>NW_006921675.1:8473368-8479425 GCF_000298275.1 Orycteropus afer afer | reverse complement strand
TGTCCTTGGATATCATTGCAAGCAGGCCACACCCCTAGGGAAACTCCCCTTGGGCAGACTGGCCACTCAGAACACAGTCATCTGATCCCATCATGGGAACAACCACACAGAACTGGGGTCCAGCCAAGTTGACACACAGCTCCAACTATCACACCACCTTTCATATGCATATGAGGCAATTGAAATACCATGACTTGGATCAGGGGCACTTTCATCCTCAAAGTGACATCTTTGCTTTTTAATACTTTAAAGAGAACTTTTGCAGCAGATTTGCCCTGTGCCATATGTCATTTGATTTCTTGACTGCTGCTTCCATGAGCATTGATTGTGGATCCAAGTAAAATGACATCCTAGACAACTTCAATATTTTCTTCGTTTATCATGATGTTGCTTATTGGTCTAACTGTTAGGGTTTTTTTTTTCCTTTATGTTAAGGTGTAATCCATACTGGAGGAGCTCTGGTAGCATACTAGGTAAGGCATTTGGCTGCTAACCAGGTCAGTGGGTCAAACCCACCAGCTGTTCTGCAGGAGAAAGATGGAACAATCTACTTCCATAAGGATTTATAGCCTTGGAAACCCTATGAGGGTTTCTATGAGTTGTAATCCATTCAATGGCAGTGGATTTCATTTTTTGGTTTTAATGCATACTGAAGGCTACAGTCTTTGATCTTCTTCAGTAAGTACTTCAAGTCCTCTTTGCTTTCAGCAAGTAAAGTTGTGTCACCTGTGTATCGCAGGTTGTGAATGAGGCTTCCTCTAATCCTGATTCCGTGTTCCTCTTCATATAGTCCAGCTTTTCAGATTAGTTGCTCAACATATAGACTGAATAAGTATAATGAAAGAATATAACCCTGGCACACTCCCTCCCTGATTTTGAACCATGCAGTATCCCCTTGTTCTGTTCGAATGACTGCCTCTTGGTCTATGTACAGGCTCCTCACGAGTACAATTAAGTATTCTGGAATTCCCATTCTTCTCAATGTTATATATCTTTACCAAATAAAAACATAATAAAGACTTTTAAAAAGAAAAAGGAAAATTCAGAGAAAATAGTAAATACATATGACTTATCAACAAGAGCTAGAGAGCTGTAGAATATTCAGAATTTTTAAGTTTTATTTCTCTGCAGTAGGGGTCTTAAAGTTGCCACATATAAACAAGCAACAAAGATAAGTGAGTCCCAGAAATTATAGTTAGTCAGGAATCAAATCATTCGAGACTGAAAAAATCAGATGAAGGTAATAAGAATAATTATGATAATGTTGATAATAATATCAAATGTTTTTAACACTGTGTATTAAGTATTGTTCTACGCATTTTTAATTAATAGGCTTTATTTTTTAGAGCAATTTTAGGTTTCCAGAAAAATTGGACAGAAAGTATAGAGAACTACCATACATTCCCCCCACCCCCTCAACACACACAGTTTTCCTTATTATAAACATCTTGCATTACTATGAAACATTTGTCATAGTTAATGAAAGTATACATGGCCCCTTTGTGTTGTACCATTATATGGGTTTCAGCAAATGTATAATATGTCATGTGTCCACCATTACACTCCAATCGCCGTTGAGTCAGATCCAACTCATAGTGCCCCCTCCTTGGGTTTCCGAGGCAGTATCACTATGGACGTAGATTGCCCAATCTTCCTTCTGAGGAGTGGCTGGTGGGTTTGAACCTCCAGCCTTCTGGTTAGCAGTCAAATGATTTAGGCACTATGCTACAAGAGCTCCCAACCATTACACTATCATACAAAATAGTTTCACTAACCTGAAAATCCCCTGTGCTCTACCTATTTACTTTTCCCTCCCTTCTTTCCCTCCCTTAAATCCTGGAAACTATTGATTTTATTGCTGCTATAGTTATACCTTTTCTAGAATGTCATATTGTTATAATCACACAGTATGTAGTTGTCTTGGTTCTCTAGTGCTGTTGTAATAGAAATACCACAAGCAGATGGCTTTAACAAACAGGAATTTATTCTCGTATAGTTTAGGAGGTTAGAAGTCTGAATTCAGAGTGCTGGCTCTAGGGCCTGGGTAAAGGGCCCTCAACCTTAGGCTTCAGCTCTGCCTCTTGTTGCAGGCCCACTGGAGTTGTAGAGTTCAACTCACGCAGCTGCTGTCTGAGGCTGACAAACCCAAGACTGGCAGGTAAAATGGCACAATCCCAAGGTCAGCAGGCAACACAGCAGACCACTTGTTCAAGCCCAGGAACAGTCCCAAGATCAGTGGGCAACACAGCCCAAATGTGCCAAAAAGCTAGAGATCTTTCCTAAAGCTTCTCCATATATATTGGAAGCAGGCCACACCCTGAAGGTAATTCCCCTTTAACTACTTAGCTCCTCACAGCAGATTCCACCATAGAGGTGATCACAATTCCATCATAGGGAATAACTACATTGAGCTGCTAAGCCACTGAAAACTATGGCCCAGCCAAGCTGACACTCAACCTCAACTACCACAGTCATCTTTTCAGATTGACCTCTTTCACTTAGTAATATGCATTTACAGTTCTGTATTTTCATAGCTTGATAGTTCATTTCTTTGTGCTGTTGTTGTTGTTAGGTGCCAGTGAGTGGGCTCTGACTTATAGCCACCCTATGTACAACAGAAAGAAACACTGCCCAGTCCTGTGCCAGCCTCACAATCCTTGCTATACCTGAGCTCATTGTTGCAGCCACTGTGTCAATCCATCTAATTGAAGGCCTTCCCCGATTTTGTTGACCCTCCATTTTACCAAGCATGATATCCTTCTCCAGGGAATGGTCCTTTCTGACAACATGACCAAAGTAGGTGAGATGAAGTCTGGCAATTCTCGCTTCCAAGGAGTATTCTGGCTGCACTTCCTCCAGGACAGATCTGTTAGTCTATTGGCAGTCCATAGTACTTTCAATATTCTTTGCCAACACCACAGTTCAAAAGCATCAACTCTTCTTGGGTCTTCTTTATTCATTGTCCAGCTCTCACATGCATATGAGGCAGTTGAAAATACCATGGCTTGGGTTAGGTGCACCGTAGTCTTCAAAGAGACATCTTTGCTCTTTAGCACTTTAAAGAGGTCTTTTGTAGCAGATCTGCCCAGTGCAATATGTTGTCTGATGTCTTGGCTGCTGCTTCCATTGGTGTTGATTATGGAACCAAGTAATATGAAATCTTTGACAACTTCAGTCTTTTCTCCATTGATCATGATGCTGCTTATTGGTCCAGTTGTGAGGACTTTTGTTTTCTTTATGTTAAGATGTAATCCATACTGCAGATTGTAGTCTCTAATTGTCATCAGTAAGTGCTTCAAGTCATCCTCATTTTCAGCAAGCAAAGTTGTGTGGTCTGTGTATCTCAGGTTGTTAATGAGTCTTCCTCTAATCCTGATGCCATGCTCTTTTTCATATAGTCCAGCTTCTCGGATTATTTGCTCAGCATTTCTTTTTATCACTAATAATTTCCCATTGTATGGATGTGCCACAGTTTTTTTAGCATTAACCTATTGAAGGGCACCTTGAATACATGCAAGCTTTTGGCAATTATGAATAAAGCTGTTACAAACAAAAAAGAAAGAAAAGAAAACCCTGTGGAGCTCTGACACACATGGAATCACCCATCAGAAGCAACTTGATGGCAACTGTTTTGGGGAGGTTTTGTCATGGCCTTTAAATCCTTAATGATTTTTGAACAAGGATCCCTACATTTTAATTTTTCACTGGGCCCTGCATCTAGTCCTGGTTACAGTCAAACTATTGGCCAAGGCTAGTCATGTGTGACTGAAGGATTCACTTCCAAGCTCATTCACCTGGTTGCTGGCAAGCCTTGGGTCCTTGATGACTGTTGGCCAGTACCTCCATCCCTGTCCACATGGGTCCTTACAACACGTAGCTGGCTTACCCCAACAGCAAGTGATCAGAGAAACCAAGATGGACACCATGGTATTGTATAACCTAATCTCATGAGTGACAAATCATCACTTCTGATGTATTGTTTTAATCACAAAGACCAAAGACCAATGTTGAAGGGGACTACACAAATTGTGACTACTAGGAGGCTGAGATCATTAGGGGCCATTATGCAGTTTAACTACCACAGAGAGTGGAAAAACAACTTCATTAGAAATGTTAGTAAGAATGTGTGTGGGACAAAGAAATTTATTTAACCTCTTGTCTCTGGAATCTGAAAATAGCCTTTGGAATTCCTGAGCAATCATGATGCCTTTTGTTTTCTAAAACGGCAATACTTAAACATATGCAAATAAGTTTGGAGCCTTCTTCCCATCCTGGCAACTGACCTGAGAAAGAGAAGGGGGATGATACAGCGAATCATGCACATTCATTAAGTCGTGCCTATGTATTATGTCCCATTAAGGGACCCTGAATCTTGGAGGTTCCTCTTATGGTGCTTTCTGGGATGCAAGAACATTCATGCACCGTAAACAGTACAACATCTCCCTGGGGACAATGGAAGTCTCGTTACTGTGAATTCCACCAGACCTTGCCTGATGCATAACCTTTCTGACAGTTTAAAAAAAAAAAAATGGATAAAAAGTCAGATAATAGTCTCTGAATTTTGTGACCCATTATAGAGAACTCATGAAGCCACATGGGGCAATGGGACTGTTGTAAGTAAACAAGGTCCTTACCCCCTGTAGCGAAGAGCCAATGATCACAGCAGGGAAGAGGAAAAGCAAAAGGTTTATTGAGTATCAATACCCAAGGAGACAGTGAGAGTCAGTTCTCTAAAATGTCTGTCTCCCTGAGCAAAGGGGTAAACACAACTATGTAGGGAAACGGGAAGGGGGCTGAAGAGTTCTTGGATGACCAGGAATGCCTTTGTTCTTCTCTTCCCTGGTTACTCCATAGTGTCCCTCTTCCCAGGGTCGTCTTACTCCACAAGTTACGGTTCCTAGCCAAGACCGGTTATGGGAGAGGGTTAGGCTTAAAAGAATACACAATTGAAAATAGCAAATCTGAAGAACCCATCATCCTTAAAAAGGACTGGCTGTTCTATTTACTTCAGAGGAAGCAAAAGGGAGGGGAAAACAGCAAGTTAGTCCCTATAACTAATATCCCCTGTAATGATGCCTGCCAGCCTGTGAAATTTTTAGTTTTCAGCCTTCCAATTCAACCTTCCACAGGACTCTGAGTTAGATCAGTGTGGCTATTTGAGAGAAAGTCGATGAAAGGAGTCAATTTGTAAAGACTCTAACTCTGAGTGACTGGTGATCAGAGAAAGGCTGCCTGGTAGTTGAGAAAGAAAGCAGAGGCCTTCTAGCTTGTGATCTAGCCACAGAGGGGCTAGAGAAAGAGAGGGCTAGCTGATCTGAACTGTAGCTAGTTGTGCAGACTCCTGGGCCTACAACTGGCACCCAATAGCATGGCCCTGGGTGACCAGGGATGATTTGACCTCAAGGGGGCTGGGGATGAAGTCTGACCAAACTCTGTGTGGTTAGGGTCAGAGAGAGGAAGTGCCATGAAAGTGTCTGGCAGCAAGGAAGTGATAAAGACAGGGTTTGCCTAACTTGCCCCTTTAGTAAGTGGTTACACAAACAAATGGAAATATAATAAACCCAAATTTTTATTCCATATTTTCCTAGTTTTGATAGTAACATATCTGATAGACAACAACTTTTGACTGAAACCATCTGCTCAACAGCTGGCATGAACTTGGAATATATTTGTCTTCTAACTACTAATTCTCCACCACTCATCTATCAGTTTGTCATACTATGGTGGCTTGTACATTGTTGTGATGCTGTACACTATGCCACTGGTCTTTCAAATACCATCAGGGTCACCATGGCAGACACATTTCAGCAGAGCTTCCAGACTAAAGCAGACTAGGAAGAAGGACATGGCTATCTACTTCTGAAAAAAAACTGGCCACTGAAAACCTTATGAATAGCAGTGAAACACTGTCTGATATATTACTGCAAAACTTTATGAAGAGGAGAGTTCCGGCAAGATGGCAGACTAGGCAGAAGGATTGCACAGACCCTCTTCAACAAAGAAAAGGGAAACCAATTAACACAGACACAGAAGATAATCGTGGACCCCTGAGCCTTG
>NW_006921675.1:8465796-8467888 GCF_000298275.1 Orycteropus afer afer | reverse complement strand
GACCTCTTTAAAGTGCTAAAGAGCAAAAACGTCACTTGGAAGACTAAGGTGCACCTAACCCAAGCCATGGGAGCTTTGGTGGCGTAGTGCCTACAACATTTGACTGCTAACCAGAAGGCTTGCAGTTTGAACCCACCAGCCACTCCTCAGAAGGAAGACTTGGCAATCTACTTCTGTGGAGGTACCACCTGGGAAACTCAAGGAGGGGTCGCTCTGAGTAAGATTCAACTCAATGGCAGTGAGTTTGGTATTTTTGGTAACCCACGCCATGGTATTTTCAATAGCATGATATGCACATGAAGGCTTGACAATGCATAAGAAGAACAAAGCAAAATTGATGCATTTGAATTGTAGTTTTGGCAAAGAATACTGAAAATACTATGGACTGCCAGAAGAACAAACAGATCTGTTGTAAAAGAAGTATAGCCGAAACAGTCCTTAGTAGTGAGAATGGCCAAACTTTATCACATACTTCAGTCATGCTGCCAGAGGGATCAGTTCCTAGAAAACAATATCATGCTTAGTGAAGTAGAGGGTCAGTGAAGGGGGAAGACTCTCAAAACAAGGATTGACAGAGAGCCTGCAATAAGGAGCTCAAGCATAGCAAATATTCTGAGGATGACACAGGACCTGGCAGTGTCACTTTGAGTGAGAGCCGACTCAATAGCACCTAACAACCCAACACCAAATATTGATTCCAGATTTCAAATGTATCTCTAATTGGTGCTAGTTTATAATTCATTTTGGTTCTTCTCTTTGCACTTGCATCATCAAATAATTACAACACTTTTAAAAACTTTGATGGATCATAATTTTGTTGAAGAATGATGATCTTCTTTGCTCCATAATTGAGATACATTTTCATTTCAGATTTAAAAACACAATTTAAAATCTTCAATAAATACTTTCATTTCTCCATCATCTATTTCCTCTTTATATACATATCTGCCTTAAGCATTTGTCCATTGACAAATCATTTCATGTAATTTAGGTGCAAAAAATCAAATAATACTGTCATATCTACTTTTAGCAAAATAGTAAGGCCCAGGTTCTGGTAGTAAAATACTATGTAATGAAGTTCATCTTACTAAGTGACTAAATGGAAGAAAATACCTCATTTCATTTTGGGCCTGAAAAATATATTCTTAGTTCATTGATTCTTCTACAGTTTTTGTTTTGTTTGCTTGTTTTTCTTTATTCCCTCTAGCTATTGGTTTACTTTCCCTTCCTAACTCACCCCTGGTAAACACAAAAAAAATATTTCTTTTTTTGTGAAGCCTTTTTCTTGACTTCTTACAATAGTAGTCTCATACAATATTTGTCCTTTTGCAATTAACTTCACTCAGCAGAATGGGCTCTTAGTTCATCCATGATGCTTCACAGATTCATCACTGTTCTTTAGTGTTGTGATTCACTGATTCTTGAGTCTAAGAATATCATCTAGAATATTGTGAACTGAAGACTCATAGGCTAACACTTCTCTTACACAACCAATGTTACCATCATCATGTGTCCAAACTATTGAGTTCTACTGTCTGTTGACATTCATTTTTTGATTATCTAATAATTATAAAACCTCTTCTCTCAATTTTCTTCTCTTTGCAATTATATAAAGGAAAATTCATAATTCTCAACTCTACTCAAGGGAAGTTAAAAGTAGATGACAAAGATGGTCAGTCTTCTTTATATTTTCTTGAAAGATAAAGTAACATTATAGGCAATACTGTAAGAAATTGAACGCACTGCTGCAGAGTCTATGTGGACTCAGAGTCTATGTTTCCTCAGAGGGATGAAAAAATATTGATGATTTATTACACTACTGAATCATCCTTCTATGTGACTCCATCAACTTTCTTATTATAGTCTTTTTCAAGATGTTGTTAGATGTAGTCATTTCCAACTCATAGCAGCCCTATGTACAACAGAGTGAAACACCACCTAGTCCTGCACCATCCTGACAATTGTAACTATGTTTGAGCCCATTTTCATAGCTACTATGTCAATACATCTCATTGAGGGTCCTTCTCTTTTTCACTGACCCTCTGCTTTACCAAGCATGATGTCCTTCTCCAGAACTGGTCCCTCCTGATAA
>NW_006921675.1:8456146-8465696 GCF_000298275.1 Orycteropus afer afer | reverse complement strand
CTTTATGAAGAGCTGTGAAATATTGTCTGATATAATGCCAGAAGATGAGTTCCTCAGGCTGGAAGGCACTCAAAACACAACTTGCTAAAAGCTGCCTCCTCAAAGTAGAATAGACCTTAATGACATGGATGGAGTAAAACTTTCAGGACTTTTATTTGCTGCAGTGAAGGAAGTGGCAAAACACAAGGCTCTAGGAATTAACGGATAGCCCATTGAGATTTTTCAATAAACAAATGCAGCACTGGAGGTGCTCACTCTTTTCTGCCAAGAAATTTGGAAGACAGTTAACTACTGGCCAACCAACTGGAAGAAATCCATATTTGTGCCTATTCTAAAGAAAGGTGATCCAACAGAATGTGGAACTTATCCAACAATATCATTAATAACACATGCAAGTAAAATTTAGCTGAAGATAATTCAAAAATGGTTGCAGCAGTATATTAACGGGGAACTGCCAGAAAGTCAAGCCAGATTCAGAAGAAGGTATGGAACAAGGGATTATCATTGGTAATGTCGCATGGATCTTGGCTGAAAGCAAGGAAATACCTATGTTTTATTGATAATGCAAAAGCATTCAACTATGTGGATCATAACAAATTATGGATAACACTGCCAAGAATGGAAATTCTAGAACACTTCATTGTGCTGTTAAGGAACCTGTACATAGATCAAGAGGCAATTGTTCAAACAGAACAATGGGATAGTGCGTAGCTTAAAATCTGGAAAGGTGTGCATCAGTATTGTATCCTTCACTATACTTATTCAGTCTGTATGCTGAGCAGATAATCTGAAAAGCTGAAGAACATGACATCAAGATTGGAGGAAGACTCATTAACAACATGCAATATGCAGTTGGACACAACCTTGGTTGCCGAAAGTGTAAAAGACTTGAAGCACTTACTGATGAAGACCAAAGACTATAGCCTCAACTTAAAGAACACAAAAATCCTCACAACTGGACCAATAAGCAACATCATGATAAATGGAGAAAAGATTGAAGTTATCAGGGATTTCATTTTATTTGGATCCACAATCAACACCCATGGAAGCAGCAGTCAAGAAATCAGATGACATATTGCACTGAAAAGTCTGCTGCAAAAGACCTCTTTAAAGTGCTAAAGAGCAAAAACGTCACTTGGAAGACTAAGGTGCACCTAACCCAAGCCATGGGAGCTTTGGTGGCGTAGTGCCTACAGCATTTGACTGCTAACCAGAAGGCTTGCAGTTTGAACCCACCATGAGGTATAATCCATACTGAAAGTTGTAGTCTTTGATCTTTATCAGATTATGATCTTCACCAGACTACAACATACTAGGAAGGAGGACCTGACCATCTACTTCTGAAAAAATTGGCCCATGAAAACTTTATGAGTAACAATGGAACACTGCCTGATATAGTACTGGAAAATGGGTTCCTCAGATTGGAAGGTTCAAAATATTACTATGGAAGACCTGCTTCCCCAAAGTATGGTCAACTTTAATGATGCGGATGGAATAAAGCTTTCAAAACTTTCATTTGCTGATGTGGCATGACAAAGAAACAGCTCCAAACATCCATTAATAATTGAAATGAGGGATTTACAAAGCACAAACGTAGGAAAATTGTTGTCAAAAATGACATAGAATACATAAAGATCAATATACTAGGTGTTTTGCTTCTCCAGTGCTACTCTAACAGAAAATACCACAAATGGATTATTTTAATAAACAAGGATTTATTCTCTTACAGTTTAGGAGGCTAGAAGCCCAAGATCAAAGTGCAAGCTCTAGGGGTTGGGTGAAGGCTCCCCATCTCTCCGTGGGCCAGCAAGCCTGTGGCTCTGATTCATGCTGGTCTCTACCAACTAGTTCCCAAGAAGCAGCCTGACCAAAGCATCCAGCTATCTTCTCCATGGGCTGGTAAGCCTGTCACTCTGACTCATGCCAGTCTCTCTGTTCTGCTGCTGTCATTCAGTCTCTGCTGTCCTCTCAGTGCAGAGATCTCAGGTCCAAGGATGCACTCCACTCCTGTTTGCACATTTCAGGTATCTGTTGGAGCAGCATACTACTCTCAGTACCAAATTCTGTTTTGGTTCTCTAGTGCCACTCTAACAGAAAATATTACCAGTGGATGACTTTAACAAACAGGAATTTATTCTCTTATGGTTTAGAAGGCTAGAAGTCCAAGTTCAACGTGTCAGCTCTAGGGGCTGGGTGAAGTCCCCTCGACCTTGGCCTTCAGCTCTGCCTCTTGTTTCTGGCCCACTGGAGCTGGAGGTATCTCTTAACTCAGGCAGCTGCTGGCCGCTGAGGCTGACAAACCCAAAGTTGACAAGTAAAATGGTGCAGACCCAAGATTAGCAAGCAACATGGCAGGCCACTGGTTCAAGTCCAGAAACAGTCCCAAGATCAGTAGGCCACTGAGATGAAGCCACAGCCAAATGCAGGATCCTGATGTGCCAAAACCTCAAGAGCTTTGTCTCCGTGTCTTCTCATATGTTGGAAGCAGATCACATTCTGTTCTTCACAATGTTATCCATAATTTCTTATGACCCACATAGTTGAATGCCTTTGCATACTTAATAAAACACATAGACAGCTATTCAGCTATTCACAGTAGATTCCACCATGGAGTTGATTACCAATCTCATTATGGGGAATAACTAACTACATCCAGCTGCCCAGCCACTCAAAACCAGGCCCAGCCAAGTTGACCCATAACCTTAACTACCACACAGGCTGAAATGGAATGATATTGGCCATTTTGAATCACACAGACATATGGTTTACTATGCCAGGACTGACAAATTGAGGAATGGCTTTGCATTAGTCATCAAAAAGAACATGTCAAGATCTATCCTGAAGTACAATGACGTCAGTGATAGGATAATATCCACATGCCTATGAGGAAGACCACTTAATATGACTATTATTCAAATTTATGCACCAACCTCAAATACCAAAAATGAAGAAATTGAAAATTTTTGCCAACTTTTGGAGTCTGAAATTGATCAAAAAATGAAATAAAAATGCACTAATAATTACTAGTGACTGAAATGTGAAAGTTACAAACAAAGAAGTATCAGTACCTGGAAAATATGGCATGGTTATAGAAAAAAAATGCAGGAGTTTGCTAGATAGAATTCAACTTATTGATTGCAAATAACTTTTTCAACAACATAAACTGTAACTATACACATGGACCTCACAGAATGGAATACACAGGAATCAAACTGACTACATATGTGGAAAGAGATGATGAAGAAGCTCAATATTATCAGTAATAAAACCTGCAGAAGCTCAATATTATCAGTAATAAAACCTGCAGAAGCTCAATATTATCAGTAATAAAACCAGGGGCCAACTGTGGAAGAGACTATCAATTGCTTGTATGCAAGTTTAAGCTGAAGCTGAATAAAATTAAAACAAGTAAATGAGAACCAAAGGGTGACTTTAAGTATATTCCTGAATTTAGAGACCATCTCGGGAATAGATTTGGCACACTGAACACTAATGACCAAAGAACAGACAAGTTGAGGGATGACATCAATGAAGAAAGCAAAAGGTCCTTAAGAAGATATAAAAGAACAAGAAGACCAAAAATGGATGTCAGAAGAGACTCTAAAACTTGCTCTTGAATGTAGACTAGCTAAAGCAAATGGAAAAAATGATTGATCAGAAGATAATGTACAGTATAATGAAATGCACAAAGATCTGGAGTTAGAAAACCAAAAGAGAAGAACATACTTGGAATTCCTCAAGCTGAAAGAACTGAAGAAATATTCAATCCCTGAGCTGCAATATTGAAGGATTCTATGGGAAAGTATTCAATGACACAGGAAGTATCAAAAGAAGATGAAAGAATACACAGAGACACCGTACCAAAAAAGAATTAATTGATGTGCTACCATTTTAGAAGGTAGAAAATTATCAAGCTCTAATGGTATCAAAGGAAGAAGTCCAAGCTGCACTGAAGGCATTGGTGAAAGCGACCGAATACCAATTGAGATTTTTCCACAATTGGATGAAACACTGGAAGTGCTCACTCATCTATGCCAAGAAACTTAGGAGACAGTTACCTGGGCAACTAACTGGAAGAGACCCGTATTTGCATCCATTCTATAAAGAAGGAATCCAATGGAATGTAGAAATTATCAAACCAGTATCATAAATATCACACTCAAGTAAAATTTTGCTGAAGATAATTCAAAAATGGTTGTAGCAGTATATTAGCAGGGAAGTGCCAGAAATGCAAGCCAGATTTAGAAGAGGTCATGGAATGAGGGCTATCATATCCAATGTCTGATGGATCTTGGCTGAAAGCAAAGAATATCAGAAAGATATTTACCTGTGTTTTATTAACTACGCAAAGGCATTCAACTATAAATTATGGATAACATTGTGAAGAACAGGAATTCCAGAACACTTAATTGTGCTCATGTGGGACCTGAACAAAGACCAAGAGGCTGCCATTCAAACAGAACAAGGGAATACTGAGTGGTTTAAAATCAGGAAAGGTGTGCATCAGGGTTTCACCATACTTATGCAATCTGTATGCTGAGCAAATAATCTGAGAAGCTGGACTATGTGAAGAAGAATGCTGTATCGGGATAGGAAAAAGACTCATTAACAACCTGCAATATGTAGATGACACAACATTTTCATTATAATTGGGAATAATTGATGAATGGTTATTAAGTAGACTGCCCAATCTTCCTTCTGAGAAGTGGTTAGTGGTTTTAACTGCCAGCCTTCTGGTTAGCAGTCAAATGCCTTAGGCACTGCACCACCAGAGCTTCCAAATAATTACTAGGATAACAAAACAGCAAAATATTTCAAAATACAGGAAAAATTAAGGTCATTAAAATCTCATAATGTATCTTACATTTACAAAAGGGTCCAATGCTCCCATATCATAATTATAAAATAGTGTGAGTTTTATTCTTTTTTTAATAAATGAGTAAAATTTGTCTCTGTGCTTTGGAAGACATCTAAGGAAGAATAAAAGCAATAAATATCAATCTTCACAAAAATTTAAACCCCCCAAAAAAACCATTGCCATCAAGTCAATTCTGACTCATAGCGACCCCCATTGGGTTTTCAAGGCTGGTAATCTTTATAGAACTAGATTACCTCATCTTCATGTGGAGCAGTTGGTGAGTTTGAAAAACTGACCTTCCAGTTAGCAGCAGAATGCCTTACCCACTATGCCACCAGAGCTCCTTTTACAAATAGTTAGAAGTGTTTTTTTAAAAAATCAACTAAAAGTAGGTCAAATGGGAACTGATGGTACCAGATCTAATGGATTTAGGAAAAATTACTCCATTGACATGGCCTGAAATAATCACTATTCATGTCCCACCCATGTCCCATCAACCCATTGAGTTCCCTGTCAGCTTCCTAATCTCACATGTTTTGTCTTTTTGCATAAGGGCTTCCTGCATAAGGACTTTCAGGCCAGAAAGTTAATAGCCCTAGAGTTAGTCCTATACCAATTAGGAACCAGAATTAATAGATAAATTTCCTAACTTCTTTACCCCTCAGCAAGATAAGTCTGCGGTATGTTCCGTACAGTATCTCAGTGGATTCCCAGCAGGACTGAATTCTAGTTTCCCATAATAATAGCACTCTCATTAAAGAACATTTAGTTGGATTTTCTCCCTTCCTGTCATACTTCCATATTCCCTTACCTCCTTCAACCACCTTGCAAATAAACTGTTGTTATTGTTTGCGGTCACTAAGTTAGTGCCAACCCATAGCAACTTTATGCACAATAGAATGGTATGTTGCCCAGTCTTGTACCATCCAACAACTGTTGATATGTTTGAGTACATGGTTGTAGCTATTGTGTCAATCCCCTACTTTACCAAATGGAATGTTCTTTTCTAACAATTGGTCTTTCCTGATTATATGTCCAAAGTAAGCAAGATAAATTCTCACCATCATCACTTCTAAGGATCATTCTAGCTATACCTCTTGAAGACAGATTTATTTATTTGTAGTACTTGCATCCAAATTCTTTGTTCCAGAATCTACTTTTGAGAGATCATATACCAAGACACATGAGGAAAACACACATCATGATAAAGCAGGTGCAGCTCCAAAAATCATGCTATGGTTGCTCTATGTGGAGGCCTCACCATAGACACCATCAACTCAGATCCAAGAAAAAAGTGGGCTGATGGAAGTAGGCCAACACTGAGGTGACTAATTAGTAATGGTAGACTGGAGTTTAGAAGAAATAAGTCTTTTGAAGGTCATTAGAGTAAGAAGCTGTTTAATCTTAGAAAGAAACTAGTTTACAGGTGTGGAAAGCCCGCAAAATCTAGGTGTTTGGCATTAGAGAAGCTTCTGCTCAAGGTGCATAGGGAACTGTATTTTGCATTGCACCAACAGACCTAAAAAAATCAGTCATTTGAGTTATTAACAGGAATGGGTTAATCTGCACTAACTCAGGGAGGATGTGGGCAAGGGGAAGCAGAACTGCAGCTGCTCTCAGAAAGAATGTTTTTACACAAGCTGTCCTTGTCCTTGAAAGATAAGTAAAACTATTTTCACAAAATGCTTACACAGGCTAGCTCCAGGATAAGACTTCTATAGATTAACTGATGTCTGACTTGTAATTACTAATATGTAAATAAAGGTTGCTCTTTCCCTAAACTTCTCTTGTATAAAAGCCTTTCTCATTTTCTGTACTTTGGAGCAATTTGTAATTTTGCAAATTGTTACCCAACTGCAGTTGTAATATCCTTCAGTAAATCCCTTTGTTTAGATTTTTTCAGACGCTCAGTTTTCCCCTTTGACATTTTGATGTCAGAATTGTGAGATTCGAAGGTGCATTATTTCCAGTGACCCCTGAGAAGTCAAAGACCTGGAGCCTTCAGTATCAGCATGAGCCCCTTGAGCAGGTAAGTGATTTCTCAAATGTTAGGCCCTCCCTTGCTTTGCATAGAAGCTCTTTGAGACTTATAGAAGGATCTGGTTTCATTTTATTCTTACAAAAATTTTCCTCCACTAATGGCAATAGTAGAAGTTCTGGATTTTGTGCAAATCACTATCCTAGAAGTTTCAAGTTTATGGAGTCTCAAACTCTATAAGCTGCAGAGCAAAGCCTAAGGCAATCCCCATCAGGATTGTGTTGAGTCTGAGAGTATTAAACTTTGAACAAATTTGAAACTTCTTAAAAATGCATGGCATAGGAGACCAAGGACAGTCTTGAAAGTATGTGGCTACTTTGGGGTTCATTTTAATTATCTAAGTTTCCATCCAGTAAATTAGAAAAGAAACACTCCTGAATCTAACAGACCTAATGGGATGCCTATTTTAGTTGGAATTTTTAAGCTTCTAAAAAAAAAATGAGGAAAGTAAAATTGCTTCCCTGAAGGATATCATTCTAAATTAACTGAACAGAAGAAGGAGATTTTACAACATCAAATCTCTGTTCCACCTATTTAAATGGCTCCCTTGCCAGTCACTGATTCTTTATATTCTTACCCACCATCTTATTCTTCTGATATTACTCTGTCTTAACTTCCTTTTTTCCTAAAGAACCTACCAAGAATATCAAGTTCATTCCTGAAATGCATTTTAAACTGCATCCTACAAGCTCCAGGATGAGCACCAGGGAAACTTCTAATGATCCTTATATATCCTTTGTTCCTTGGACTTGAAAAGAATTACAAAATATTGTTAAGGATTTCCAAAAATTGTGCAATACCCTTATAAAATAGCTGAAGTATTTAAAATCTTTATTGAAGATTACCAGCCCAGGTTGCCAAATATATATCAATTAGTCCACATGATATCAATGTCCAAAGCAAACAAACTCATGGCCTTACAATTAAAACAATCATATTACCCTAACCAACAAAGTAAATCCATGCCTTTTGGAGACACTAAACTCGGTACTTGCAATTATTTCAAGAAACCCAGGCATTAGAAAAAATATTGCTACAAATAAAATAACAAATGAAAAACACAATCTAAAGAAGAGACCCAAGTTTCAACCAATTAGCTTAACATCCTTGATAAATGAGCCTGGATTTCTCCCCTTACCAGGATGCTAATTTGAAATTCATGTTCAAAAACATGATAAGCTAAATATACTAGAAGTAATTTAGAGTTTCAGTGATCACAGTGGTAAATGAATTTCCATTTATGTTATCTTTTCTTTCCTCTGGGAACTTCTGTTTAATGCCCAGGTTTTTTCAGAGGGTCTGGTAGCTCTTCATCTGAGACACGGCAAGTTAGTAAGTTTATCTAGGACCTATTTTTCTGTTGAATTAAGTGAATTTCATCTAAAAATTGCTATATACATTTTAAGAAACTAGGTTCTCCAAACATTTGTCTTGTATAGTATTGTATAAGCCTGGTTTTTGAACTGGCACCACAGACTGGTGAGTTTATATAGTTTTTCTGCTTCATTTTGTTCTGTGAGTTTGTGTCTAATCTAAAGTGTTCTGTTCAAGTTTCTGCCTTATATCAAGTTGAAGGCCATGATTGATGTTTCTCATAAAGCTGTATAAAAATCTCAGTTCTCTTCTCTTCCATAAAAATCCTGCTTAGTGTACCTGGGTTTTTGGTAATTAATCTGACAACCTTAAATATAAATTAGACTATTTGAAAAGTACACTGAAAAAGATAAATTAATGGAGCCTTAAAAAGGAAGAAATTGTTCTATATTACTCCTATAAAGGATCCTATAAACCATGAGAAATTAAAAAAAAAAAAAAAAAAAAACCACTGCCATCAAGTTGATTCTGACTCATTGCAACCCCTTTGGTTTTCCAAGGGAGTAAATCTTTATGGAAGTAGATTGCCCCCATCTTCCTTCTGCAGAGTAGCTGGTGGGTTTGAACCACCAACCTCCTAGTTAGCAGTCAAATGTCTTAGGCACTGCACCACCACAGCTCCATATGCAGAAATAGGGTTATAAAAATATGATAATTTCCTACTTCCAGATGGTATTATTAAATTAGATTATGACATTTCTTTAAATAACTTATTCTAATTGATTTAATTGATAAATTTATTTTAATTGATAAATAAGCACGTGGATAAATTAAATAGTCCTAATATTCCCAGGAAGCAGTCTGGTGGCATAGTGGGTAAGGCATTTGGCTGCTAACCAGGTCAGCAGTTCAAACCCATCAGTGGCTCACAGAAGGAAGATGAGGCAATGTAGTTCTATAAAGGTTTACAGCCTTGGAAACCCCATTGGGGTCACCATGAGTCGGAATCAACTTGATGGCAGTGGGTAATATTCCCAGGAATTAGTGAAAATGAATTCATTCTGACAAAGGTTTTACATTTATATCAACCTCAAAACAAAACCTTTCTAAGTAACTTAAGCTAGATTTTATAGGAAATATGTTTTATTTAAGGAAAAGAAGTATTTTTTTTATTAATGAAAAGGAATGTAAAGTTCAGAGGACTGAGAATATTTAAACTCTCATATAACAGCTTTCTAAGTCTAAAGCAGGAGCTCTGGTAGCATAGTGGCTAAAGCACTTGACTGCTAACCAGAAGGCTGGCGGTTCAAACCCACCAGCCACTCCTCGGAAGGAAGGTT
>NW_006921675.1:8454552-8455846 GCF_000298275.1 Orycteropus afer afer | reverse complement strand
GGGGGGGGCGGTGTCCAAAAATGACTGAGGGCTCTGACAACTTTGTCCAGAGCCTCTGACCTTCAGAAATAATTAAGATTGAAAAAAGTAAAAGAAATAACATTGCAGCAAAGCAGGTAAATAAGCTGCTCCTCAAATCTCTTTTGCCTTTTGAATGAGTAAGGAAAGAAATTTCCCAAATTTGTTTATTGATGACTCTAATTTTCATGCATTAACTTTGGAAAGACTTTTAAAACAGCAACAATTGGCTCAAACAGAAGAAATTAGAACATGAGAAAAAGCTAAACTGTTTACAAATCTAAGGCTAGATTAAGAAAATATAAGAAATAATAAAAATTTGAATATGAATACAAACTATTTAAACAAACCTCACTTCAACAGTAATTATGTTTTGTAATATATAGTCTTAACTGAAATTCCAAGATTTTTAAGTAACTTACTGATATCAAATTAAATTAATAGATACTCTTTATAATTGAAGTTTATAGACTCTTATTTTTTATTCCACAAAGGAAAAACATCCCAATAGTTAGGTTTAATAAAGAATGTGTTCACCTTTGCAATTTAAAAGGTTATGCTATAAGAGATAGGTAACAAAGATAAGAAATTTAAAAGGCTTATTAAAAAGAAAATTTATTTAATATAGCCAAAGTTCTTTACTGCAACTAAAAGCTTAATGAGAATTTTTAAAAGCTTGAATGTTAAATAGCAAATAATTTAATTTCTCACCATTAAGATAACAAAATTTTCTTTAATTACTAAGAGTTAATTTTATTTTCTGTGCAATCTACTTTGAAGGCAAGAGTTTGGCAGAATTAATTCTTGAGTCTAAAAAGCTGTGAAATATGTTAAAATCTTAACAAAATTTGCTCAATCTTGATAGTCTTATCTCCTTAGTTTACTCTTTATTCTATGTAGCCTGCCTAGGAGGCAAAAATTCTGTGTCTCTGAGTTTATGTTAACTATTATTATGTCTCAAGAGTATGATGTTATATCTGAAGCTCTTCAAAAATAAGGTTAGTCCTTATGTTCAGATAGTTTTTTCTAAATTTCTTTTTTAATTGAATTTATTTGGTGTTGCATTACTTTTATAATTCCCATCAAGTCTTTCACTTTAAGAATTATTATTCTAAGTTAAACATGTTGCTGTTGTTGTTAACTGCCATTGAGTCGTTTCTGACTCATAGCGACCCCATGCACAGCAGAACGAAACACTGCCTGATCCCACGCCAGCCCCACAATCCCTGCTATACTTGAGCCCATCATCACAGCCACCATGTCAATCCATCTCGTT
>NW_006921675.1:8441892-8454163 GCF_000298275.1 Orycteropus afer afer | reverse complement strand
ATTGTAGAACCAAGCAACATGAATTCTTTGACAACCTCAATCTTCTCTCCATTTATTGTGATGCTGCTCATTGGTCCAGTTGTGAGGATTTTTGTTTTCATTATATTGAGACGTAATCCATACTGCAGACTGTATTCTCTGTGCAATCTACTTTGAAGGCAAGAGTTTGGAAGAATTAATTCTTGAGTTAAACATAGATATTTTTAAGTTGTCATGTAATAAGTTCTACTTTACTGACTCACTGAAAACACTTGACCATCTTAAAAGAACTAAATTGAAAGTTTTAGCATGGCATGTAAAGCAAGAATGAAGGCAAAATGACTGATAACAAGTTTTTGTTTGGTTTGGTTTTTTAAGAGAGAAAAATAAAGTAGTTCTCTCTTAAAATAATATGTCTAGTTGTGCTAGAATATGAAAGATAATAAAAACTCCACTTGAGGGTATACAGTAAGTTGTAGGAGGTTTGAGGAGAAGTAATCTTTAATGAGAGAGAAACAGAAAGACAAAAGTAAAGTTTAAAATAAAAGAAAGAACTATGTAAGTAGCTAAAGAACCAGAAAACTAGTTTAAAAAAAAAAAAAAAAAAGTCTCTGTAAGTGAAGAAAAGATGAAATATAACTACAGTACCAGTTTAAAAAAAAAAAAAGTTAAGATAAATAAAGAATTTTTAAAAAAACAGCCATGAAAATATTAAGATCATAGTCAGAAGGGAGTAGATAGGCTGCACATATAAGAATAATTTAAAATTAAAAGATTTACTAATATATGAAAGTCAAGACTCAGATCCTACTTTAGAAAATGAAATAAATGTCTAAGATATGAAATTAAAAGCTAGTGAGTTTAACGTTACTATAGCAGTGTCATATTATTTATAACATTAAACTTAAAATGATCATGAACACTATGGTTACAAGAGACAAAACAACATTCATAGCTATAAGAGATAATATGTTAAAAATGACCATATGCTTGTCTGATTCAAAATGGCCAATACCATTCCATTTCAGCTCACTAATACCTAGGATATCAATCTTTATGTGTTCCATTTAATTTTTGACAGCTTCCAATTTTCCTAGATTTATACTTTGCACATTCCATGTTCCAAATACTAACAGAAGTTTGCAACACTTTCTTCTCATTTTGAGTCATGCAACCTCAGCAAACAAAGGTCTCAAAGGCTTTACTCCATCAAATATAAAGATCTATTCTACTTCAAAGACATAGCTCTACCCTGTTGTATTATGAGTGTCTTCCAATCTGAAAGGCTCATCTTTTGACACTATATCAGACAATATTCCATTGCTATTCATAAAGTCATAAAGTATTCACTGGCCACCTTTTTTTAGAAGTAGATGGCTGGGTTCTTCCTAATCTGTTTCAGCCTGTTTGTTTTCAGTCTGCTGAAACCTGTCCACTATGAGTGACACTGCTGTTACTTGAAATACTGGTGGCATAGTTTTCAGCATCACAGAAACACTCAAGCCACCATAGTACAACAAACTGCCAGATGAGAAGTCATTTTGAATTGGACAATCGTATGGTTGGGCAATCTACCTCCATAATGATACTGCCTCAGAAACCCAAGGAGGGGTTGCTATGAGTTGGGTATGACTCGACAGCACATAACAACAACAACAACATGGTCTTCTATGCCAGGAATGACAAATTGAAGAGGAATGATGTCACATTTATCATCAAAAGACATATTTCAACATGTACTTTGAAGTACAATGCTGTCAGGTATAGAATAATATCCATATGCCTACAAAGAAGATCACTTAATATGACTGTTATTCAAATTTATGCACCAACCACTAAAGCTGAAGATGAAGAAGTTGAAGATTTTTACCAACTTCTACAGTCTGAAATTGATCAAACATGCAATCAAAATGCATTGATAATAACTGGTAACTGAAATGTGAAAGTTAGAAACAAAGAAGAAGGATCAATAGTTAGAAAATATGGTATTGGTGATAGAAATGACACCACAGATTGCACAATAGAATTTTGCAAGACCAACAACTTATTCATTGCAAATGTCTTTTTTCAACAATTTAAGTGGTGAGTATGTAAGTGGATGGGTGACTCTGAAGGTATGTAAAATACCAGTGGCATAGCATCTAGCCTCATAGCAACACAAAAGCCACCACAGTATGACAAACTTTCAGTGGCACTTCCAGACTAAGACAGACTGGAAAGAAGGATGGGACCATCTGCTTCTGAAAAAAAATGGCCAGTGAAAACCTTATGAATAGCAGTGAAACACTGTCTGATATATTACTGGAAGGCTTTATAGCCCTGAAACATTGTCTGATATAGTGCCGGAAGATGAGCCCCTCAGGTTGAAAGGCACTCAAAATATAATTAGGGAAGAGCTGCCCCCTCAAAGTAGACTTGACCTTAATGACGTGGATGGAGTAAAGCTTTTGAGACCTCCATTTGCTAATGTGGCATGACTCAACATGGGAAAAAACAGCTGCAGACATCCATTAATAATCAGAGCATGGAATGTATGAAGAATAAATCTAAGAAAATTGGAAGTTGTCAAAAATGAAATGGAAAGCATAAAGATTGAGATCCTAGGCATTAGTGAGCTGAAATGGACTGATTTGGGCCATTTTGAATGAAACATATGGTCTACTATGCCAGGAATGAGAAACTGAAGAGGAATAGTGTTGCATTCATCATCAAAAAGAATGTTTCAAGATCTATTTTGAAATATGATGCTGTCAGTTAATATCCATATGCCTACAAGGAAGACTAGTTAATATTACTATTATTCAAATTTACCCACAAACCACTAAAGCCAAAGGTGAAGAAATTGAAGATTTTTACCAACGTCTGCATTCTGAAATTGACCAAACACACTATCAAAATGTATTGATTATTGCCAGTGACTGGAATGCAAAAGTTGGAAACTAAGAAGAATCATCGGTAGATGGAAAATATGGTCTTGGTGATAAAAATGACACTGGAGGTCACATGATAGAATTTTGCAAGACCAACGACTTATTCATTGCAAATATCTGTTTTCAACAACACAGACGGCAGCTATACACATGGACGTTACCAGATGAAGTACACAGGAATCAGATTGATTACATCTGTGGCAAGAGGTGATGGAAAAGCTCAATATCTTCAGCCAAAACAAGGCCAGGAGCTGACTGTGGAACAGACCATCAATGACTCATATGCAAGTTCAAATTGAAGTTGAAGACAATTAAAAGAAGCCCATGACAGCCAAAATATGACCTTGATTATATCCCTCCTGAATTTAGAGACCATCTAAAGAATAGATTTGATGCACTGAACACCAATGACAGAAAACCAGAGGAACAGTGTGATGACCTCAACAACATCATTTATGAAGAAAGCAAAAGATCATTAAAAAGACAGGAAAGGAAAAAAAGACCAAAATGGATATCAGAAGAGACTCTGGAACTTGCTCTTGAAGGGAAAGTAGCTAAAGCGAATCAAAGAAGTTATGAAATAAAAGCGTTGAACAGAAGATTTTAAAGAGCAGTTCAAAAAGACAAAGTAAATTATTATAATGAAATATGTAAAGACCTGCAGTTAGAAAACAAAAAGAGAAGAACACTCTCAGCATTTCTTAAGCTGAAAGAACTAAAGAAAAAATTCAAGCCTCAAACTGCAATACTGAGGGATCCTATAAGGTATTTGGCCGGTAACCAGAAGGCCAGTGGTTCAAAGCCACCAGCTGCTCTGTGGACAGAAGATGGGGTGATCTACATCTGTAAAGATTTTACAGCCTCAGAAACCCAATGGGCGCCACTATGAGTTAGATTCAACTCGATGGCAGTGAGTTTGGTTTTTTATGGGCAAAATATTGAATGATACAGAAAGCATCAAAAGAAGATGGAAGGAATACACAAAGTCACTGTACCAAAATGAATTGATCAATGTTCAACTATTTCAAAAGATGGCATATGATCAAGAACTGATGGCATTGAAGGAAGAAGGTGAAGCTGCACTGAAGGAATTGATGAAAAACAAGACTCCAGAAATTGACAGAATGCCCATCGAGATGTTTCAACAAACTCATGCAGCACTGGAGGCACTTACTCGTCTATGCCAAGTAATTTGGAAGACAACTATATCTGGACAACTGACTAAAAGAGATCCATTTGTTCCTATTCCAAAGAAAGGTGATCGAACCAGAATGTGGAAATTATCAAACTGTATCATTAATATCATATACAAGTAAAGTTTTGCTGAAGATAATCCAAAAAATGGGTGCAGTAGTATATTGACAGGGCACTTCCAAAAATGCAAGCTGGATTCAGAAGAGCACGTGGAACAAGGGATATCACTGTTGATGTCAGATGGATCTTGGCTGAAAACAAAGAATATCAGAAAAATGTTTACCTGTGTTTTATTGACTATGCAAAGGCATTCAACTGAACTGTGTGGATCATAACAAATTAAGGGTACCACTGCAAAGAATGGGAACTCTAGACTACTTAATTGTGCTCAAGAGGAATCTGTACATAGACCAGGAGGCTGCCATTTGAACAGAACAAGCGGATACTTCATGGTTTAAAATCAGGAGAGATGTGTGTCAGGGTTGTATCCTTTCCCCACACTTATTCAATCTGTATGCTGAGCAAATAATCCAAGAAGCTGGACTATATGAAGAAGAATGTGGCATCAGGATTGGAGGATGACTCATACAACAACCTACAATATGGAGATGACACAACCTTGCTTGCTCAAAGTGAAGATGACCTGAAGCACTTACTGATGAAGATTAAAGACTGCAGTCTGCAGTAAGGATTACACCTCAACATAAAGAAAATGTAAATCCTGGACTATATGAAGAATAACACCGTATCAGGATTGGAGGAAGACTCATTAACGATCTGTGATATGCAGATGACACAACTTTGCTGAAAGCAAAGAAGAGTTGAAGCACTTACTGATGGAGATCAAAGACTACAGCCTTCTGTATTGATTAAATCTCAACATAAAGAAAACAAAAATCCTCACAGCTGGATCAAAAAGCAACATCATGATACATGGAGAAAATATTGAAGTTGTCAAGGATTTCCTTTTACTTGGATCTATAATCAACACCCATGGAAGACCAATCAAGAAATCAAATGACATATGCATTTGGCAAAGCTGTTGTAAAAAACTTCCTTAAAGTGTTAAAAAGTAAAGATATCACTTTGAGGATGAAAGCGCACCTGATTCAAGCCATGATATTTTCCATTGCCTCGTGTGCATGCAAAAGCTGGACAATGAATAAAGAATATCAGAAAGAATGGATTTCTTTGTGTTATGGTGGTGGTGAAGAATATTGAATACACCATGGACTGTCAGAAGAATGAAAAAATCTCTCTTGGATGAAGTACAGCCAGAATGCTCCTTAGATGCAAGGATGGCAAGACTTCATCTCACATAATTTGGGCATGTTATCATGAAGGACTAGTCCCTGGAAATGGACACCATGCAGTCCATAGAGGGTCAGCAAAAAAGAGGAAAATCCTCAACAAGATGGATTGACACAGTGGCTACCCCAACTTGCTGAAACATAGCAATGATTGTGAGGATGGTGCAGGACCAAGCAGTGTTTCTTTCTATTGTTTATAGGGTCATTGTGAGTTGAAACCAAATTGACTGCACCTAATAACAAAAACAACATGTTTAAAATATTTTTTGGATTGTCTCATTGTCTCATACCAAAATATTAATATATTTTAAGCTTTCTTGTTGATTCTTATACATCTTTAGAGAAACATGTTCATACATTGTAGATGCTGGATGTCACATTATTCTGACAGTGACCCCTTTTATATAAATTTACACTTTAGTACTTTGGCTAGACAGCAGAAATAAGGAAACATCTTTAAAGGCCCTAATGGCTAGAAGCGGATGACATCTGAAGTAGACAGCTGTTCTCAAAATCATACAATAAGATTCCATGCAGCCTGCTGAAATTTTTGGACTTGGCTTTATAATTGTAGCTATTCTTATGTTATTATCTATGCTGCATTATTGTGGACTTCTTCCTTAATATTTTGTTCATAATAGAAGATTGTTTAAGTTTTATACTTCTCTCCTTAATAATTCTTTCTAATGCTTAGAGAGAAAATGCATTTGTTAAGCTGGACCAATCAGTAGCTAATGCCAGCAATTTAACTGAATATTAGATCTGTCATCCCCATCCCCAATCTGGACACAAAAATTTAGACCCTGTAGTAAGCCCTGTTTTAAACCACAACCTCATACTGCTTAAAGTGTTGGTTCTTGAGTATGTTCCATTTTACACACTAAACTGATTCTTTTATAATAATTGTCATAGAGTTAATGAAAAGTTTTATGAAATATTTTACACCAAATGCTTGTACTCACCATGCAATGCTGCTTGCTATGCAAAAGACCACATATCTTAAAGAAACCATTATTCCTTAGAAAATAATTTGGTTCTTCACCTTGGTTAGCAGCCCTCTCTGCCAAGCATTCCTAATTCAGCCTGCTCTTATATGCCCCTCCAAAAAAAGAAATCACAGAAGCAAAGGCATGGCAAAGATGAAACAGATGGTGCCTGGCTAGTTCTCATGGATAGTGTTTGGGGTCTTAAAAACCTATTTAAAAATAGGCAGCTATATAAAAGACACAAGAAAAGTAAGTTCATGCAGAAGAAGGTACTCTTATAATAGTGATCAGCAAATTTCAGTAGAAATTCCTGATCAAAAGGGGGATTGTGGAAGAGCCCCAAAAATCAAGGTGATTGGCTCAGGGGGCAGACCAAACTCCATTTTGTATTGTACCAATAGATCTAGAAATAAGAGTCATCTGAGCCAAGCTCACAGGAATGGGTTAATCTGCACTAACTCGGAGGATGTGGGCAAGGGGAAGCAGAACTGCAGCTGCTCTCAGAAAGAATGTTTTTACACAAGCTGTCCTTGTCCTTGAAAGATAAGTAAAACCATTTTCACAAAATGCTTGTGCCAGCGAGCTCCAGGACGGGACACCTATAGATTAACGGATGCATGACTTACAGTTACTGATACATGAGTAATGGTTACTCTTTCCCTAAACTCCTCTATAAAAGCCCCTCCCATTTTCTGTACTTTAGAGTAAATTGTAATTACAAATTGTTACCCAACTGCAGTTGTAATATCCTTCAGTAAATCCCTTTGCCTAAATTTTTTCAGAGACTCAGTTTTGCTGTTTGGCACAGGACTAATAGCCTACATGAACCACGGCCTCACCTATCCTGAGATCAAAAGAACTAGAGAGTGCCTGGCTACCACTAATAATGGTTCTGATCAAGGCCACAATAGATGGACTCTGATAGTATGAGAGAAAAACATGGAACAGAACTCAAATTTTTTAAAAGTCCAGACTTACTGGACCATTTGAGACTACAGGATTCACTGAGACTATCACCTTGAGGTACTCTCTAAACCTTGAATGAAACCATTCCCTGGGGTCACCTTTCAGTGAAATAGCAGATTGGCACACAAAATGAAGGCTACTACCCTTGAGTACAGTGCTTCATTTAAAAACCATCTGCGTAGGACCAAATGTTCAATAATTAAAGCAAAGATCAGAAGGGGGCAGGGAAACAAGAGCATTGCAAATGGAACAACTAGAATGCAATTAAAGAGAGTGTTAACACATTGTGAAAAACATCACTAAACAATTTGTCTAGCAATTGTCAAATGGGAACCTAACCTACTGTGTAAACACTCACCCAAAACACAATAAAGTATTGTTTAAAAATAAAAAAAAAAAACTATATGGGATCAAATTGACAACAGCAACTCAAAAAATTAGATAGGAAACAATGAATTTATGTTAATAGGGGAGGATCAATTGGGAAAGAAGGTAAGAATGGTTGCACAACTTAAAGAATGTAATCAATACCACTGATTTGTACTTGTAGAAGTTGTTGAACTGGTATATGTTCTGCTGTGTATTCTCAACAAAACAATAATACATTTAATTAGATATTTATTTCTTTATATTTATATATCTAGCACATTTAAAAATAAATAAAAGAATAAGGATCTGTCTAAAATCATTAGAAATGCTTTATCCATTTGACAAAAAGTTGGAATGGGTCCTGAGGGTAGAGAGCAGACAGTCTGATCTTATTTTAAGAAACTGTGTGGTGCAGTGGAATGCACCACTAGACGCACGCATGGAATTGGAGGACTTAGATTCCGACCCAGGCATCTCTGGCCTCAATTGCCTTCTCTACCAAAAGGGATAATAAAGTCTTCTTCACAAAGCTGTTGGGTCTAATAAATGAAATGATGGATTGTGGTAGAATGACCCATCAGAGATAAATTTGTATTTTTAATCTTCTCTGGCAAGATAATTTGGCAGAGACTTTGGGGTGTTGGCAGAGGCAGAGGCAGAAAATCACCTCAAAGCAGATCTTCAGTTGTCCCCTTCAGTTATGCAAATGAAGGAGCAGTAGGTCTTAGAGTCTAGCTGAAAGGTGTAACAGGGCCTTTTGTAGGGTAAGCAGCACTTTAAAACTGCCCAGCTCCTTTCCTGGAATTGGGTTACTGAAGAGAAAGAGGGACCATGGTTGCATCTGGGCGGTGGCAGGGCTGCAGCTGTGCTGACTTGAACCCCTCTAGGAGGTGTCTGTCTCTTGGAGATGGCGTGAACTAGGACAGATTGTGAAGAGCTGTGGCACTGGGGCTCAGGTCTAAGGGAGACCCTCTTGATTGCATGTGGATGAGCAAGTAGGAGGGCACTGTTCCTTGGGGAAGCAATCCCATACCTGCAGGCAAAACAAGATGAGAGATTCTGCCTTTCCACCTCAGAGGATTCCTTCACCAGCTCAGCTGGTGGGTTCCCTCAGTGCAACTGCCAAAGACAGCCATTGTCTTGTCTGTGAGCCACCTGGTGCTCTGTGGTTCAAACTATGGGCAAGAAGTTGACATTCCTGACTTCCCAAGGTGGCATTCCAGGACTTGACATTGAGGTCACCCCCTTCACCGAGGATAACCACCACCCTGGCAGCTATATGTGTCTCAGGAGACCAAGGTGTCACTTACATTCCCACTTCGGACACTGCTGGTCACTGACAGTCATGGAGAAGGATGAGCCAGATAGGACCCTCCCCCACAGGAGATCACAAGCATCAAGGGGTCCCCAGATGCATAATCGGGGAGGGTGGAACCTTCAGGGAGAGACCAGCAGGTAAGGGCTTATGCATTGCAGACTCAAGCATGCTATCCATACCCCAAATTGCATTAAGACCCAGTGATCTAGCAACTCACACTACCCCTGCACAGGGCTCAGTATGTGTAGCTCCCTCTTGTACCTCATTACCCCTCTGCCTCCCTATCTTTCTCCTTTAACTCCTTCATCCAGGGACTTGTTTGCTGTCACTGCCTCACTAAGGACTTGTCCTTCCATTCTGAAATTGATGCCTTCATGTGGCTCACCCATTCTTCAATCTTATACCTCCTTTTATATGTCCCTCCTTTGTTTCAGACTGCACATAAATAGAGCTCATGATCTCCTCCTCGCCACCACTAAAGGCTCACCTCTGTTCTACACCCGGGCCGCTACCCATAGTGCCTCCAGACACCCGGTCCTCCAGGTTCAAGGCCCCTCTCACCTCGGCCCCCCCCCTTCAGAATCCTGCCACTTTCCTTCAGTTGTGCAGTTGCCATTTCTATGGTCCCCTACTGTTCTAGGAGGGCTTTCCAAGTTCTAATGAATTTCCTGAGAAAAGGGCATTATATACTATCTCCATAATGCCATTCTCCTATTCAAGGATCTCTAGTTATCTGGGGGGGTTTTGTTTTGTTTTGTTTTTACTTATTCTACAATGAACACATTTGTGATAAGGAAAAGTATTATTTAAAACACAAAAAGGAAGGTCAAATTTGGCCCCATCTGCCTTCCCATTGTACTCTCTCGCCCATAAATTTTCATACCCCTTACTCTATGGTGCCCCATCAGGAACCGTCCCTCTCACAATTGTGCTACTTATTCTTCAAACTATTGGTGAGCACCTACTCTAGGCAAGGCACACTCCTTGCAAAATCCAGCCTCCATCTTTACCCAGACCATCTTTCTCTCCTGCTCAACTGACCTCCTCCCAGAGAGGTTGGCCATGAATGGTAAAAACTGTTCAACAAGGAGAAATAAATATATAAATCAAATGGGTTTTTCTATGAGTCCCATGAGCAATCCAAGGGCCACAGCCTCCAGATTAAGCAGCACTTAATAAGGAGCTGGAGTCTGAAAGGTCGGGCAACAGCAGTAGCTCCCACTGTCTGGGATGCACTTCATGGAGTCATACCAGGCTTTGCAGCCTGCCAGGGAGGCAGCCTTACCGTTGGCCAGGAAACACTCCCTGGCAAGACACCAAGTACACTGAAATCACTCCTTTATGCCCTTCCACCTCAGTGTTTCTGAATTCATCCTCCCAGCTGACGACTGCTTTCTGTGTTCCCTGTATCTGTCTATGCTGTTGGCCTCTCAGATGGCCACATGTCTCTGGACAGTTAGACCATAAACATCTTGAGGTTGGAGTTTATATTTTCTATTTCAGGCTTCTTGCCTAAGGCATTTGATTGCTAACCAGAAGGTTAGCAGTTAAAACCCACCAGGCATTCTGTGGAAGGAAGACTGGGAAATCTACTTCTGGAAAGATTTACTGCCTCAGAAACCCAAAGGGGGTCACTATGAGTTGGAATCAACTCAATGACAGCAAGTTTGGGCCCTCGATAAAATAAAAAAAAAAAAAAAAAAAAGTGCTCAATCACACTTGTTATCTAGACAACGAAAATAGCCAGATAATATCGAGGTAAAGAACTATACAGTTGTTGTTGTTGTCAGGTGCCCTCGAGTTATCTTTGTCTCAGGGACCCTATGCACAACAGAATGAAACACTGCCCAGTCCCGTGCCAGCTCCGCGATCCCTGGTATCCTTGAACCCATCACCACACCCCCGTCAATCCTTCTTGTTGAGGGCCTTCCTCTCTTTTGTAAACCCTCCACCTTTTGTTGTTGTTGTTGTTGTTGTTGTTGTTGTTATGTGCCATGGAATCATCTCTGACTCATAGCAACCCTATGCACAGCAGAAGGAAACACGGCCCAGTCCTGAGCCAGCTCCATGATTCTTGCTATACTTGAGCCCATCACTGCTGCCACCGTGTCAATACATCTGGTTGAGGGCCTTCCCCTCCTTCATCGACCCTCCACCTTACCAAGCATGACATCCTTCTCCAGGGAATGGTCCCTTCTGACAACATGACCAAAGTAGGTGGATGAAGTCTGGCCATTCTCACTTCCAAGGATCATTCTGGCTGCACTTCCTCCAGGACAGATTTGTTAGTTCTTTTGGCAGTCCATGGTACTTTCAGCATTCTTCACCAGCACCACAACTCAAAAGCATCAATTCTTCTTCGGTCTTCCTTATTCATTGTCCAGCTCTCACATGCATTTGAGGCGATTGAAAATATCATGGCTTGTGTCAGGCGCACCCTATTCCTCAAGGAGACATCTTTGCTCCTCAACACTTGAAAGAGGTCTTTTGCAGCCAACTTGCCCAGGGCTCTACTTTGTCTGATGTCCTGACTGCTGCTTCCATTGGCATCGATTGTAGAACCCAGCAATGTGAAGTCTTTGACAATCTCAATCTTTTCTCCATTTATCATGATGCTGCTTATAGGTCCAGTTGTGAGCCTTTTTGTTTTCTTTATATTGAAATGTAATCCATTCTACAGAGTGTATTCTTGAATCTTCATTACTAATGAAGTGCTTCAAGTCATCCTCACTTTCAGCAAGCAAAGTTGTGTCGTCAGCATATCGCAGTTTATGATTCTTACTCCAATCTTGATGCCACGTTCTTCTTCATATAGTCCAGCTTCTCAGATTATTTGCTCAGCATACAAATTGAATAACTATGGTGAAAGGACACAACCCTGATGCACTCCCTTCTTGACTCTAAACCATGCAGTGTCCCCTTGTTCCATTTGAACAACAGCCCTCCTGGTCAATGTACAGTTTCCTCATGAGTACAATTAAGTTTCTGGAATTCCAGTTCTTCTCAATGTTATCCACAATTTGTTATGATCTACACAATCAAATGTGTTGGCATGGTCAATAAAACACAAGTAAACATCTTTCTGGTATTCTTTGCCTTGAGCCAAGATCCATCTGACATCCAAAATCATGTCCCTTCTTCCACATCCTCTTCTGAATCCAGCTTGCACTTCTGGAAGTTCTCTGTCAATATACTGCTGCAACCATTTTTTAATTATCT
>NW_006921675.1:8413417-8441427 GCF_000298275.1 Orycteropus afer afer | reverse complement strand
TCCCCTCCCCTCCCACCCCTGGTAACCAACAAAGAAAACTTCCTCCAATAGATAAACCTTTCCTTAACTTTTACAATAACGGACTAATACAATGTTTGTCCTTTTGTGATTGACTTATTTCACTCAACATAATGTCCTCCAAGTTCATCCACGTTATGCGGTGTTTCTTCCTTGGGTTTCTGAGGCAGTATTACTACAGCAGTAGATTGCCCATCCTTCCTTCCTAGGAGTAGCTGGTGGGTCTGAACTGTCAGCCTTCTGGTTAGCAGTCAAATGCCTTAGGCACTACACCACCAGAGCTCCCTCTTTCACAGTTAGAGTCCTATAAATAGCAAGCTCTCTTGAAGTCTTAACATGGAAATTAATTTTTAAAAGTTAAATTCACACATCCACTTTTGAAGGAGCCCACCTGCCTAAACTTAAGGAAGGGCAGACAGCAGTTCCAAAAACTGTGGTTCCTCTGGTTTCCAAGAGCCGAAGAGAAAGGTAACCAATGCCAGTGTCCACTACAGAGGAGTCCCAGTGATAAAGGCCATATCACCATCCTGTCCCCAGAAGTCCCATCTCCTCCCCACAGGCCTCAGCTGTGGAACAGCTCCAGCACCTCCTGTCCGGGCTGCTGTGGCCATTTACATAAAGGTCAGTCCTGGATTGCTCTGAAAGCAGAGACCTAAGGAGAGCTTTGTCTATGTAAAACCAAACACAACTCCCCTGCCTCAGCCCTAAACTGATTAAAAGCTGGAGTCATTCTGTTTTGTTTTGAAAAGTGCCAGAGTTTTATGCTCCAGGTCCCCCCTCTTCCCTCCTCACTATTTCCAGCTGCTGAGGCACATCAGTGTGAAAGACCACACACCAGCAGGCCCAGCGGTGCAGAGGCCTGGCGGAGATTAAACCCTGGTGAGCAGGCAGCAGTGGAGGCCCCCTTCTTGGGAGCAGGCAGCCCAGGGAATCTCTCCTGCAGAAGGGGAACTAAGCAGGGAGAGAGGAGTTCAAGGAGACAGCCCTCCCTGCTGACACTGAGCCACCCCCCTACCACCACCACCACCACCACCACCACCTCTTGTCCATCCTACAATCAGCCCAAGGGAGGGTTGAAGGCAAGTCCACAGGGAAAAGAGCAGTCTACCATATTAGATGTGGTGAACTATGCCTTTCCCTTCCACATTTTTAATTTTTTTCAATTAAATTTATTTACCACATCACAAATTTAAATTGAGGAAAAATCCAGGAAGCTGAAAAAAAGAAAGAAGGAGTAGTTTGGGTTTCAATGCCACCTCCATCATCTTACTGGGTATCCTTGGATGACTTTACTGATGACCTTTTACTCAGCTTGGCCTTCCTTTCCACCAGGGAGTCTCTGAACCCCAACTAAGGTGTGATTGGGTTCATTTCCTTCATACCACTTCGCACAGTCTGAAGTGAGCTCGTGTGTTTGCTTAGTTGCTTGTTGTCTGTCTCCCTGCACCAGAAAACCAGGACTCTGCGGTTTCATTCAGCACTGGAGACCTAGGGGCAAAGCCAGAACTTGAACTTGAGGGTTAGATAATTCCAAAGCCCATACTGTTTCCAATTCACCAGAAATAAAGTGGCTAGCACAGTGCCAGGCATTGAGTCAGGGCTCCGGAAATGTTTTTTAATCAACTGAATAGAAAATAGAAGGTGCACTGATGAGGAAGGGGAGTGCTAAGGATGACAGCTGCCCTTCCCACTTGAGCAAACCTTTTCCCTTCCCTGCGACCCATGTTCTCAAGATCAAATCTCAAGATTTTTAAGTGTTGAAGGTTCCTCAGTTACTTTTCTCACACCACAGTTGGAAGCAAAACCACTGTCATCCAGTTGATTCTGACTCATAGCAACCCCCATTGCATTTCCAAGGTGGTCAGTCTTTACGGAAGTAGATTGCCCCATCTTCCTTCCACAGAGCAGCTGGTGGGTTTGAACAACCAACCTTCTGATTAGCAGTCTTAGGCACTGCACCAAAACAAAGGGAAGCTAAATGCATTAGGCTTTGGAGTCTTATTCCCTTCTCCTTTGCCTTTAGAATCCAGTATCCTCATCAGCAATGCTGAGGGAAAGCCTGGGGGATTTAGCATGGGCTCCCTCCTGAAGCCACAGCAAGGGCCTTCAAGGAAATTCCTTCCAGCCCCATCTGCTAAGCACCCAACCAACTGACTGGGATTGTCAGTGGTTAAAGCAAATAAATAAATAAATAAGGCAGAAGGCACGGGAGGAAGTCAGTGTTTCTGGTGGGCCCAGAAGAACAGGCCTAAGCCAATGGCCACATATCTGTCCTGAGGAAGACTGGGAGGCCTTTCCATCTCCATATCATGGCTATTTGGTGCTTTCCCCACCCCTTCCCTGCCTTCTACAACTCCCCCCAACACTTCCTATTCTCCCATCCCCCAACGCTATAATGAAAAATTCATGTTAAAAGCTTCACATGCTATCTGATTTTCAACACTTTAATTGGATTAATAGAAGCAGAGAGTGTAGTGAGCCCACAGCCCTTCCTCTCTGGGACTTCCCTCCCACCTCTTCCACCCACCCCTACTCCCCAGTCCTTCTCTGGGCTTAGCTCACTTTTTGCCTCTTCCTTCTTCCGTCTCTCTTCACACTTTTCTCCCAGCCATGTCTCCCTTTCTTATCTGCCTTTCTGCTCATTCCCAGCAGCTTCCTCCTGTCTGTTCCTGGTATTCTCAGGTCTCCAGTAAAATTTTCTCTTCTTCCCTGATGGAGGGAAGAGCAGTCTGATTTCTTAAAGACCTGATGAATGGAATATTTCTAAAGAAATTCAATTTTATTTCGTTCTAAAATATACAGTACCCACTAAGAGAATTACAAAATGATAGCTCTAAAAGTATTTAACAGATATGAGTTAAATATACCATATTTTTTGCAAATAGCACACCCATGTAAATAACAGACACATACATATAATGGGAGGAAATAACAAAATTATTTTTTAAGGTTCTGGCATACTGCACCCATGCATACACGGCACACGTCTAGTGACATTTCCAATAGTGAATTTTGGCCTCATTCACCCTCCTCATTCAATATACCCAAAATGTTAGTTTTGATCATATTTGTATACTAAGGTATTAAAAAAAAAAAAAAAAACTCAAGGCCATTGAGTCGATTCCAACTCATAGCGACCCCCTTTGGGTTTCCAAGGAGGTAAATCTTTATAGGGAAGTAGATTGCCCAGTCTTCCTTCCATGGAATGGCTGGTGTGTTTGAACCATCAACACTCTGGTTAGCAATCAAATGCCTTAGGCACTATGCCACAAGAACTCCTTATAATAAGGTATATGCACTACTGCCAAGCCAGATCTGACTCATAGAGACCCCTCCTTGGGTTTCTGAGGCAGTATCACTATTGAAGTAGATTGCCCAACCTTCCTTCCGAGGAGTGGCTGGTGGGTTTGAACCGCCAGCCTTCTGGTTAGCAGTAAGATGCCTTAAGCATTATGCCACCAGAGCTCCTATAATAAGGTATAAGCCATGGTTAATAAGTCATTGGTCGAGTTTGATAGTACGCCATTAATCAGAAAAATAACAGAAAGTGTGTATTTGCTCTAGGGCAGTTTGTGGCCAGGCCTGAGAGCACTGGAGTTCCTCATTGCTGATCTGCACCCAGGTACGCCCTGCCAGAGATGGGTGAAGGGTCAAGTGGAGGGCTGCATGCAAGACTGCCATAGCCCAAGCAGGGGGGTCCCACAGCAGGCCAAGGCCACTGCCTGCATGTGCCTGGGGCCTGAAGTGCTGGCTCCACGTGAAGGCATGGCATCAGTGTAGGTGTGGGCACATGTTAGCCTGGCCCACAGGGCCCCTACGCAGCCAGTCAGACCCGTCTTATCCAAGCAAAGGGCACTCATTCCCTTTGTACCCATGGATCTCACGTCTGCACAGGCAGGATATTCAAACAGCCCAAGAGCGGTGGCCAGCCAGTCAGATGGTGGGGTGAAATGTCTGCCTTAGTGGCCTCACTGGCCCAGCGTGCACAAATCCACGTACCTCCTGGGCTGTGGCCAGCCACTCCGGCAAGGGCTACTTCCTGAGTGAAAAAATGATTTCTTCCTGGCTTGGAGAAAGCAATTTACAGAGCAGAGAAGAACTCCAGCCAGGAGAGGGGCTTCATTAGAATGTGAGGGTAGGCTGGTGAGGGTCTGCTGCTGGGAACCAAACCTCTGCATTAACAGGCACCAAGATGAAGACTTACTTTAAATACATTGGACAGGAAATAATTGAAGTCATCAATATGTAACAAATACTGGTATAGCACACTTGCAAAAATAACGTGTGGGGGCAGCAGGGATTTTTGTGAAGATATGGTAATTAGTAAGTTGGTTGATGCATATGAATTGTGCTGTTGATAAAGAATATTGAATATACCAGAAGAATGAAGAAATCACTTTTAGAAGAAACACAACCAGAAAGTTCCTTAGAAGTGAGGATGGTGAGACTTCAGCTTGCTTACTTTGGGTACATCATCAGGCAAGAGCAATCAATAGAAAAAAACAACATGCTTGGTGAAGTAGAGGGTCAGTGAAAATGAAGGAAATCTTCAACAGGACGGATTGACACAACTGCCAAGCAATGGATTCAAACACAGCAACATCAGGAAGAGGGTGCAGGACCAGGCAATAGTTCATTCCGTTATCCATAAGGTCAAGGAGCCCTGGCGGCACAATGGTTAAGCGCTTGGCTGCTAACCAAAAAGTTAGAGGTTCAAATCCATCGGCCACTCCATAGGAGAAAAGATCTGGTGAATTGCTACCATAAAGATCACAGCCTAGGAAAGACGCTATGGGGCAGTTCTACTCTGTCCTACAGGTTGCTATAATCAGAATCAACTTGACGGCACACAACAACAACATTCATAAGATTGCTTTGAGTCAAAATTGAGTCGGTGGCACTTAATAACAACAAACACATTGGTTTTCAGTAAGCAAGTGTTGCCATTACAAGCCCTCATTCCTGAGGTGACTAAAACTTCCTGGACATAATCTGGACTGTAAAGTGAACACTCAGTAAAAAAAAAAAAGAAGAAGAAGAAGACCCTCAGTGAGATGGACTGACATAGTGGCTGTAGCAGTGAGCTCCTGTGAGGACGGCACAGGCAACATTCTGTTTGCATACATAGTTCACTGAGTTGGACCTGACTCCACAGCACCTAACGACATAACAATCTGGGCTGTGGCACTGCCACAGATGCAGCTAAAATACAGAGGGGGGAAAAACTCTGTGAACTGTTTCTGTGATCCCCAGTAAATGGTTTGGGGTTGGGATAACTATATCCTTAACGATAACAGCAGCAAAATTATGGGCAGCAAAAAAAACCCTAGACAAGGAGTCGAGAGATCTGAGGCCTGGTGCTCACTCTGTGCCCAGGACTACCTCACAATGAGACACTGGTCACATGGCTTTATTTATCTGCCCTCAACCCCTCCATCTATACTGTTAGAGGGGCAATCTTAATCAGTGGGCTCCAAAATGTTTTTATTGCATGCCATTATCAGTAAAGAGTATTTTGAGCATTCACCTCACATATATACATGCATGTACATATATTTAGGTCTGGGTGGCACAACTTGTTAAGCACTTGGCTACTTACTGAAAAGTTTGTGGTTTGAATCCACTCAGTGACACTATTTGAAAGGAAGATGGGGCAATCTACTTCCGTAGTGATACTACCTCAGAAACCCAAGGAGGGGTCGCTATGAGTCAGGGCCAACTCGATGGCACATAACAACAACAACAACAGTGACACTATAGAAGAAAAGCCTGGCAACTTGCTTCCATAAGATTAAAAACCAAAATCAAATTCACTGGCATCAAGTTGATCCTAACTCATAGTGATCGTATAGGACAGAGTAGAACTGCCCCATAGGGTTTCCAAGGCTATAAATCTTTATGGAAACAGACTGCTTCGTCTTTCTCCCAACTCTTTGGTTAGCATGTGAATGCCTTCGCCACTGCACCACCAGAACTGCCACAGAAAACCCTATGCAGCAGTTCTACTCTGACACACATGGGGTCACATGAGTTGGAATCAACTTGATGACAACAGGTTTTTCGTTTTTTTCTTAAATGTGTATATTATTTAAGGAAGCTCTGGTGGCCTAGTGCCTAAGGCATTTGACTGCTAACCAGAAGACTGGTGGTTCAAACCCACCAGCCACTCCTCGGAAGGAAGATTGGACAATCTATTTCTGTAGTGATACCACCTCAGAAACCTAAGAAGGGGTTGCTATGAGTCGGATCTGACTAGATGGCAGTGAGTTTGGTTTTGGCGTTTGGTATATTATTTATAATGTCCATAAGGAGCTCTGGTAGTGCTGTGGCTAAGGCATTTGGCTGCTAACCCAAAAGTCAGTGGTTCAAACCCACCAGCTCCTCCATGGGAGAAAGTTGAGGTAGTCTGTTTTTGTTAAGATTTACAGCCTTGGAAACCCTGTGGGGTCAGAATTGACTCAATGGCAATGGATTTGATTTTAGTTTGTTATTTTAAATGTACTAATTGTACCAACACATTATGTACATGAAGTGTACAAAATTTTAAAGATAATCATGAAATAAATGATATTGCGTGTTTTATTAACTATGGTGACTTCAGTTTATCCCTAGCTAATATTTCAATGCACAATACATACCCAGAGAAAGACTCATCATTAATGAGAGATGCTATCCATCCACTGTTTCAAGTAGACTTCAAGATCATTTCAATTAGGTTTTGTCACTGATTTCTCATCAGATCCTCATAATGTGGCTGAACAGGAGAGCTCACAAGAGGAATTAGAAAGGCATTAGCTTGGGCCATTTTCTTTGTTGTTTGTTTTCACTTAAAGTTTTAATATTATCTTTAAAACTCAGGTTTTTGCAGGGGTGACTTGTGTGTTTTATGAAAGTAGGCATTAGATAAGCCTAAATACTACACTCTGAAAATCCACTTAACTGGCATGAGTGTAATGCAATCCATCATAACATGCTGAAAACCAGGAAAGAATGATCCCTTCCTGATCTACCCACGCATAAGGTGGGCAGCCGTCTGGTCTACCACCAAGTGAGGGATAAGCCACTCTGTGATTAAATATTAATATGCTCTTCTGTTTCTTGTTTTTAGATAGAACACCATACGTAGTTCTATTATTCTCTTCCCACCATTCAGAGGATTGTCTTGGGGCTGCTCTTTGGAGTCTACTACTTCAGGATCCCTCTAGCAATAGACTCTGAAACATCTCCTCCCTAGGCAGAATCGTTCTCAACTCTTGGTTTCACCTGCTGAGCCAAAGCCATCATAACGTTTTGCACTGAGGTCTACAAACTGTGAAGGGCTGTGCTGTCTGGGGTGAGTAGCATTTAGAGAGCTTGGGCATAGCCCGGCCCCAAGCCCCAGCCACACAGAGGGGATGGAGTATGTGGGGATCTTGCTTGGGGGATCATTCTTCACTTCTCTCCCCACGCCTCCTCTAAACCACTCTCCACATCTAATAGGTCCCTCCCTGTTTCAAATCATATTTTCCCTTCCCCCTTTCCTTTTCTCCCTACCCAGATATCCTACTGGTTGCTTAGCCCATCCGACTTCTTCTACCTGGAGAAATAAGGAGAGAAGCTCCTTCTGAGTGCATGAGGGTGTCCACACAGGTGAGACCACATTTACCAGGAACCTTTTTTACCAATTATGCTTCCAGGGAGAGTAAGTGACTTAAGTCACAAAGCTACTAAATGGCAAAGCCAGAGTATGAACTTGAGGTCTAAATAATTCCAAAGGCCACACTGTTTTCAATTCTCTAGAAGCAGAGGATGGTTAGGGTTTATGTGTGTATCATGTGTTTCCATGTGTGTATATAAACCTATGTACAGCAAATATGTGTATGTATGTATGTATATATACACACACATATACACAATATAGTTGAATACAGGAAGCATGATTAGATAAATAACTGCAGGAGGGTAAGGCTGACAAGTGCTAGAAAAGTCACAGGTCCAAACCTGGACTGGCAGGCCCATGGAGACCTGGGACAGGCAGTCTCCTTTGCCTACCCCTAATACCAGTGCTTGGAGGCTGGTGAGAGAATGAGGGTGTGCCCACTCCTGACATCCTTGTGAAACTGGAAAGTAAAACTCAGATCTGTCTGCTTCTGAGTCATCTGTTTGGCCTCTTGGGAGGGATGGCATTTACTCTGGACTTGGACTAGTTTGAAGAAGAATCAGACTCCTTGTTAAGGTGATAATGACCCAAATACCATTTGGAGACTTTCTGCACCAGCTGCCCAAGCTCAAGAGAATAAACTCAGTGAGGAATTTGTGGTCTTTCTGTATCTACATGACTATGTGATTGTGAGCCAAGTGCAAGTTTTGAAAATAAAAGAGCTGAGAAATAGAAGCTGCAAAACAGGGGTTGCCTCTGCCCTCCTTGAAAATGATCAGTTGAGGGAGAGTGATTCAGAATAAAAGTCACCAACAATATCATTAGGCCTCATACTCACCTCACTCATAGTTATGAGGTGGTCTTGGCCACAGGATAATGAAGATAATGTCAACCATGATGGCAATGGCATCTAGCATTCATTGCACATAAATGAATTGTCATAAACATTTTGAAACATTATCTGAATTCTCACAACAGTCCTTGTTGTTATTGTTGTGCTCTCAAGTCGATTCTAACTCGTAGTGACCCCATGTGACAGAATACAACTGCCTCATAGGATTTCCTGTGCTGTGGAATAGTGCCTAAGGCAATTGACTGCTAAGCAGAAGGCTGGTGGTTCAAACCCACCAGCCACTCTTTGGAAGGAAGATGAGGCAATCTCCTTCTGTAGAGATACCGCCTTGGAAACTCAAGGAGGGGTTGCTATGAGTCCGATCTACTTGACAGCAGTGAGTTTGGCTTTTTTGATTTAATCTTTACAGGAGCAGACCACCAGGTCTTTTCTCTTGTGGAGTGGCTGGTGGGTTCAAATCACAGATCTTTTGGTTAGCAGTCAAATGCTTACCCATTTGCCACAGAGTCTCCTTTATAACAGTCTTATGAGATAGCAACTATTATCTTTAGATAAAAAAACTGAAGCTCAGAGATTCTCAGTAATTGGTCCACATACACATTGCTAACTGCAGGTGAAGCTAAAATTTGAATCCAGATCTATTTAACTCCAAAGGCCATTCTCTTAACCACTACTGTAGGGACCCCAGGTTAGAAACCAAGAAGATAAGGGCAAGCTTCTTACAATGTGTTTATCATGAAGTAACATGACCCAACAAGTTCTCTTCCTATCTAGGTGATCAGAAAGTATCATGTCCCCTCATCCATTCATTCAACAAATAAACCAAACCAGTTGCTGTGGAGTTGATTCTGCCTCTTGGTGACCCCGTGAGTGTCAGGCCTGTGCTCAATAGGGCTTTTCAAGAGCTGAGTTTTGGGAAGTAGATCACCAGGCCTTTCTTCTGAAGCATCTCTGGGTGGACTTGAGCCATAAACCCTTTGGTTAGCAGTTGAGCATAGTAACCATTTGAATCACCCAGGGACTCCAAATGCCAGCTGTGTATTTACAACATGCTATATAGTTTTATGAATACAAGAATGAACAAAAGAAACAAGTCTCTATCTTCATAAAAACTCATAACGTAGTAAGGGAAGTTGGACAACAAATGAATCAACTAATAAATAACATGTCAGGAGACAGTAAGCACCGCAAGGAAAAATAAAGCAGGTAAGGGAGATAGAGAATGATGGGGAAGGGTAGTTGTTATTTGGGATAGGGTGGTCAAGGAAGAGCACTCTGATGGGACATCTGAGCAAAGACTTGGAGGTTATGAGGTTGGAGCCATGCAGATGTCTGAGAAAAGAGTGTTCCAGGAAGAGGGAACAACAAGCACAAAGAACTATCATGGGAGCGAGCCTAACATAGGAGCTCTGATGGTGTACTGCCTAAGGTGTTTAACTGCTAACCAGAAGGCTGGTGGCTCAAACTCAGCAGCCACTCCTCAGAAATCAGACTGGGCAATCTACTTCCACAGAAACACCACCTTGGAAACCCAAGGAGAGGTCTTTATGATCAGAATCGCATCGTCGGCAGTGAGTTTGGTCTTTTTTGGAGGCCTAGGCTGCTTGAGGAACAGCAAGGAGCCCAGTTCTGCCTGGGCTTTTTATTCTCAACGCTTTCCCCCTTACTAGTTTGCAGGACTTATCTTTATTTTCCAGGAAGTAAATTAGAGGTCTACATTCAGAAAGTTTTTCTCCTCACTGGTTTCACAGAAAAAGGAAAGGAAGTAACATTTGTTGTATTTACTTGCATGAGCTTGTTGTTGTTGTTGTTGTTATATGCCGGTGAGTCGGACCTGACTCATAGCGACCCCTCCTTGGGTTTCCGAGGCATGAGCTTATTTATTGTTATTTATTGTTATGAAAAAAAAAAAAAATCCATTACTGTTGAGTTGAATCCAATTCATAGCAACCCCATAGGGCAGAGTAGTTTCCAGAGGGTTTCCAAGGCTGTACTCTTCTAAGAGCACACTGCCACATCTTTCTCCCACAGACTGGCTAGTGGGTTTGAACTGCTGACCTTTCAATTAGCAGCTGACCACTGCACTTAACCGCTGTGCCACCAGGGCTCCTATTTATCAGTATAAAGGCTCTGAAAACTAAGTATATAAAAGTTATAGTCTGCTGACTCCAAAGCCTATGCTCTTTCCACCATACCATGTTGGAGTGAATTTCACGACCCCACATTGATATAGCCCCTTCCTTCTTAAGAGCTCAGAGCACCTGGAAACCAGAACTTAAGATCTTTTCATCCATTCATCAGACATTAACTGACAGCCTGCTGTGTGCCAGGGTCCTGCTGGGCACTACCAGAACACAATGATGAGCAAAACAGACACAGCTCCTCCCCTCAAGAACCTATCCCACCACTCAGCAGGGCCAGGTATGGGTGTAGAGTCTAAGGCCCATGTCTTGGATGTGTCACACCCTCTCTCACCCATTCTCCAGCCCTAAGCCAGGGTTCCAAAAGAACTCCTCCAGGCTTCACCCTGAGAGAGGAAAAGTAAGCAGCCAGCGCTGAGCTGCCAGTGGGGGCTCAGTCTCTGCTCCCTATACCCTCACTCACCCTCCACCCTGTTCTGTGACGTCATCCTGGCTGACTCGGAGCTGAGCTCTCTCCAGCTCTTGCCCACTGAGGTAGAGTGAACGAGGTAACTAAGATCCTGTTGCTTCCCAAGGAATGGAATTTGACAGACTCCATAGGGTACACCAAGCCATTGGAAGAATCCAAGATTTGGGGGATTCTGGCAAAGGTCTCACAAGTTTTCATGTGATCCAAATGTTATGCCTGACAGTAAGCCCGTCACACCCCCTGCCTCCAATGTGAATGAAACTCCATCAAGTCAAGTTGCCAGGAATCAGTCTCTCAAGTTTTCCTAACATGGGATATGATTCCTAAACCCAGTGGCTCCATAGGCCCAGGGACAGCCAACAGAGCTGACATGAGTCAAGTTGAGGGCTGTCAAATCTTATTCAGAAATGGGCCTGTCAACCGACCACTTCCCCCCATGCACCAAAACTTAGCAGGGTGGTTAGAAATCAGACATGGAGGGATGGCAGAGGGGAAGAGTGTTAAATTGCAGCTGAAATCCACCTCCCCCAACCTCAAGGGCTTCGCCTTCAGTGTCAACAAATATGCAACCAATTAATGTAATTGTAGAGTTATTTATGGTGCCCAGCAAAGTGCAGCTGGATCCTAAAAGACAAGGTTAGAAGCAAAGAAAAATCTCCGTTTTTGGTGTGTGGTTTTGTTGGTTTTTTTTTTTTTTTTTCCCTCCCCCTTTCTCTCAGATGTTTCAGACAACTTGTGGTGTCCATGTGTCTGGTGGTCATGGCCCCTTCCAGTCTGTTTGCAGGTGTTCCTGCCTGGGGGAAGAGAAAGGCGGGGGAGCTAGAGGGAGACAGCTAAAGGTCTTCAGATGTCAAACTGTGACCTGACATCGAAGCCTCTTTCAAGGTTCCCCACTTTGACTGCACCCCTGTCTTAATCCTCTTCCACTGACCCTTCCCATACCAACTACCACCAAAAATTGCATATAGAGACCTTTATTCCCCCCTTAGTTCTGTTATGTGATTGTTTAGAATGACAGCTGTGTTGCCATTCAGCGCCCCACACAAGACAGGTTTTAATTAGAGTTATTGAGGGGTTTGAATTGGCACAATTAGGGCCAGCATTAATGGGGTCTCCATGTGTTCTTTTGAACATTTTGGCCCTATTTTTTGTCCCAGAGCAGGAGGGGGTTGCAGCTAATGAAGTTGGAGAGTGCAAATTATCTCAGCAAAGGAGGGAAGTATATCCCACCCACAGGAGGGGGAGACACACAAAGAAAGGAAAGCAGTTACATATGGTGGAGACACACACATTCTCACACACTCATTTTCATGTCTTCCCTTTTATAAAGCAGTCCTTTGAGAAGGGAGCTGTTGCCACCAAGTAAGACGTATCAGTAGCTAACAGGGAAAACAGAAGGGATGTGGATACTCATCCAAACTAAATTACGCTAAGGATGTTTGTGTATTTTCATGTGTGTTGTGTATGTATATGTTTTCACATTTACCTCAGGTGCTTATAAAGCAGCCCTGGTAGCTTAAAAGTTATCAGAGAGGTTTGCAGTTCAAACCCATCCAACAGCTCCTCGGGAGAATGACCTGGCGATCTCTTCTATAAAGATCACAACCTGCTGGGAAGTTCTACTCTGTCACACAGGGCGGCTTGGAGTCAAAATTGACTCGACAGCATCTAACAACAATAATGAGATGCACGATGCATATGGGTTTGTTAGGGGCAGAGGGAGATACAAAGACAACCCTCAATTATCAAAGTCCTAAATCTTCATTATCTGAAATGTTGATGATTTTTTACTATCCCAATGTGCCATATCCTTCTTTTCCAGGTATCTGTGCCTGTCTTTGAACTCCTTGAGCCCTGATCCCCCATGCTGTTTCCAGAAGGCTCATCAAAAAAGGTAAGCTCCATCCCAAGCTTCTGAGCTTCCCACCCATGAGCACACTCAAATCATAGCCCCTGGAGGGTGCGTGGGCAAGATGGAAGCCTGGTAGACCTCAGGCCTCTAACTCCCCTATCCACCTGACACTCTTCCCAGAGGTGCCTTTTGTAAATGTCATTTCTAGTAAACATTCAACATGGCCATTCTGGCGCAGGAAGGCCGGAAAAATAAATACAACTGAAGTCAGTTTTTTATAACTAGTGAGAAGGAGGCAGTTGTACCAAAAGAGGCATCTCAGTTCAGTGCAGCCCCAGAGTATGGGGCTGACTTTTGGGTGGCCTGATCGGCTTTGGAGAGGGAGCCCTGGTAGCTCAGTGGTTAAGCACTTGGCTGCTAACCAAAAGGTTGGTGGTTCAAATCCACCAGCTGTTAATGCAAGAGATTCCAACTCAACACTGTGGCAGTCTGCTTCCATAAAGATTGCTGTGATTGTTGTTAAATGCCGTTGAGTCAGCTCTAACTCATAGCAATCCTGTGTACAACAGAATGAAACGCTGCCTGATACTTCACCATCCTCAAAAGCTTTGCTGTGCTTGAGCCCACTGTTGCAGTCACTGTGTCAATCCATCCCACTGAGGGTTTTCCCCTTTTTCACTGACCCTCTACTTTACCAAACATGATATCTTTCTCTAAGAACTGGTTCCTTCTAACAGCATCACCAAACTATGTGAGATGAAGTCTGGCCATTCTCCTTGGAAACCCTATGGGACCGTTCTACTCTGTCCTACAGGGTGTGAATTGGAATCAACTAGAACTCAATGGGTTTGGGGTTTTGGAGTAGCTTTGGGGTCTGGGCAGCAAAATTGTTCAGTAAGCTAAAGCAGTAGCAGGCCAGAGTGGGGTGAACAGGTAGAGGAATGGTCACACACAAGTTGCAGTTAAAAATGTTATAAGCACATACTTATGAAAATCAGATTCAACCCTGGTATGGTTTGAATCGTGTACCACGATGGAATCCCAACACCTACGCCTGTGTATGTAATCCTATTTGGAAACAGGATTTTCTTTGTCATGTTAATGAGACCATGTCAGTGTAGGGTGTATCCTAAACCTAATCACCTCTGAGTTATAAGGAGCAGCACAGACACAAGCACACATGGGGGAAGCCAGGCACTAAGTGATGATGACAGAGACAGATGCATCTACAAGCCTAGGAACTCCAAGGATTGCCTGCGACTAGCAGCCGAAACCCTGGTGGCATAGTGGATAAAACATTTGGCTACTAACCAGAAGGCCAGCAGTTGAATCTCATCAGCTGCTCCACAGAAGAAAGATGGGGCAATCTACTTCTCTAAAGATTTACAGCCTCAGAAACCCAATAGGGGTCGCTATGAGTTGGATTCACCTCAATGGCAGTGAGTTTAGCAGCCAAAAGAGCCCTGGTGGTGCGATGGTTGAGGACTCAGCTGCTAACCGAAAGTAATTCTGCAGGAGAAAAGATCTGGTGACCTGTTCCCATGAAAATTACAGCCTGGAAAACCTATGGGGCAGTTCTACTCTGCCCTATAGAGTTGCTGTGAGTTGGAATGGAGTAGACAACATGCAACAACAGTAGCGGAAATAGACAAGGACCTCCCCATAGAGCCACATCATGGTTTTGGACTTCTAGCCTCCTGAACTGTGAGATAATAAATTTCTGTTCTTTAAAGCCACCCACTTGGGGTACTTCTTTACAGCAGCACTAGGAAAATAAGAGCAACCCTCTCCCCAACACTGTGAGCCGGCTGTGGACCTGGCTGCCTGCAGCAAGCTCCGGCCCCATATTTATTTTACATTGAGGTTCAAGTTCCATTTTGCATGGATGACATCACCTTTCTTCAGGCTGCCTTTGCTGGCTGCTTTTCCTAATGTTTTAGCTCTTCCGGTGGCCAAGGCTACTCTTGATATTCAGCATAATGACGTGAAAACCCAAAAATAACAAACTAAGTGCTATCGAATCGATTTTGACTCATAGTGACCCCTGTTGGGTTTCTGAGGCAGTAAATCTTTACAGAAGTAGTTTGCCCCATCTTCCTTCTGCGGAGTGGCTGGTGGGTTTGAAGTGCCAACTTTCTGGTTAGCAGTCAAATGCCTTAGACACTGCGCCACCAGAGCTCCTTAATGACATGAGGAGGAGAGCTAACTTACCATCTGGGGAACAGTCTTGGCACAGAGATATGGGGAAGAGCAGCTGACAGGACTGGGAGCCACTCCTGACTCAGTGAGGCCCAAGAAATGTGGACAGACAAGAACCCAATTCAAAATGCCTCCACCATTCAACATACTTGTTCTGGTGTCCAGAGAGTTTGGTCTTACCTGATTCAGTCAACTCTTATGCTGCTACACTCCCATGAACTACGGGGCTGATCTTTAAGGGAAAAAAACCCACATGGCTAGTCAAATTGGTTTCCCCAAAAGTTGAAATACTAACCCCAAGGTAAACCTGCATGCCAGTACATGCAGCATGCCAGGGTTGCTTTCAAACAGTTCTCAACCAGGGGCGATTTTGCCCCCAGGGGACATTTGGCAACGTCTAGAGACAGTTTTTAGAGTCCCTGGGTGTTCTCCACTGCTAACCAAGAAGTTGAAGGTTCAAGCCTACCCAGAGATACCTCAAAAGAAAGGCCTGGCACTCTACTTCAGAAAAATCAGCCATGGAAAACCCTGTGGAATACAGTTGTACTCTGACACACGCAGGGTTGCCAGGAGTCAGGATCACCTCACTGGCAAGTAGTTTGTCTCGGTTTAGAGATTTTTTTGTTTGTCACAACTCGCATGGAAGATGCTACTGGTATCTAATAGGTAGAGGCCAGGGAGGCTGCTAAAAACCTATCATTCACAGGACAGGCCCCATAACAAAGAATCATCAGGCCAACACGTCAGCGGCATCGAGGTTGAGAAATGTGGCCTCTAAGTCAAACAGACCTAGGTTCAAATTCCAGCTACCATTCCTAGCTGTGCGATTTTTGGATTTTAACCTCTCTAAGGCTTGGTTTTCACATGTGCACAACAGGGATGGTAAATACCTCACCCATAGATAAAGCACCGTCACTGTAGATATGTTCTTCTCTCACCTCCTTTTTTGCTTGAATGTGTAAAACACGTTTCTGTAGTGGAACCCCGAGACTATGGCCCTTAGACAAACCTGGAACTGAACCTACCCCTAGGGATCATCTGGCAGCCAAACAGTAGACAGGCCTATAAAATGCATAATAACACCTGTAAGGAAGTACTCAGAACAATCAACCAGAGAAGACCAAAGGGGCAGCATTTGCCCAAAAACAAAAGCTCAGGAGGCAGGAAGGGGCAAGAAAAAAGGACAAACAGAAACGGGGTGAACCCAGGGAGGAAGCGGGAAGAGTGCTGTTACACTGAGGGGATTGCAACAAGGTTTTAAGAAACGAAATGTGTATAAATGGTTGAATGTAAAATAACGTGCTTTGTAAACTTTCACCAAAACCACAAAAAAGTGTAAAAAAAAAAAAAATTGCTCTGGACTATCTTCATTAGAATCACTAAAAGAATGTGGCATTTGAACAATCACAAAAGAGAAACTGTTTACTTTCCTAAATCTTCCAGCCCTGAAATTGTCTTTTACAATCACAGCTGTCACCTGCCCCCTTCCGGGAGTTGGAGTTCTCTCACAGAAAGTACTGGCTGGGCGCTGAGCCTCACGGGAGACACCTCCCGAGTACCTTCCTCATATCGGGTCACAGCAACGCGCGGGAGGGTTCTGCAGGGCCGTGGCCGCTCGCTGCTGTGGCCAGCTGCGCTGTGGTCCCTGGCTGCGCCCCCAGAGACCGATCACTGGAGGGGGAGGGGACGGCAGCCTCATTTCCTGTGGAAGTGGACTTGAGGAGCTCGGCCTTTTCTTTTGAACCGCACAGCAGCCAAACGTCAATTAGCTGAGCTCTGAAAAATGAGTGCGCTCTCCGCTCTCCGGGGGGGAGGGCAGGGCGCCCCCGGCCCGGCCTGGGGTGGCTGCCCCGTTCCCCCTATTGTGCCTCCAACAAGGGCGTTTTATTGAAAAGAGCTGAGTGCATCTAATGCAGTTATCCGTGTCCGCCCCATCGGCCGTGGGCTGGGGGCGAGGCGCGCAGCTGCCGCCGCCTCACGCGCCGGCAACAAAGGAGCGCGCCGTGGAGAATTTGCTCCCCTTTGAACAGCTCATCTGGTTTCCATTTTTGAAAGGTCCCCAATTTTCATTTCCACCCTGCCCCCACCCCACCTTCACTAGTCCCCTTCTTGCCCTTCCACTTTGCTCTAGTTGTGCCCCTTAAAGGGAGAGCGCCCTACGTTCCTCCACCAGGTCACCTCCCTCATCAGTGTGGGGGACGTCCTCATCCCACATCCACTCCGTGCAAGGTGGGGCGTCGGCAGCTAGGACGAACTGGACAAACATGCCTGGCTTTCCTTCCAGCTTGAACCACGTTCACAGGCCTGGGCCTCAGTTTCCCGTTTGATGCCACCTTGATGCCATTCTACTTCCATGGTCTGTGAGTCAACGAACAGATCTGTAAAACATGTGGCAAATACATTATAGTATAATTAAGTATATTTAAATGGCCTTTAACTTCCTAGCCTAGAGATGATCAACATCAACATCTCTAAGTATTTTCTTCCAGGCTTTTTAATAAGTCTAGTATGAAGTTGGGAGCTCTGGTGGCATAGTGCCTGAGGAACTTGACTGCTAACCAGAAGGCTGGCAGTTCAAACCCACCAGCTGCTCCTCTGGAAGGAAGGTTGAGTAATCTACTTCCGTACTGATACCACCTCGGAAACCCAAGGTGTTTAGTATGAAGTTATGTCTCATATAAAGTTATTTAAACAGGTTGACATCGTGTATACAATTTTATCTATCTAGAACATAAATAGTTCCCTATGTTAACAGTCTTTGGAAATATGTTTTAAAATTTCATTTTTATTCATTTATTTTATTGTGGTAAATATATAGGTAACAAAATGTTTTCCATTTCAACATAAAACAGTGGTAAAATATACCATATCATGGGCTTGTACCATAATTGATTTAACTGGTTCCCCTGTTGTTGGGCATTTAGGACATTCTGTTTGTTTGTATCTCAGTATTATAAATTACAAGGTTATGTTTTAAAAAATAAAATCTTCAAGTGACTTCCTAAATTGAGTGCTGGGAATAAAACCCAAGGAGGTTCCCCCTGCCCACCATAAATCAAAGGCACAAGGCAGCCACTTCCACTTCTTCCGAGGGCTGCCTTAGAGGGGAAAGGTCATCCTTTGCCCCCTCCTCGCCTGCCTGACACCTCCAGGCACCTGCAAGTTGAGAATTCAAATATGAATCATGGCCCCTGTAAATTATGGCCTTGGACAAGTTCTATAAACCTCAGCACCTTCCACTCCACAATGAAGACACAATCCTATGGCTCTTGGAGGTCTGTTACAAGGACTAAATGAAACATATGCAACATGCTTCACTCCATGCCTGGCACCTAAAAGGCCCTCCTTGTTAACTGAGCCAGGCTTCAAGATGAATTTCAGGTACCCTGCTGTGCTGGTGGGGATGAGAAGCAGAATATGGGAAGGGGACCTTCTCAGAGCTTTCAAACCTGCGTACTACAGAGGAGCAGGTGGTAGGACACAACCTCCTGGCTCCACCATTTACTAACTGTGTGCTCTTGGGTAAATTTCCTAATCCCTCTGTGCCTTAGTTTCTCCACCTATAAAATGGGGAGCTGTGAGAATTAAATGAAGTAATACATAAAACAGTGCTCAATAAATCTAAACTCAAAACCAAACTCATTGCCATCAAGTCAATTCCAACTCATAGCGACCCGTCCTTGGATTTCTGAGGTGGTATCAGTATAGGAGTAGATTGCGCGGTCTTCCTTCCGAGACCTGCCAGCCTTCTGGATAGCAGTCAAATGCCTTAGGCACTATGCCACCAGAGCTCCCTCAATAAATCTGCAACTTCAACCTCATAGGTAAAGGAATCTAGGCCATGTGGTCCTGGATAGAACAGAAATTTGTGGTCAAGCTGTTCAAATTCTCACTCTACCACTTTGGGCAAGTTTAACCATTTTGAACTCAGTTCCCATACTTTGTTGTAGAGTGGAGATGATAATGCACAGATGTTACCATAACACTTTACAGGGTTTTGGTCTGAAATATAGCAGGTACTCAATCATTGGGGTCACTACTGAGATTATCTTATTTGGATAAATGAGCAGAAAGTCCTAGGAAAGCTAGTGTGCCAGAGGGTGAAAGGAAGAAGGGTAGAGAATAATGACAATAAATAGGAGCTCTGGTAGCGTAGTGCCTAAGGCATTTGACTGCTAACCGGAAGGCTGGTGGTTCAAGTCCAACAGCCACTCCTTGGAAGGAAGATGACACAATCTGCTTCCATAGTGATACCACCTCGGAAACCCAAGGAGGGGTCTGTATGAAACAGATCTGACTCGACAGCAGTGAGTTCAATAAATCTAGCTATCATTATTGTTCTACCCTTCCTCCCTGCTGGTGAGAGGCAAGGTCAGCTTCTTTTCTCTTCCTTTCCCCAGGACTAACCCCTTCCAAACTGTTGTCAATACAAGCTTTTCCTTTCATCCTCTGGCACTCTCCAACTGAAGGATCCCAAGCCCTCGGATAGCTGGACTAGGATGGGGTGCTGAGCTCCAGCGAAGAATCGAAGGCCCAGAGAGATCCTTACAGAGTACCCTACACCCACATCCACACTCCCACCTCTGCTCCTGGATTTTGTCATTTCTGCTGGTATAGACAAGGGGATAGGGTAATAGTGAGGGCACTGCCTGGTCGTCTTTCTCACTTGCCTTCCCAGGACTTTCTGCTCACTTATCCTAATAAGATAGCATCAGTAGTGACCCCATTGATTGAGTACCTGCTAGATTTCAGACCAAACCCCTGTAAAGTGTTACAGTGACATCTGTGGATTATCATCCCTACTCTACAACAAAGTATGGAAACTGAGTTCAAAATGGTTAAACTTGCCCAAAGTGGTAGAGTGAGAATTTGAACAGCCTGATCACAAATTCCTGTTCTTCTCGGGACCACATGGCCCAGATTCCTTTACCTGTGAAGCTGAAGTTCCAGAGTTACCTTCCATGATGAACCTAAAAGTGGGTTGGCATTTGAAATAGAGTTGCCAGAGTTCACAGACAAAAGTTACAGGATGTCCAGAGTCTTGCTTCTCTAGTGTTACTGTAACAGAAATAGCACACATGGTGGCTTAACAAACACGGATTTAGGAGGCTGGAAGTCTGAGTTCAAAGTGTCAGCTTTAAGGGCTAGGTAAAGACCTTGGGCTTCAGCTCTGCCCCCTGTTCCAGGCCCACTAGAGCTGGAGACTTTTTCTGACTCATGCAGCTGCTGGCTGCTGAGGCTGATAAACCCTAGGTCAACAGGTTAAATGGCAGTCCCAAGATCAGCAGATAACATGATAGGCCACTAGTTCAAGATCAGCAGGCAACATGGCAGACCACCAAGATGAAGACTCAGCCAAATGCAGGATCCAGATGTGTCAAAAGCTAGAGACCTTTCTCAACGCTTCTCCTTATATACTGGAAGCAGGCCGCATCCCAAAGGCAGCTACTCAACTGCTCACAGCAGATTCCTCCATGGAGTTGACAACCAATCTCATCATGGGAAATACCTATATCCAACTGCCCAGCCACTCAAAACCAAGACCCAACCAAGTTGATACACAACCTTAACTATCACACCCAATTAACTTTACATTTCAGATAAATTATGAATAATTGTTTCAGTGTAACTATGCCCCATGTGATATTTGGAACATATACTAAAAATTATTCGTTGTTGTTGCTGTTGTTGTTAGGTGTCATTAAGTTGCTTCCAACTCATAGCAGTCTTATGTACAACAGAACAGGGCACTGCCTGATCCCACACCATCCTCACAATCATTTATGTGCATTTAGCCCATGATTGCAGCCACTGTCTCAATCTGTCTCTTTGAGGGTCTTCCTCATTTGCACTAATCTTCTTTATCAAGTATGATATCCTTCTCCAGGGGCTGATACCTCTTAATAACATGACCAAAGTACAATAGACTAAGTCTGGCCATACTCACTTCTAAGGAACATTCCAGCTGTACTTCTTCCAAGGCAGATTTGTTCATGTTTCTGGAAGTCCATGGTATTTTCAATATTCTTCGCCAGCACCACAATTCAAATGCATCAATTCTTCTTTGGACTTCCTTATTCACTGCCCAACTTTCACACACATACAAGGCTATTGAAAATAGCATGGCTTGGGTCAGGCTTACCTTAGCCTTCAAAGTGACATCTTTGCTCTTTAACACTTTAAAGAGGTCTTTTACAACTTGCCTGCTAACCAGACAGCTGCCGGTTCAAACCCACCAGCCACTCCTCGGAAGGAAGGTTGGGCAATCCTACTTCCGTAGTGATACTGCCTCGGAAACCCAAGGAGGGGTCGCTATGAGTCGGGTTTGACTTGACGGCACATAACAACAACAACAACATACATCATTTTATTTCTTGACTTCTGCTTCCATGGGCATTGACTGTGGATCCAGGTAAAATGAAATCTTTGACAACTTCAATATTTTCTCCATTTATCACAATGTTGCTTATTGGTCCATTGTGAGGATTTTTGTTTTCTTTATGTTGAAGTGTAATTCATACTGAAGGCTGTAGTCTTGGTCTTTATCATCAAGTGCTTCAAGTCCTTCTCATTTTCAGCAAGCAAAGTATAATCTTCATATCGCAGGTTGTTAATCAGTCTTCCTCCAATCCTGATGCTGTATTCTTCTTCATAAAGTCCAGCTTCTCAGGTTATTTGTTTAGCATACAGATTGAATAAGTATGGTGAAAGGATCCAATCCTGATGCACACCTTTCCTGATTTTAAACCATGCAGTATTTAATTGTTCTGTTCAAACTGTCTCTTGGTCTATTTACAGGTTCTTTATGAGCACAACTAAATGTTCTGAAGTTTCTATTCTCTGCAGTGTAATCCATAATTTGCTATGATCCACACAGCCAAATCCCTTTGCATAGTCAATAAAACACAAGTAAACATCTTTGTGGTATTCTCTGCTTTCAGCTTTCAGCTGACTCTCTGACATCAGCATCGAAATCCCTTATTCCATGTCCTCTTCTGAATCCAGCTTGAATTTCTGGCAGTTCCCTGTCTGTGTACTGCTACAACTATTTTTTAATTATTTTCAGAAAAATTTTACTTGCATGTGATATTAATTCAATAATTTTCACATTCTGTTAGATCACCTTTCTTTGAGATAGGCACAAATAGGATCTCTTCCCGTCAGTTGGCCAGGTACCTGTCTTTCAAATTTCTTGGCATAGACAATTGAGCATGTCCAGCATTGCATCTGTTTGTTGATCTCAATTAGTATTCTATCAATTCCTGGAGCCTTGTTTTCCGCCAGTACCTTCAGTGCACCTTAGACTTCTTCCTTCAGTACCATTGCTTCTTGGTCATATGCTACCTCCTGAAATGGTTGAACATTGACCAATTCTTTTTAGTACACATTCCTGTGTCCAATATTTTGTCCATAGAATCCTTCAGTATTAGAACTGGAGGCTTGAATTATTCATTGCTTATATAATATTCAAAGTCAATTGGGCAGGTTGTGTTTTATCAAGGAGCTCTGGTGGCATTTACTACCTAAGGCATTTGACTGCTAACCAGAAGGCTAATTTGGGGACTTCATTCTCATTCTCCAACAGCCAGGTCAGCAGATGAGAGGCTCAGTCTTGACCTCTGGATGACAGCACAGTGACGAGCTGTCACTTAATTTCCTCTCTTCTCTGTACAGACACTGTGACCACTCTGCCCCTTTTACAGCTCAGCGGTTAAGTAACTTGTCTAAGATCACAAGGCTGGAACATGAACCGCACAAAGCCCCAATCTCCTGACTCTCCTGATATTTTTATAGTGCCCAATAAGTGATCACCACAGCCCATGTTGTTGTTGTTAAGTGCCATCGAGTCATTTCTGACTCATAGCAACCCTATGCACAGCAGAACAAAACACCACCCGATCCTGCTCCAGCTCCATGGTCCTTGCTATACCTGAGGCCACTGTCGCAGCCACCATGTCAATCCATCTCGTTGAAGGCCTTCCCCTCTTTCATCAACCCTCCACCCTACCAAGCATGACATCCTTCTCCAGGAAATGGTCCCTTCTCACAACATGACCAGTAGGTGAGACGTAGTCTGGCCATTCTCACTTCCAAGGAGCCCAGTGCTATATGTTTTCTAATGTCCTGACTGCTGCTTCCATTGGCGTCAATTGTAGAACAAGCAATGTGAATTCTTTGACAACCTCAATCTTTTCTTCACTTATCATGATGCTGCTTATTGGGCCACTTGTGAGGATTTCTGTTTTCTTTATATTGAGATATAATCCATATTGCAGACTGTATTCTTCAATCTTCATCAGTAAGTGCCTCAAGTCATCCTCATTTTCAGCAAGCAAAGTTGTGTCGTCAACTTATTGCAGGTTGTTAATGATTCTTCCTCCAATCCTGATGCCACATTTTTCTTCATACAGTCCAACTTCTCGGATTATTTACTCAATATATAGATTGAATAAGTATGGGGAAAGGATACAACCCTGACACACTCCCTTCTTTATTTTAAACCATGAAGTGTCCCCTTGTTCTGTTCAAACAACAGTCTCCTGGTCAACCTACAAGTTCCTCATGAGTACAATCAAGTGTTCAGGAATTCCCATTCTTCTCAATGTTATCCACAGTTTGTCATGATCCACACAATCAAATGCCTTTGCATAGTCAATAAAACACAAGTAAACATCTTTCTGGTATTCTTTGCCTTGAGCCAAGATCCATTGTACAGCAGCTATGATATCCCTAGTTCCACATCCTCTTCTAAATCCAGCTTGCACCTCTGGAAGTTCTCTGTCAATATCCTGGTACAACTGTTTTTGAATTATCTTCAGTAAGATTTTACTTGCATGTGATATTATTGATATCGTTCAGTAATTTCCACATTCTGTGGGATCACCTTTCTTTGGAATGGGTACAAATATGGATCTCTTCCAGTCAGTGGGCCAGGTAGTTGTCTTCCAAATCTCTTAGCATAACCGAGTGAGTGCCTCCAGTCAGGCATCTGTTTGTTGAAATATCTCAATGGGTATTCCATCAATTCCTGGAGCCTTATTCTTTGCCAATTCCTTCATTGCAGCTTCGACTTCCTCCTTCAATACCATTGGTTCTAGATTATATGCCACCTCCTGAAATGGATGAAGATTGACTAGTTCTTTTTGGTACAGTAACTCTGTGTATTCTTTCCATCTTCTTTTGATGTTTCCTGCATCATTCAATATTTTGCCCAATATTGCAACTCGAGGCTTAAATTTTTTCCTCAGTTCTTTCAGCTTGAGAAATGTTGAGCATGTTCTTCCCTAACTCCAGGTCTTTGCACATTTCATTATAGTAATTGGCTTTGTCTGCTCGAGCTGCTCTTTGAAATCTTCTATTCCAGCTCTTTTATCTTGTCATTTCTTCCATTTGCTTTGGCTGGGCTGTGGTTTTGAGTGGCTGAGCAACTGAATGTAGTTATTCCCCATAATGAGATTGGTAATTAACTCCATGGTGGAATCTGCTGTAAGCAGCAAGTAGCTGCCTTCAGAGTATCCTTCCAGTATATAAGGGAAGCTTTGGGACTAGTCTCTAGCTTTCTGTCACATCTGGATCCTTCATTTGGCCAAGTCTTCATGTTAACATCCTGCCATGTTGTCTTCTGATCTTGGGATTGTTCCTGGACTTGAACTAGTGGCCTGCCATGTTGTCTGCTAATCTTGGGACTGTGCTATTTTACCTGTTGATCTTGGGTTTGTCAGCCTCAGCAGGCAGCATCTGCATGAGTCAGAAAAAGCCTCTAGCTCTAGGGGGCCTGAAACAGGAGACAGCTGAAGCCCAAGGTCAAGGGGCCTTCACCCAGCCCCTAAAGTTGATACTTTGAACTCAGACTTCTAGCCTCCTAAACTGTAAGAGAATAAATCCCTATTTCTTAAAGCCATCCATTTGTAGTATTTCTAAAGAACCAAGACATTGCAAAGAATGGGAATTTCAGAATACTTAATTGTGCTCATGAGGAAACTGTACATAGACCAAGAGGCTGTTGTTCAAACAGAACAAGGGGATATTGCATGGTTTAAAATCAGGAAAGGTGTGTGTCAGGGTTGTATCCTTTCACCATACTTATTCAATCTGTATGCTGAACAAATAATCTGAGAACCTGGACTATATGAAAAACAACATAGCATTAGGATTGGAGGAAGTCTCATTAGCAACCTACAATATGCAGATGACACAACCTTGCTTGCTGAAAGTGAAGAAGACTTGAAGCACTTACTGGACTTACTACAGCCTTCAGTGTGAAATCCACCTCAACATAAGGAAAACAAAAGTCCTCACATTGGACCAATAAGCAACATCACAATAAATGGAGAAAAGATTAAAGTTTACAATGCCCATGGAAGTAGCAGTCAAGAAATCAGATGACATAGTGCACTGGGCAAATCTGCTGCAAGGATCCTCTTTAAAGTGTTAAAGAGCAAAGATACCACTTTGAAAGCTAAGGTGCTCCTGACCCAAGCCATGGTACTTTCAATAGCCTCATAAGCATCTGAAGCCTGGGAAATGAATAAGGAAGACCGAAGAAGAATCAATACATTTGAATTGTGGTGTTGGTAAAGAATATTGAAAATACCATGGCCTTCCAGAATGAATAAATTTGTCTTGGAAGAAGTACAACCAGAATCCTCCCTAGAGCAAGAATGGCCAGACTTTATCTCACGTATTTTGGTCATGTCAGAAAGGACCAGTCCGTGGAGAAGGATATGATACTTGGTAAAGTAAAGCGTCAGCAAAAATGGGGAAGATGGATTTCTTAGATGGATTGACACAGTGGCTGCTGTGATGAGGTCAAGCATAGCAAAGATTGTGAAGACAGTGCAGGACGAACAATGTTTCATTCTGTTGTACATAGGGTGACTGAGTCAGGATCGAACCACAGCACCTAACAAACATCTTCTCTAGTAGCAGTCAGCAGAAAGGAGCAGCTGCTGCTATCCCAGCATTCCCAGTAAGTCTCCGTGTGCCTCACTGCTTCTACAGCCACATGCTCAGTCACTGGTTATAGATGAACCAGAGGCCCTAACTGGCTTCACCTCTGAATCAGGGTCTGACTCTGTAAGAGAGATGGACACCCCCAAGAAATTGTGACTGTTACCTGAAGCAGGTGAATGGGTGGTTGGTGGCCAAAAATAATCAGTTCACAATGCCCCTTCCAACATTTTTGGTACTAAAATGTCCCTATATGAAATGATCATTACTCTTTCTTTAATATCCCTACCTCTCACAATAGTCATCTATTCTATATCCATCTATCAATTTTTCAAAAAAAACTGATTCAAGAAATCCCTACTACTATCCATTGAGACACAAGTATCAGTCTCATCTTATCCAGAGCAAGAGAGAAAGAAGGAAACCGAAGACCCAGAGAAGAAATAGGACTAATAGTCTACACGAACCACGGCCTCATCTGCCCTGAGACTAGAAGAACTAGATTGTGCCTGGCTACCATTAATCAGACTACCATTGTGATCAGGGCCACAACAGATGGATCCTGATAGAAAGGGAGAAAATGTGGAACATAAGTCAAATTCTTAAAAAGCCCAGACTTCCTGGACTGATTGAGACTAGAGAACTTCGTGAGACTATCTCCCTGAAGCACTCTGTAAACCTTGAACCAAAACTACTCCCAAAACAATAGATTTGCTCCTAAAATAAAAAATATTACCAGTGAGTACTATGCACCTTTAAAAAATCACCTATATGCAACCAGATGGTCAGCAATTTCTCTAAAGCAAAGGTGAAAGAGCAATGGAGCAGGGAAACGAGTTTACTGAAAGTGAAATATCCAGAGGGAAACCAATGAAAACATTGTGAAAAATGTAACCAATGTCTCCAAATTATTTATGTAGTAATTATTAAATGGGAACCTAATTTGCTGTATGAGTTTTCACCCAAAACACAACAAAATATTATTTAAAAGTAAAGGACATCCCTACCATACTGTTCAAGATCCAGAGAGCTAACGATCCCAGATGCAACCTTGGGAACAATGAACTGACCATGCTGACTTCTTCTTTTTCATCTTTTTTTTTAAATTGTGCTTTGGGTGCAAATTTACAAAGCAAATTTGATTTGCATTCAACAGTTCATGCACATTTGGTTTCATGGCCCTGATTTGCTGACTTCTTCTTACAACTTCATCTTGAGGGTACAACAAACTGATTCAACAGCCTTACAAGACCACTGGAGCAGAAAACCCAGAGAGCTGCCCAGTGGGAACCCAAAGACTAAAGCAGGAAAGGTAGAGAAACCCCCAATTCTCATAGTAATACTTAGTTTTACCAGGGGTGGGAGGGGAGGAGTAGGGACACTGCAATAAAATAAAATAAATAAAAATAAAAATAAAAAATTTAGTTTTGCCTGCTATGACCCAGACACTCTCCAAAGCACATACATGCTTAACTCATCTGATCCTCATGGTAGTGCTATAGCAGTAACCACTTGCTGCTGTCAGGTTGACTGAGTCATCATGGTTACCTCATATATGTCAGAGTAGAGATGTGCTTTACAGGGTTTTCAATGGCTGATTATTTGGAAGTAGACTCCCAGGACTTTCTTTCACAGTCCCTCTGGGTGGACTCGAACCTCCAAACTTTTGCTTAACAGCTGAGCATATTAACTGTTTGCACCACCCAGGGACTCCCAGTGCTATTTAGGTGAGGAAACTGAGCCATAGAGAACTTAGTAAATTTGTCCAAAGTCACGCAGCTGGTGAATCATGTTGTTGTTGTTGTTAAGTGCCGTCGAGTCGTTTCCGACTCATAGCGACCCCATGCACAGCAGAACGAAACACTGCCCGATCCCGCACCAGCCCCACA
>NW_006921675.1:8407735-8409982 GCF_000298275.1 Orycteropus afer afer | reverse complement strand
GAAGACCTGGTCCCTCTCGGTAGGGTAACAAGGGAACGTGTTCAGTGCAGATCAGTGAGTAAGCACAAGCCCGCCTTGTTTCAGTGCCTATGCTTAATGTGAATCATAGAGCTGGGGATATGATTCTCAGCTTGGGCTCTAGAATCACTACCCTAGAAACCATTATTTAAAAACTAAAATAGGAAATTATCCCTTGAGATCACCTTTTAGCTAAATAACAGATTGGCTTATGAAATCAACAATATCACCCGTAAGTAATAAGTTTGTGTTAGGTTGAATTCTCTAGAGAACCAAAACCAGTAAAGCTTATAGAGAGAGAAAAAAAAAAAATTATCTTAGGAAAATGGCTCACACACTTATAGAAGCTGACAAGTCCCAAGTTCTTGGATCAAATGTCAAGCTTTTTCCAACTCACACAGCTGCAGGGGCTGACGAGCTCAAGGTTGGTAAGCAGCTATTGACTCCAACGAATGACAAATCCAAGATCACCAGGCCAAATGGTGGATTGTTGGCTCACAGACAGTTGTAGACAGCACAACAGGATCCTGATTCACAGAAGAGTGTTTCTTCTCCCAGGATGTCCATAAATATATTGGAAGCAGGCCACACCCCTAGGGAAACTCCCTTTCAGTGGCTTGGCTGCTCAAAGCATATACATCTGATCCCATCATGGGAATAACCCATATCACAACTGCTTAAACCACATAGAATTGTGGTCCAGCCAAGTTGACACAGAGCTCCAACTATGAAAAATTTCCTTTAAAAAAATCATCTACAGGAGACCAAATAGTCAAAAATTACTCTTACACAAAGATAAGAAGGTTAGCAGTCAAATGCCTTAGGCACTATGCCACCACAGCTCCTGCAAGGAAACTAGAGTACTAGAAATGTTACAACCAGAATGGAATGAATGAGAATGACACATTATGAAAATTGTAACCAATATCTACACTGAATAATTTGTGTAGAAATTATTAAATGGAAACCTAATTTGCTGTATAAACTTTCACCTTATACATGATAACATATGATTAAAAAAAAAAAAAACTGAAATAGGAAAATTACTCCAATAAATACAGATCATATTCAGTATCAAGCTTCCTATCCTCAGTTTTTTAGTCCTGGTTACTGTTGACCTTTCTTTGATCAGCAAGGCACAAACTTTTACCTTCACTTCTGGTGCCTAGACCTTACGGGAAAAAATAATTAATCTCTCTGCCTAAAAAAGGAAATGAAAACAAGCAGGGAGAAGAGGCTGAGCAAAGTAAGAAACACAGATCCAAGGTTATGAGTTGCATCTGTGTATTGTTTTTTCTTGGCTTATGTATGAGATATTTTGACCCAACTTGATTTTTTACTTTTCTAAGCCTGTGGCCAGTTTGCATAACCAATTTGCCCTGACTGTTCCCCAACTCAGAGCCCAGCACCCAGCAGATGTGTAGAAAAGAAGCCATGTGAGCTTGGTGTTGCCAGGAGTGTTCCCTGTTGGAGACAGCCTGGCCCAGTGCCCCTGGCTGAAAGTAGATGAGAAGACCCAGCATTCTGACCTTCTCTCCAGAAATCCCTATGGGTTCTTCTTTGGCCCTCAGTTCCTCACTATTACAACCTTGAGTGCACAGTAATCATCAGAGACAAAGTCATTCCAAAGCCGGCTCCTTATCTTCTCCAACAAAGCGGCTCCTCAGTCTGTGCTCCCTGCCGGGAACACAGATGCTGCTGCCACCAGCCAGCCAAAACCCAGGCTTTCATTCTGCATAGCCAAGCAGACCTGGAGCCCTAGGAATTTACTTCCTCCATGTCTCTCAAATCTGTCCACTGCTGGTCCACAGGGTCAGTCTTTCCTCCCTCCTCACCTGGTTTGTTGCAACTCCTTCAGATCCTTCTACTTCCAAGTTATCCCTCTGTTCTTTCTGGCCAGCATTATCTTTCTGAAACACAGTGGCAACTACCTAAAACACTCTGCCAACCCCTCCTATCCACAGGATAAAGTCTAAACTCACAGAACACCTGAGAGCTTGGCACTGCTATGTTGTTGTTGTTATGTGCTGTAGAGTCAGACCCGACTCATAGCGACCACTCCTTGGGTTGCTGAAGCAGTATCACTATGGAAGTAGATTGCCCAACCTTCCTTCCGAGGAGTGGCTGGTGGGTTTAAACCGCCAGCCTTCTGGTTAGCAGTCAAGTGCCTTAGGCACTATGCTACCAGAGCTCCTAATTCCAACTATAGTAACTCTATTGTTGTTATGT
>NW_006921675.1:8404981-8407635 GCF_000298275.1 Orycteropus afer afer | reverse complement strand
CCGACTCATAGCGACCCCTCCTTGGGTTTCCGAGGCAGTATCACTACGGAAGTAGATTGCCCCATCTTCCTTCCGAAGAGTGGCCGGTGGGTTTGAACCACCAGCCTTCTGGTTAGCAGTCTAGTGCTACTCTATAAGACCCAGCAAACTGTCTCATAAGGTTTCCAAGGCAGTAATCTGCGAAGCAGACTTCCACATCTTTCTCTTCTGGAGCAGCTGCTGGGTTTGAGCCACTGACCTTTTGGATAGTAGCTAAACACTTAACCACTGTGCCTCCCTATAACGATTACAGCCTAGGACACCCTATTTGTCATATAATTGTTATATATATATATGTATATAATATGTCATATCATTATTATATAGTATCATATGCCAAAATCATGTGCCACACTCTAAGTGGGTCAGGCAGTTTCCAAGAGCCAGCTGTGGCCCAGCAGAGGATCTACCCTTAACTTACGTACTCTGGGCCTCAGCTTTTACTTGTGCTAAGTGTGCTAAGAGGAGCCCTGGTGGTGTACTGGTTAAGCGCTCATCTGCTAACAGAAAGGTCAGCAGTTTGAACTCAACAGCCCTCTGTGAGAGAAAGAGAAGGCAGTCTGCTTCTATAAAGATTATATAGCCTTAGAAACCCTACTGGGCAATTCTACTCTGTTCTGTAGGGTCACTGTGAGTTGGAATTGAGTCAACAGCAATGGATTTCTTTTGGGTAAAGTGTGCTGAGCAGTTAAGAAATCAAATGCGTTGCATTAGTTAAATACATTGCAAAAAACTTATTTAAAGTTCTAAAACGCAGAAATGTCACTTTGATGACTACAATCACCTCATATGCATGCAAAAGCTGGACAATGAAAAAGGAAGAAAGGAGAATTGATGTCTTCAAATTGTGGTGCTGACAAAGAATACCATGAACAGCCAGAAAAAAGAACAAATAAATCTTAGAAAAAATGCAGCCAGAATACTCCCTAGAAACAAGAATGGTGAGACTTCGGCTCAATTACTTTGGATACATCATTAGGAAAGAGCAATGACGAGAAACGGATGTGATGGTTGGTAAAGTGGAGGGCTGGCAAAGGCAAGGAAGCTCCTCAGTGAGATGGGTTGACATAGTGGCCAAAACAATGGGTTCAAACATAGCAGAAATCAGGAGGATGGTGCAGGATGGGGCGATGTTTCCTTCTGTTACACATAAAGTCATCATGAGCTGGAGTCTGTTCGACGACAATTAACAACAAAAACAAGTGGAGACAGCTTTGGAAAGGAGCTTTAAGATCCTGGGGTGAAAGATGTTCCAGCATCCAGGCTGCTCTGGGTTGGTTTCTCGGCAACATTCCAATTTGTAACAATGACCACCTCCCTGCCCTGGGATCTCTCCCACCCCATGACTCTGGGTTCCTCTGTGCTGGCTCAGGGAAGGCCCAGCTGGCTCAGGGCCCTCAGCAATACCTGGCCTTCCCCAAGCACATCACCAGACTCAGCTAAAAGAAGGGAGGTCACAGCCCCTAGGAGCTCTTTCCAGCTTCTGTACCATCTGGCTTTCTTTGCTTGGTTGGAGTCAGACCCATGCCCCAGCACTGAAGCCACCCAGGATCTAACAGCCTCAGTTGTTATTAAAATCCAGCCTTGAGTGAGACTTCCGGTAAGATGCAGGAATAGGCAGACAAGCTACACAGACCCTCTTCAACAAAGAAAGAAAACCCAATTGACAGAGATACAGGAAATAATCCTGGAGCCCTGAGCTTTGAAAGGAACTATACAGAAGTGGAATAGGCACCAACTACTGGAAAAACCTGAACAAAAACAGTGAGTACAGAGATGGTCAGAGGCATGGACTGTCCGCTACTCTGACAGGACCAACAACCTGAATATTTCCAAGTGGTGTTGGGACCTGAGAGTTGACCTAAAGATCAGCCCTGGTCACCACGGGCTGCAGGGATGACTGTGCTGATGGCCTATGACTAGGAAAGGAAACAGCAAGCAGCAAGACACCCTGAGCTATTGACTTTCCACTGTCTGGAGGGCGCAGCCATTTTGATTGTTTACACACAGCAGCCATTTTGGATATCTAAAGTGACCAAGCAGCAGCCTTTTTGGATAGTTAAAGTGACCAAGAGAGCAACCATTTTGAATCTTTACAAGTGGCAACCATTTTGAATTTAAAGTGACAGCATTCTCATTCAGATTCCAGGGACCTAACAATAGGCTGTTTGCCAAGGTCAGCAGGGACATACAAGAAGCTGACAAAAAGAAAGGAGACAGGTGGTGAGTATATAATAAGTGCTGTCAACTAGTGAATAAAGGAGCACAGCACAGTTACCCTACTTGCATAGATAACATACACGCAATACAAAGACAAAGAAAATCATGGGCAAGTCACTCCAAGATACAATCACCAATTAAATATAAACACAAAAACGTCACAATGCCTAGGAGACAACAAAGCATCACAGTCCACACAAAGAAACAAGATAAAGCAGGAGAAACAAGGGACCAGGATACAGACCCAAAACACATCCCTGAGGAAGACGCAGCACTGAAACTCCCTGATTGTTGTTGTTGTTGTTAGGTGCCATCAAGTTGTTTCATTCCATGATCCCTGCTATACTTGAGACCATCATCGCAGCCACTGTGTCAAACCATCTCGTTGAAGGCCT
>NW_006921675.1:8399229-8401231 GCF_000298275.1 Orycteropus afer afer | reverse complement strand
AAAAAGCACATAACAAAAATGACAGCAACAAATTCATATTTGCCGATAATTACATATTTGACAAGGGACTTATCTCTAAGATTTATAGAAAACTCCAACTACTCAACAGCAAAAGGATTAACAATCCAATTGAAAAATGGGTAGAAGACATGAATAGACACTTCACCAAGGAGGATATTCAGGTGGCCAACTCATACATGAAGAGATGCTCACAATCATTGGCCATCAGAGAGATGCAAAGTAAAACAACAGTGAGATACCATCTCTCCCCAGCACTGATGACAATGTTCAATGAGACAGAAAATAACAAATGCTGGCGGGGATGTGGAGAGATTGAGACTCTCATACACCGCTGGTGGGACTGTGAAGCGATACAACCACTGTGGAAAGCAATATGGTGAATCCTTAGGAAGCTGGAATTGGAGACACCATTTGACTGCACAATCCCATTACTAGGTATATATCCTAGAGAGGTGAGAGCCAGGACAGGAACAGATATATGCACACTCATGTTCATTGCAGCACTATTACAACAGCAAAAAGATGGAAACAACCTACGTGCCCATCAGCAGAAGAGAAGATGGCCAAATTATGGTACATCCAAATAATGGAATGCTATGCAGCACTAAAGAATAATGTAGAGTGTGCAAAACACTGCATAATATGGATGAACTTGGTGTCCATTATGCTGAATGAAATAAGTCAATCTTAGAAGGACAAACATAGTATTAGTTCATGGTTGTGGAGGTTCAATGAAAGGTTTATATATGGAGGGAAACTCTTTGTTGGTTGCCAAGGGTGGGAGGGGAGTGGAGAGAACACTGCAAAAAAAGAAAAATGCATTGACCCATGTCACTTTAGTTTTGTGTATTTATACTGTACATAAATTATATTTCTATAAAATACATTAAAAAAAAAAGATTCATAGCCTTGGAAACCATATGGGGCAGTTCTACCCTGTCCTATAGGGTCACTATGAATCCAAATCAACTGGATGGCTGTGGGTTTGGGTTGGGTTTTCTTTTCTGTTTGTATTATTCCATGTATACATTTCCATGTTCTTGTCATTTTTGGTAGCTACATAGTATTCCATCATATTGATATAAGCTTTGGTGATTTATGAATCATCATCTTCAATTGCACAAAGAAAGAAAACAAGCCAACAATATTTTATGTTAACCTGTCTTTAGTAATATAAGAATATCTGTACCTGCTTTATAAAGTGTGTAAAAAGAAATCATGCATTCCTAATCTGGCTTATTCATCTCTTCTTTTCTAAAAGTTGACCTGATCATTTTGTATGTTTTTAAGTGTTTTTTTTAAGTGTTATTTAAGTTCTTTAAGTATATAAAAAGGATTAAGGAAAAAAAAAATCCAGGCTTGACTGTAAGGTTGTGGAGAAACAGGAACTCCCATCCACTACTGATGGGAATGTAAAATGATGCAACCACTGCAGAAAATAGTTTAGAGGTTCCTCAAAAATTGAACACAGAGTAAACTACCGTATGACCCAGGAATCCCAGTCCTAGATATAGACCCAGAAGAAGTGAAAGCAGGAACATAACAGAAACCTGTACCCCAGTGTTCATTGTGGTGCTTTTTATAATACCTAAACAGTGAAAACAACTGAAATGTCCATCAAAAGATGACTGGATAAACAAAATGTGGTTTATACATATAATGGAACACTCCTCAGCCATAAAGAGAAATGAAGTTCTGATGCCTGCCACCACGTGGATGAACTTGAAAACATTATGCTGAATGAAATAAGTCATTTGGCAAAGGACAAACACTGTATGACCTCACTTACATGAAATAGGCGTATAGATAGAAACCAAAACGTATTTGTGGTTACCAGGGGTGGGAGAGAAGGAGAAAAGGGGAGTGTTCTGGTTACCTAGTACCGCTCTAACAGGAATACACCACAAATGGGATGGTCTTAACAACAGGAGTTTATTCTCTTACAGTTTGGAGGCTTTAAGTCCAAGTTCAAAGTGCCAGG
>NW_006921675.1:8392886-8398983 GCF_000298275.1 Orycteropus afer afer | reverse complement strand
CCACTCCCCAAAGCTTCTCCTTATATACAAGAAGCAGACCACATCCCAAAGGCAGCTACTCAGCTGCTTGTGGTAGATCCCACCATGGAGTTGATTGCCTGTCTCATCATGGGGAATAACTACTACCAGCTGCCCAGCCACTCAACCAGACCCAGCCAAATTGACATACAAACAACTACCACAGGGAGATTTTTCTTGTGAGGCAGTAAGTTTATGTTAACGGTGGTAGAATAATTTGGAAAAGAATGGTTGCATAATTTGAGAAAAGTAATCAATGTCACTGAATTATACATGTAGACATTGTTGAACTGGTATATGTTTTGTTTTAAAATTTTCACAATAAAAGAATACATAAATGCAGCCTTATTTCCCAGAGAGGCTTGGCTGAGGCTTGGTAGACTAGGGCTAGGTTGGTGGCACACAAACACACACTTAACAATTCATCTTCCAGGCCTCCCCCCTCCAAACCCTCCCTGCTGGCCTCCGCCCTCAGCCACTTACTCTATGCCAAGCTCCAACACCCTCAACGGTTTCCCAACTGCTGCACTAATCCCATTCTGGGGAGCAGGACAGCAGTGGAGGAAGCTCTGCTCTGTGAAAATGGCCCAGGCTGGCCCCAGCCTCTCACACCTGCATAGTCCATTCATCCCCACTGTTTACACGTTTGTCATCCACAATTGATGCTTTCCCAGGAACTGCAGTGGGCTGATTGCCCCATCGCCACAGAGGGACCCCATTCTGAGCCCTTGTGTCTGTTAAATTGAGCATGAGGCCCTGTGATTAAATTAAAGTTTGTGGCTCTGGCACTCTGGCTCACACTTCATCCCTCTCGCCTGGCTGCTGCCTCCCCCTTCTCCTCCTCTTCGTCCCCCCTCCCTTCCCTTCCGCTTTCCCATTCATCACAGGGCTTCTTTGCAACTTGATGGGAGGAGGTGGGCAAGGGGGAAATGGCCTGGCCTCTGGGCTGGAGGAAGAGTGAACAGCTTCCATTTCAATGGAGGATAAAAGGGGATGGTGACCCCTTGGTGACAGGGGCTCTAGAGGGAGGATACTGTGCTGGAACTAGAGAGAAGAGGATGGTGTGGAGTATTCGAATTAATCAATGAGTTCCTATAACCAGCAATGCAGAGTGGTTAAGAGTGCAGGCTCTGATGTAAGACAGACCTGCGTTTGATTCTTGACTGCTGCTTTCTATCTAGGAGCTCTGGTAGCATAGTGCTTAAGCCACTTGACTGCTAACCAGAAGGCTGTGGTTCAAACCCACCAGCCATTCCTTGGAAGAAAGGTTGGGCAATCTACTTCCATAGTGATACTGCCTCAGCAACCCAAGGAGGGGTCACTATGAGTCGGGTCTGACTCGATGGCACATAACAACAACAACTTTCTAACTACGCGATTTTGTTCAAGTTTAATCACCCTGAGTCTTGGTTTACCTGAACTGGGCATAGGAATCAGAATGAATAAGGGAGCAGAGCCAGCAAAGGGCAAGGGATTTTCAGGGGAAAGGAAGTAGACCAGATGTCTACTTCCTTAATCTTTTTTAAGTGGTACTTGCGTTTGATAATCTGGTGAATATGGTAATCCATGTAGGTCAAACTGTCCAGAGACAGAGCCCAGGGATAAAAGGTTTCGTGTGCCAGCTACATGTGGCCAGAGCCACAGTTCTCAAACATCACTGGACATCAGGGAGAGTCTTTAAAATAAAAGTTTCCATGATTTTTATTTTGTACATCTGGAGTTATCCCAGGAATCTGCATTTTAACAAGCATCCACACAGGGCTGGGTAACCAACTTGGCAAAGCATTGCCAAGTGTTAGAAGGCCATCCTAGTATTTTTCACTGAGGAAGAAAATGATTTGATTTGTGTTTTAGAAAGAAAATTCAGAAAGGTTGAATTGAAGGAGTGGGAGAAACAAGAAGCAAGTAGAACAGTTAGGAATCTGATGTTGCAGTTCAGATGTCACATGGCAAGAACCTGAACTAAAACAGTGGCAGGCAGGGTGCAAAGGAACATTTCAGAGGCAGAATCAACAGGGCACAGTTAGCACTTGCTATGCAAGTGGGGAAGACGAGGTAGTCAAACTGAAGGTGAGGTGTCTATTATACCCTGAGTGGGCAGAGGGTGATAGCGTTACAGGGGGGAGTCAAGAAGGGCAAGTTTTCCAGCAAAGAGGAAAGGAGGGAGAGGAATGAGTTCTGTTTTGGACCTGTGGATCTGACGAGGTTCCTGTGTAGTTTGGGTAGATAGGTAGAAATGTGCAATAGAGAGACCAGGGTGGAGATTTCCTTCTGGGAATCATTGGCATTGAGGTCAGAGGTTTCAATACTAACTGCTCCCCAGAGCCCCTGTGGGGCTTTTGTGAGTAGAGATACCTGGTTACATATATGGAGAATCTGATTTCATGGATCTAGGGAGGGTTTTTTTAGTAATATATTGGGCAGTATCTCAGTGCTGCTCATAAGGTTTTCAGTGGCCAATTTTTTCAGAAGTGAATGGTCCCATCTTTCTTCTCAGTCTGTCTTACTCCAGAAGCTCCACTGAAACCTGTCCACTGTGGGTGACCCTGCTGGTATTTGAAATACCAGTAGCATAGCTTTCAGCATCACAGCAACATGTAAGCCACCACAGTATGACAAACTGACAGATGAGTGGCACTGTACCAAACAGTCACCAAAGAGTCACTGTACCAAAAAGAATTGGTCAGCGATCAACCATTTCAGGCAGCGGCATATGATCCAGAACCAATGGTATTGAAGCAAGAAGTACAAATTGCACTAAAGGAATGGGCACACACACACACACACACACAAAGCATTGACGGAACCCCCCTTGAGCTGTCTCAACAAATGGATGCAGTGCCGGAGGCACTTACTCATTTATGCCAAAAAATTTGGAAGCAGCTACCTGGCCAACTGACTAGAAGAGATCCTCATTTGTGCCCATTCCAAAGAAGAGTGATCCACAGAACACAGAAATTATCAAACCATATCATTAATATCACATGCAAGTATAATTCTGCTAAAGAAAATTTTAAAATGGCTGCAACATTATATCAACAGAGAGCTGCCAGAAATTCAAGCTGGATTCAGAAGAGGGCAAGGAATGAGGGATATCATTCCTGATATCAGATGGATCTTGGCTCTAAGCAAAGAATACCAGAAAGACAAAGACCTGTACTTTGTTGATGATGCAAAGGCATTTGATTGTGTGGATCATAACAAATTATGGGTAACATTGCAAAGAACACTTCATTATGCTCATGAGGAACCTGTACACAGACCAAGAGGCTGTCGTTCAAACGAACAAGGAGATACTGCATTGTTTAAAATCAGGAAGGTGTGCATCAGGGCTGTGTCCTTTCACCATACTTATTCAATCTGTATGCTGAGCAAATAATCTGAGAAGCTGGACTATATGAAGAAGAATGCAGTGTCAGGAATGGAGGAAGATCATTAACAACCAGCAATATGCAGATTACACAACCTTGCTTGCTGAAAATGAAGATGACTTGAAATATTTGCTGGTGAAGATCAAAGACTACAGCCTTCAGTATGCCTTACACCTCATCATAAAGAAAACAAAAATCCTCACCACTGGACCAATAAGCAACATCATGATAAATGGAGAAAAGATAGAAGTTGCCAAAGATTTTATTTTACTTGGCTCCACAATCAATGCATATGGAAGCAGTAGTCAAGAAATCAGACACTGTATTGCATTGGATAGATCTGCTGCAAAAGACCTCTTTAAAGTGTTAAAGAGCAAAAATGTTACTTTGAAGACAAAGGTGCATCTAACCCAAGTCATAATATTTTCAATAGCCTCATATGCATGTGAAAGCTGGACAATGAATAGGGAAGACTGCAGAAGAATTATTCCATTTGAATTGTGGTGTTGCTGAATAATACTGAAAATACCATGACTTCCAGAATGAACAAATCTGTCTTGGATGAGGTGCAACTGAATGTTCCTTAGAAGCAAGAATAGCCAGACTTTGTCTTACATACTATGGTCATGTTGTTTGAAGGGGCTAGTCCCTGGAGAAGGATATCATGTTTGCTGGAGTGGAGGGTAATCAAGGAAGGAGGGGACCCTCAACAAGATGGATTGACACAGTGGCTGTGTCACAGATGGGCTCAAGCTTAGCAGGGATTGTGAGGATGGTGCGAGACTGGGTAGTGTTTTGTTCTGTTGGACATAGGATTGCTATGAGTCGGAGCCAACTTGAAAGGACCTAACAAAAACAACAGAGAGGGTTTGGTAGTCAGTAGTTTTTCAAAGCCCCACAGGTGATTCTGATGTGCAGCCAGGGATGAGAATCACTGATGTGTCTTTGCCAAATCTTAACAGTCAATGATCTCACCCAGATAGGAAGTTGCAGTGTAATGGATAGCTTTTATATGGCCTATCTCATCATAGTCTTGTATCTCCCACCAAAAGACTGGGTGAGACTGGGTGGCCACCCAGCACCAAGGGGATTGGATAGGTTGCTAATAATACAAACAAGGTGTACGGCACCTTTGTGGGGGTGGGACCATGGAAATAAGATGTATAGAACACTAACAAGGGGATTGGTCAGTTTTGCCCTCCCACTAAGCTTAAAATGAGCCATCCCACAGGCAGATGGGGGGACCTCACTACCATAATAAAAGAAGAGCTACAAGTGGAACTGTCCTTTTGACTCAGGATCACTGTGCTGAGAACCTCCTAGACCCAGAAAACAGAGAGATAGAGTTATAACACTGGAGATGATGCAAGATGGTGAGAAGCAATGGCACAGAAACAACAGCAGCAGAGTCAGCAGAACCATATCACCAGGAGACAGAACGGAGGGCTCCCCAGCCCGTGATGCAAGAAACCTGAGCACCTTTAGCAGGAGAGTTGCTGGGGGAGTGGGGTGGTTCCTGCAGTTGACAGAGGCAGAATCACTGACCAATGAAGCTAGAGAGCTGAGCACATTTGGACCAAGGCTTACTGGTGGAATGAGGTGCACTTAGGCCACTTATCAATGGAGCTAAAGAGCTTTATAACATTTGCCCAAGCAGGGCAGAGGCTGAACTGACCCAAGAGGCCCAAGAGGCCTGAGTGGCTGAAGGCCAAGAGGCTGAGGGCCAGGGAAAGGCTTGCCTATGGGCACAGCTGAGAAGCTGTCCTTGCCAAATAATTAAGTGTATCCTGAGTTGTTCCTGATCCTATATTGTAACCTGTTATTTCACCAATAAAGCCCATAACTGTGTGAGTGTTGTCTATATGTTCGCTGTGGGCATTGCAATGAATTATCAAACCCAGCAGAGAAGCTGAGTGTGCTGTGGGAGGAACAGCTGCTATCAGAGTTGGTAAAATGGTTGGAGAATGGAGGTATGTCTGACTTCTCCCTCATAGGAATCAGCCTTGCCCTACTGATCTTGATCTTCTTCCCCCTTGTGAAGTCAAAGAAGGTCAGATACTCCCACTATGCCAGTTTTACAGAAAGAGAGAGTGAGGAGAGTACAGGATGTTCAGGGAAAGCCCAAGGAAGTGGAGCCAAGGAAAGAGGCCAATAAGGAGAAGTTAGAGAGGAAGGAGGAGAACCAGGATAGAAAGGCATCCATCCCTAAAATGAAAGGGTGGGTGGATGGGGGACACCAAAAGGGGAAGAGAAGACAAAAGGTAAATTCTGTCCTGAGATAATGCAGATAGGACAACGGTGAAGGGAGACTACTGGATTTGGTGATTCTTTGAAAGAATGATTTCAGAAATGTGGCAGAAGAGGCAGAAACAAGTTTGAGAGTAGAGGAGGGGAGAGGTAGCAGGAATGATAGTTATTAGAGCTGGCTTTCTCAAAAACTGTGATGGAGAAAGGGAAGGACAAAGAAATAATAAAACAGTGAAGAGGTGTGTGAGAAGATTGATGTGTGTGTTTAGGATAAGAACTACTTGAGCATGTTTTTAGGCAGAGAGAAAGAAGCTGGTGTTGAGGGAGCATTTGAAGACACACAAAATTAGATCATTGATGGAAATAAAAGGCATCCAAATTGGCAAAGAGGAAGTAAAGCTATCTCTATTTGCAGATGACATGATCCTAGACATACAAAACCCAAGAGACTCAGCAAAAAA
>NW_006921675.1:8392123-8392716 GCF_000298275.1 Orycteropus afer afer | reverse complement strand
CAAGAAACTACAAGAAATCTACATAAATGGAAGAGCTTGCCTTGTTCATGAATATTGTGAAAATGTCAATACTATCCAAAGCAATCTACACATTTAAAGCAATCCCAATCCAGATACCCCAGATACCAACAACATTTTTTAAGGACATGGAAAAACCAATTACTAACTTCAATGGAAAGGAAAGAGACCTTGGAGGAGCAAAGCACTACTGAAGAAGAACAAAGTGGGAGATCTCACATTCCCAGATCTCAAAACCTACTATACAGCCACAATAGTCAAAACAGCATGGTATTGATACAATGATAGACAGATAGACCAATGAAACAGAATAAAAAACCAGAAATAGACCCCTACATCTATGGACAGCTGATCTTTGACAAAGGACCAAAATGCATTAAATGGGCAAGAGATAGCCTCGTTAGCAAATGGTGCTGCAAAATTGGATATCCACAATTAAAAAATGGGCAGAAGACATGAATAGACACTTCACCAAGGAGGATATTCAAGCGGTCAACAAACATATGAAGAAATGTTCACGATCATTAGCTATTGTTGTTGTTGTTATGTGCCGTCGAGTCAGCCCTGACTCATAG
>NW_006921675.1:8389832-8390671 GCF_000298275.1 Orycteropus afer afer | reverse complement strand
AAAAAAAAAAAAAATTTATAGCCACTTGCCAAAAAATGAAACAAGACCCATACCTCACCCCATTTACAAAAACAAACTCAAGTTGGATCAAAGAGTTAAATGGAAAATCTAAAACTACAAAATTCAGCAAAGATAAAATAAGGGCAAACCTAGGAGCCCTAATTTATGGCCTAAATAGACTATCAAGCATAACCCAGAATGCACAGGGGGTGGAAGTGAATCTAAATGACTGGGACCTTTTAAAAATTAAATTTTTATGTGCATTGAAAGACTTCTCCAAAAGGGTAGAAAGAGAACCTACAGATTGGGAGAAAATATTTGCCTGTGGCATATCTGACAAAAGACTTATCTCTAAAATTTGTAGAAAACGTCAATGCCAAAAACACAAAACAATCCAATTCAAAAATGGGCAAGGAACATGAACAGACACTTCACTAAAGATGATATGCCGGTGGCTAACAAACACATGAGGAATTGCTCATGATTATTAGCCATTAGAAAGATGCAAATCAAAACAATGATGAGATATCATCTCACCCCAGCAATTATAGCAAAATTCAACAGGACAGAAAATAACAAATGCTGGCAAAGTTGCAGAGAGATTGGAACTTTCCTACTGCTGGTAGGACTGTAAAATGATACAATCATTGCAGAAAATGGTATCACGCACTTCCTTAAAAAAACTGAAAATAGAAATACCATTTGAATTAGCAATTCCATTACTAGGGATATATCCTAAAGAGATGAGAGACAGGACATGAACAGACATATGCACACCCATGTTCATCGCAGCACAATTCACTATAGCAAAGAGATGGAAACAACCTAAATGCCCATCA
>NW_006921675.1:8362812-8375365 GCF_000298275.1 Orycteropus afer afer | reverse complement strand
AAGAGTTTGCTTAGGGAAGGGAACTCACTTTGTAGATTACCGGGGATGGAAGGGAAGGGAAAATTTCAGACTAGTTGGGGGCTACACACTGAGTTGGGTAAGAGGAGGGATGGTATGGAAAGAGTCTGTGACCAGCATGATAACATTGGGGAAAGGGAGGACACCAAATTGTGCACATAAGATATAGACAACAGAGCCTAATACCATATCCAAACTACTGCATTACCACTAACACCAAACACCAGGCTACAGATAAATACATAGACAACTGAGAAGATCAGATGGGGGTCAGTGAACAGGAATGTACTCTAGACCAATGATTGAGTCACCTGAGGCTAATCTTGCACAGATACTAGTGACACAAAATAACCACATTCATTACAGATGCAATAGAAGACAGACATGGTGCAATCCCTCATAGACAGCCAGACATCATGGAAGAGAGATCCATGATATCTGATGACTCAAGACCATAGTACTGGGGGACACCAGACTCAGTTGGCACAACAAAATACATAAAAAATCTTGTTCTACAACCTATTTTGGTGAGTAGCGACTGGGGTCTTAAAAAGCTTTCAAGCAGCCATCTAAGATGCAGCTAATGGTCTCCTATCATCGGAAGTGAAGAACAGTAAAGAAAAACAAGGGCATTTGGAAATAATCAGCCCCAGGATATGATGGACCTTGAGACCAGAAGAACTATATGGTGCCTGACTACTAAAAGCAGGAGGAAAAATGTGGAATAAAATTCAAAAACACAATAACGATCAGAATTACTGGTTGGATGGAGGCTGGTGGGACCCCCAAGACTACAGGCCTGGGATAAAACTCACTCCCATGGGCTGGCTCTAAGCCCAACAGTAATAAGACTTACATGCAGAAGACCCAACCCAGGGTGATGCACCCACCTACTCTACAGAGATACATCCCTTGGAGCAATCGGCCATGGGGCACCAGAGGAGCAACATTCACACGGAAGAAAAGCTGGATAGACAGGAATGCATAACCAAGAATGGCACAAGGACTGGGGGGTCACTGGGAAAGGAGAGGAGAAGAGTGGGTTAGGGTTGGGGATGGTAATTGGGAAGTGAAACCAAATGCACACAAACTATTAAATGTCAAATAAATTCTACTCTGTAAATTTGCACCTAAAGCACAATTTAAAAAAAAAAAAATAGATCATTGATGGAGCAGAATTCTAAAACAGACTAGAGGAAAGAGAACCCTCCTCCTGGCAGTGGCAAGGATCATAGAGAATGGGAAAGTTTGCCAAGTCACATGGAGAGCTCGACAGACCTCTCAGCACCTGGCAACCTCAGGGCAGGAGCAAAGTCAAGGTGATGCAAGATTATAAATTGACAGGACAAGTGCACTGGATGGTCACATGATGGCAGGATTGATGATAGATGAAATGAGAGTGCATCTGAAATGCTTGACTATAAGACAAGGCAGGAGGTAAAATAGGAAACAATTGGTACACTGAGAAAAAGGGAAGACCCAGGAATAGAGGCCAGCAGGAAGCAAAGAACAGGTGAAAAGGGAGTGAGAGCATACCTAGCACCCAGACCTTGATCTCTAGTATAATTCTCCAAAGGAGATTTCTAATAACGTTCTCTCAAAGGAACCAGGGCTCCTTGGGGAAATGGCTGATTCTAATACTAGAGCGAGAAATATACAGGATGAGGTTGGAGTATTTTGTTGTGCCAGAAAGTAAGGATGTGCTCAAAAAAAAGCCAACACATACACAGTAATAGGGTATGTGAAAGAGCTCCCAATGTCCAAAACTAGAACATTTTGAGGAAAAAAAATAAAAAAGTAAGGTTAGATTATAACCTTGTGGTATACTGAATTATTTGGTATGGCTCTTCTAGCCATGATCTTTGTGACACTCACCAGATTACTGGGTGGAACTACACAAATGTTTGGTGCTTTGTGGCCTGCCAACGGTATCGGATAGTTTATTGTAATGTAAATAAGGTACATGGCATCCTTGTGGAGGTGATACCATGGAAATAAGCTCTGTGGAACCCAAATGTGGGGATTGGTTACTTTTGCCATTCTGCTAGGCTTAAAATGAGCCCTTCAAAAGGGGGAATCTCACTGCCATCAGGAGAGAAGAGCTGGAGGTAGAATAAAGCACATCCTTGGACCTGAGATCCCTGTACTGGACCTCCTTGGCAGAGACAACTGGCAGAGACCACCAGCAGAGAGATGGTGGCAGCAGAACTGAGAGACTGGCACAAGACAGAGGATCACTGGCCCATGAAGTGAGAAAGCCGAGTGCCTTTGGTCAGGAGCCTTGCTAGTGGAGTGGGGTGCACCTAGGTGTACCTATTGGTAGAGCTAAAAGAGTTTTGTAACACTTGTCCAAGCAAGGCAGAGGCCAGGCCAAGAGGCCAAAGACCAAAGAGAGGCGTGCCTGAGGGCATGGCTTAGGGGAGACTGTCCAGATCGAAGAATTGTATCTTGAGCATTCCTGAACCTCAACTGTAGCCTGTTACTTCCCTAATAAACCCCATAATCGTGAGTATTGTCTGTGAGTTCTGTGTAGCCATTGCAGTGAATTATCGAATTTTCAAATCCAGCAGAGAAGTAGTGAGGACCATGGGAAGGACAGCTGGTGTCAGAATTGGTCAAAAGGTTTGAGCGTAGCAGCAAGTCCAGCATCATAGGAATCAGCTTTGGTCTGTTGGTGCTGATCCTTCTCTCTCTCCCTTATGAAGTCAGAAGAGGATGCCACCCCCATGTCTTTTTGCAAACCCAAAGTTAAATAAATAAATAATTGAATAAATAATATTAATGAAGGAGAAGAGACAAATCTTCCATTCAGAAGAATTTGAATAATTTATGTAGATACTCTGTCCTCTACAAAGTAGAGCATAATGCCCCACTCCTTTAGTGTGGGCTGTGTATAATGACTTCCTTCCAATGAGTGCATTAAGGGAAGGGGGATAAGAAGAGTAACTTTACAGTGGAGAAACCTGACAAACACTCCTCAACTAGGTGATCAAAGTCGATATCAATAGTGGTAAGTCATATTGATAGTATGCACCCTTGATATGATTGATGAGACCAAAAAACTCCCTGCCATTGAGTCTATTCCAACTCACAGCAACACCCTTTGGGTTTCCAAAGCAGTAAATCTTTACAGTAGTAGATTGCTCAGTCTTCCTTCCGTGAAGTGGCTGGTCCATTTGAACCACTAACTTTCTGATTAACAGTCAAATGCCTTAGGCACTGCACCACCAATGCTCCTTGATGTGATGAGAAGTGTACTCTATTTCTCTGCTCTTCCTCACTAAAACCCAATATAATCATGAGAAAAACCCCAGGTGAGGAACATGCTACATATTATCTGACCAAGAGTCCTCAAAACTGCCAAAATCATTAGAAACAAGAAAAGTCTGAGGAACTGTCACAGCCAAGAGGAGTCAAAGGAAACATGATAACTAAACGTTATATAGTGTCCTGAGGGGATCCTGGAAGAGAAAAATGACATTAGGTAAAAAACTGAGAAAAATGACATTAGGTTAAAAACTTAGTAAAATAAAACTTTAGTGAACAATAATATATCAATATTACTTCCTTAATTATAATGAATATACCACATTAATGTAAGATGTTAATAATAAATGAGTGAAGAATATATGGGAACTCTCTATACTATCTTTGCAATTTTTCCATAAATCTAAAATTGTTCTTTAAAAATTTTTATTATTAAATGTGGAGGTAAAGGAGTGGATCCTAGGAAGATGACAGCAGGAACATTTCCTCATCTACCCCAAACACAGATGGAGCAAAAAGAATAACAAAATCAAAGCCCACAGATAACATCTACACAATATTAGGGGTTAGGGTATCCCCACAAACCACTAAGAACATGTTCATAGGGATGAACCTTCTACAACTATGAGACTGGCATGGTATTGGCATCTGTTTGAGCAGAAACAAAAGACGATATTGAGAACAAGACAGCCCCAAAATTCACTGGAAAATGTAGCAAGCCAGTCAAAGAAAAGTAGCTGAATCTGAGAGTAATTTCTGTGGGATGCAATTGGTGGGTCACTATAAGGAAGCCATGATACAATGATGAGTGACACTGCTTGGCAGTCTGAGCCTTATGTATTCTCAAAACTAACAAGCTAAAGCTCATTTTCAGGGGTAAATATACTTCACACTGAGGAGAAACAGCTGGAAAACAATGGAAAAATAAACCATAACACTTTTTTCAATGATTACCTGTGGGGGAGTGGAACAAGTAAGGCTGAGGAAACATGTATATTCAACTTTACCTTAATATATATTATTTGACTTTGGAATAAAGTAAATTATTTATATATTTATAAAACAAAAATGGGCTTATAGGGGCTTCCAGTAAGATGGCAGAATACACAGACAGGCTACACAGACCCTCTTCAACAAAAAAAAAGAGAAACAAATTGACAGAGAAACAGATAATCCTGGAGCTCTGAACTTTGAAAGGAAGTATACAGAAGTAGATTAGGCACCAACTAGTGGGAGAACCTGAGTGAAAACAGGACCTAAGAATAAGCTCTGCTTGCCAAGGACAGGAGGGACATATGGGAGGCTGACAATTGGAAAAGACAGGTATAAGTGTTGCCTACTAGTGAACACAGGAGCACAATACCCTGCTTACTTAGATAACATCCAAAGAAAGCAAAAATCTTAGGAATGTCCCTCCAACATACAATCACCAATTAAACATAAACACAAAAATGTCACAATGTCTCAGAGACAGCAGAGTATCACAGTCCACACAAAGAAGCAAGATACCAGGAAACAAGGGACCAGGATACAGACCCAGAACACATCCCTGAGGAAGAAGCAGCATTGGAACTCCCTGATAAGGAATTCAGAAGAATTATAACTAGGTACCTTCAATGCATTGAGAGACAGAGCAAGGAAAACACTGAAAAAAATGAGTAAAACAAAAAGAAAACCATAGAACAATTTTGAAAGACAATAGAAGAACAAAATGAAAAATTAGAAATGATACAAAATCTACAGTTAGAAATCCAGAAGATTAATACTAAATTTTCAGAAATAGATAATACATTGAATGGGCAAAGGAGTAGAATTGAATCAATGGAAGACAGAATTAGTAAGATTGAAGACAAACATCTCAATACTTCTTCAGAAAGGGGTTAATCAGAAAAAAGATCAAATAAAATTAAGAAACCCTAAGGTTCATGTGGGATAGCATCAAATGGAATAACATACATGTAATCCAAATTCCAGAACAGGAAGAGACAAATAAAACCACAGAAAAAATTGTTGAAGACTTGTTGAAAGAGAATTTCCCTGGTTATGATGAAAGATGACAATATATCCATTCAAGAAGTCCAATGAACCCCAAACAGAATAGACCCCTAAATAAAATCACCAAGACATATCATCATCAAACCCACCAAAACCAAAGACAAAGAAAGAATCCTGAAAGCAGCATGGGAAAAACAAAAAGTTACCTACAAGGGGAAACCAATAAGACTAAGCTCGGATTTCTCAGCAGAAATCAGGCAGGTGAGAAGACAATGGGATTATGTATATAAAATCCTGAAAGAAAAGAATTTCCAACCAAGAATTATATACCCAGCAAAATTGTCCCTCAAATATGATGGTGAAATTAGGAGATTTCCAGATAAGCAGAAACTAAGGGAGTTTGCTAAAACTTTACAAGAGATGATAAAAGTAGTCCTTTGGACAGAGAACCAACAACAGCAAACAACAACCAGCCATTAACACATATGATGACATAACCCAGAAACCAACCCAGTTATGGAAGTATTCAAAGTAAGTGAGCTTACAAGATTGTAAACAGGGAACCAGAGACATCAATTGGCAAATTAGGACAACAACAAAACAAAAAGAGGAAAAAAGTTGTGTAGTTACAGAACTTCTAAATGGTGAAGAAGTCAAGACAACTATAAGATAGAACGGACTGTTCAAAACTTGGGAAGAAAATTATAAATCACAGGGTAACCTCAAAGAAAAATGATAAACCTTCACATCAAAATAAAAAAGAGGACCAGCACAAATATTTAGCAAATACTAAAACAATAGCGCTGAAGGAAGTGATAACACGATTCATAAGCAAAATGAGCTCAGCACAGAAAATTATATGGAGCAAAGAAATCAGCAACACCACGAAAAAGCACATAACAAAATGACAGCAACAAATTCATACTCCTCATGAATTACACTGAATGTCGATGGATTAAATGCACCACTCAAGAGACAGAGAGTTGTAGACTGGATAAGAAAACATAACCTATCAATTTGCTGTCTACAAGGGAGACACCTTAGAGAGCAAGACAAAAATAGACTAAAAATCAAAGGTTGGAAAAAGATATATTAAGCAAATGGCAACTGTAAAAGAGCAGGAGTGGCAATATTAATTACCGCTAAAACCACCATAAGAGACAAGGAAGGGCATTATATAATGATTAAAGGATCAATTGAACAAGAGGACATAACAATAATAAATATCAATGCACCCAATGAAAGAGCCCCAAAATACATAAACCAGACTCTAACAGAACTGAAAAGACAAATAGATGACTCCACAGTCATAGTAGGAGACTTTAATATACCACTTTCAATCAAAGATAGAACAGCTGGACCAATAAGCAACATCATGATAAATGGAGAAAATATGAAGTTGTCAAGGATTTCATTGTACTTGGATCTACAATCAAAACCCACGGAAGCAGCAGTCAAGAAATTAGACATCATATTGGGTAAATCTGCTGCAAAGGAACTCTTTAAAGTGTTAAAGAGCAAAGATGTCACTTTGAAGACTAAGGTGCACCTAACCCAAGCCACGTGTGATAGTTAAGTTTGTGTGTAACTTGGCTAGGCCTGGTTGAGTGGCTGGGCAGCTGGATGTAGTATTCCCCATGATGAGATTGGTAATCAATTTCATGGTGGAATCTACTGTGAGGAGCTGAGTAGCTGCCTTTGGGTAAGTAGCAGCCTCTGGGAACGGTCTCTGACTTATGACACACCTGGACCCTGCCTGTAGCCATGTCGTTGTTCAGCAGCATGCCATGCTCTGCCAACCTTGGGACTTACAATGGACTTGAATTAATGGTCTGCCATGTGGTTTGGTAACATCAGGACTGTGCCTTTTTAACTTGTCAACTTTGGGCTTGGCAGCCTCAGTAGCCAGCAGCTGTCTGAGTGAAGAAAAGCCTCTAGCTTCAGTGAGCTGGGAGCTGGGGGCAGAGCTGAAGCCCAAGGCTGAGGGGCTTTCAACCAGCCCCTAAAGCCTGGCACTTTGAATGTGGACTTAAAGCCTCCAAACTAAGAGAATAAACTCCTGTTTGTTAAGGTCATCCCATTTGTGGTATATTCTTCTCAGAGCAGCACTGGGTAACCAGAACACCATGGTATTTTCAATTACTTCATATGCATGTGAAAGCTGGACAATAAATAAGGAAGACCACAGAAGAACTGATGCATTTAAATTGTTGTGTTGGCAAAGAATACTGAACATACCATGGACTGCCAGAAAAACAAATCCATCTTGGAAAAAGTGCAGCAGAATGCTCCTTAGTAGTGAGAATGGCCAGACTTCATCTCACCTACTAAGGAGCTCTGGTAGCATAGTGGCTAAGACACTTGCCTGCTAACCAGACAGCTGGCGGTTCAAACCCACCAGCCACTCCTCAGAAGGAAGGTTGGGCAATCCTACTTCCATAGTGATACTGCCTCGGAAACCCAAGGAGGGGTCGCTATGAGTTGGGGCCGACCCGACGGCACATAACAACAACAACAACAACTTTGGCCATGTTATCTGAAGGGACCAGTACCTGGAGAAAGATGTCATGCTTAACAAAGTAAAGGATCAGTGAAAAAGGGGAAGATTCCAAACAGTGGCTGCAATGATGGGCTCAGGAATAGCAAGGATTGTGAGAATGGTGCATAACCAGGCAGTATTTTGTTCTGTTGTATATAGGGTCGCTATGAGCGGAGCTGACTCCACAGCACCTAACAATAGCAACTACAATGGGATGTACCCCAAGGGGGTGGGAGAATCCCCCTGCAAAAACTAAAACAAAAAACAAAAACTCTCTTAATTGGTTTTCATTAAGCATGATGAAGGTATGTGTGTTGATATTCATATTTTGAGATTGTGGTGTGTGTGTATGTGATGTGGAATAAATCAAATAAGTAACTCATTGGTGATATTGAAAAACAAAATTTTGGGTGTAGTCAAAAGTGATATTGATGTAAGATTAATGAGACCTCATGGGAAAAAAAATCTACAACATTGAATTTGAACTAGGAGTATCAATTTGAATTTTGATTAATTTTATCTATGAATATCTGCATATACACATTCATCTTTTCTAGCTCTATCCACTGAGAAGGCCCAGCAATAAAGACCAACTCAACAGTAATGAGCACCCAGGTACACAGACTGTGGCCTCTAAAAATCATTCCCATTTAAAAGACTCTGAATTCATTTTGAGAAATAGCTTATTCCAGTTGTGGAGAAGAAAATGTACAAAATAAGTCTGAAATATTTTATGATACTAAATAGTAAGGAAAGTATCAGAGACTATAACAATTGCATCTAAGAAACTCAAGAGACAACCTGAATAAATTCCTATTGGCCAAATAAGGGACAATTTAACCATCAGTTTGTCAAATTGTGGTGGTTTGCATGTTGCTGTGATCCTGGAAGCTATGCCACTGTATTTCGAATACTAGCAGGGTCACCCATGATAGACAGGTTTCAGCAGACCTTCCAGATGAAGACAGACTGGGAAGGATGGGGCTATCCACTTCTGAAAAAATTGGCCACTGAAGGTCTTATGAACATCAGTGAAACACTGTTATATTACTGGAAAACTTTATGAATAGTTGTGAAAAATTGTCTGATAAAGTACCCAAAGATGAGGCCCTCAGGTTGGAAGGCACTCAAAATATGACTGAGGAAGAGTTGCCTCCCCAAAGTAGAATTGACCTCAATGACATGGATGGTGTAAAGCTTTTGGGACCTTCATTTGCTGATGGGGCACAACTCAAAATGGGAAGAAACATCTACAAACATTCATTAATAATCAAAACATGGAATGCACAAAGTATGAATCTAGGAAAATTGGAAGTTGTCACAAATGAAATGGAATGCATTAATCTTAGGCATTAGTGAGCTATAATGGACTGTTTTTGGCCATTTTGAATAAGACAATCATATGGCCTGCTATGCCAGGAATGACAAATTGAAGAGGAATGGTGTTGTAAACATCATCAAAAAAGAACATCTCAAGATCTATCCTGAAGTACAATGCTGTCAGTGATAGATAATATCCATACACCTACAAAGAAGACCAGTTAATACCACTATTATTCAAATTTACTCACCAACTACTAAAGCCAAGGATAAAGAAATTGAAGATTTTTGCCAATTACTACAGTCTGAAATTGACCAAACACACAATCAAGATGTACTGATAATTGGTGATTGGAATGCAAAAGTTGGAAACAAAGAAGACTCATGAGTAGTTGGAGAATACGGAGAAAAGACTGAAGTTGTCAGGGATTTAATTTTACTTCGATGCACAGTCAACACCCATAGAAGCAGCAGTCAGGAAATCAGACATCGTATTGCACTGGGCAAAAGACCTCTTTAAGATGTTAAGAAGCAAAGATGTCACTTTGAAGACTTAGTTGCACCTGACCCAAGCCATGGTATTTTCAATCACCTCATATGCAGGTGAAAGCTGGATGATAAATAAGGAAGACTCAAGAAGACCTGATGCCTTTGAATTGTGCTGTTGGTGAAGAATACTGAAAATACTGTGGACTGCCACAAGAACAAACAAAGCTGCCCCGGATGAAGTGCAGCTTCATCTGAATGCTCCTTGGAAGAAACTTCATCCGAATGCTCCTTGGAAGCAAGAATGGCCAGACTTTGTCTCACCTACTTTGGTCACGTTGTCAGAAGGGACCAGTCCCTGGAGAAGGATATCATGCTTGGTAAAGTGGAGGGTCAGCAAAAAAGGAGAAGGCCCTCATCAAGATGAATTGACACAGGGGCTCCAATGATGGGCTCAAGCATAGCAAGAATTGTGAGGATGACACAAGACTGGGCAGTGTTTCAATCTGTTGTACACAGGGTCACTATGAGTCAGAGCTGACTTGACAGCACTTAAGAACAACAAAGAAAATAACTGTAGGGTTGAAACACATGGTGTATACTTAATTCATTAATTTATAGTGATACTAAAAATCATTCTTTGGAAGGTGCTAGGGCGTCAGTTTACTATCTTCAAAGCTGGTAAATAAGTGGAAAGAGTAAGGTTTTTGTCCTACCTTTTCTATAGCATTTTACCTATGGTAACTAATTACTTGATTAAGAGAAATTCTCTTCAGAGAATTGCTTTATCTAATCAACAAAGAACGACAGCTAGAATTAGAATATAACCATACGTCAAGTTTAGTGAGGTTGCTCAGGGAGAGGGATGAAAAGGAGAACCGAATCAGCCAGTCTAAGCATAATCCAAAAAATGTTCCAGGATCAGTCTCTTGCCCCAGCCAGGAGGATCCCCAACCCTCTGCTGCCTAGATTTGAGTCCATAGCACCCTTGGAAGACCAACATTCAAGGGTACTCAAGTAAAATCTAAGGCAGGGGCTCAGGGGGTACAGGGTTATGATAAACCATACCAAACCAAATCCATCATTGTCAAGCAAATTCCAACTCACAGCAACCCTATGACAAAGTAGAACTGCCCCATAGGGTCCCAAGTTTGTAATCTTTATGGAAGCAAACTGCTGGCCTATGGGTTTGAACCTCTGACTTTTCAGTTAATAGCCGAGTTTTTAACCACTGCACCACCAGGGCTCCTCAGGGTTATAATACAATCTCTAAAAGTTGAAAGTTTCTTGTCACAATGATCTACTGGGAGTGGACTCTTTGTTCATGACCCAGCTTCATCCCTCACTTGTCTTGCTAAATCTAATCAATCCAGTCCCACAGTTCAGATGTGCTTGCATGAAGGAAGAGAGCAAAGAGGCCACATGATGTGGAGGTAGAAGCCATGGGCTTGGAGTCAAGGGAGTCTGGTTTCTAGTTCTCCCTAATGGGAGCTCATTGAGAGCCAGGCCTAGGTCATCACTGCCTTAATGTCTTTTAGTATCTAGCACAGCACATGGCACCCAGATTAATACATACACACATACATATGCATGCACAAACACATACCACAAACCCTGGACCCAGTGGTAGACAAATAGAATGTAAAATAGAAAACAGATTTGCAGTAGTAGTAAAAACATTGAGAAGGTTTTCATGCATTGCTTATGTAATTAAATATAAAAAGTTTAAAGAATGTGGGAAATTAAGTAAGAATAAATTTTTGTTTGTACAAAAAATACACTGATATTATGCAAGTCCCTGGCTGTTGACAATTGCAAACGAAACTGACTTTCCAGGCTTTTTTGCCTCCACTCTCACCCTTCCACCTTCACCAAGCCCCCAGGGCTTCTTGGCCAGCCCTGGCAGCACGTAGCTCAGCTCCAGCCGTGCGGAAGCACCAATTGCCCTTGGCAGCAAGATCTAGGCTTGTGACTGGCCAAAGGAGGTCTGAGGGTCATTTCAGTGTGAATATCTCTAACTATTTCCAAACAGGCTGAGGATAGGGTAGAGATATATCTAAGACTTGGAGAAGGCTCATTTCATTTTCCTACCTGGCTCATACCAAAACACAAGTCCAGGTCCTTGCACATAAAATTTAAAGAGCTATTCCTAGAGGGAAAAGAAGAGGGGCCAGGAAGCAGATCAGCTTTACCTTGCAAGTGGGAAGGGCTAATGCAAGGAAGGAAGATTGGAATGTGAGCAAGACTGAAAGGTTATGAATTGTAATGAAGAAAGCTCACAGTTGTGGGGCTTCCCACAAGTTAGGAGACAAGGAGACCTGTAGCCTGCCTCATCTTAGCACTGTCATAACAACCTCCACTGAGTGGCAATCCCACACAACCCAAGGATGGTCATGGCTTTCACAGCCCATTTTTAACATGATATGTAGGGATTAGCAGCTTAAATGGTGTGAGATTTTCTTTTGGGTGATGAATATATTTTGGAACAAGACAGAGGTGGTAATCTCACAACATTGAAAATGTACTAACCAAACAAAACAAAAATACTACTAAACTGTTCACTTTAAAATGATTGATTTTGTATTATATGAATGTCACCTCAATTTTAAAAAGATGGCTCAATGGAGTGCCTAAATGGAAAATTAACATCCAAGAATCAATTATCTCAACATAGAGAATACCAATAACATGAATAAGAAACAAAATGGATGACATCACAACAGAACCAACTAAAATAAAAAGGATAATATCAGGAAACTATGAAGAACTGTACTCCAACAAATTTGAAAATCTGGAAGAAATGGACAAATTTCTAGAAACACACCACTTACCTAAATTAACACAGACTGATATGGAAAAGTTGAACAGATACATAACAAAAGAAGAAATTGAACAGGTCATAAAAAATTGTCAAAAAAAAAAGTCCTG
>NW_006921675.1:8360078-8360637 GCF_000298275.1 Orycteropus afer afer | reverse complement strand
AACATGCAAAACCAACAGCCAACATTATTCTCAATGGATAGAGACTGAAACCATTCCCCTTGCAAATGGGAACAAGATAGAGGATACCCTCTATCACCACTTCTATTCAACATTGCATTGGAAGTCCTAGCCAGGGCAATAAGGCAAGAAAGGGAAATCAAAGGCATCCAAATTGGTAAGGAAGAAGTCAAGCTATCCCTGTTTGCTGATGACATGATCCTATACCTAGAAAGCCCAATAGACTCAGTCAAAAATCTGCTGGAACTAATTGAAAGATTTAGCATCGTGGCAGGATACAAGATCAACATCCAAAAATCAGTTGGATTCCTCTACACCAGTAAAGAGATTGCTGAAAAAGAAATAAAGAAATCAATACCATTTACAATAGCTACCAAAAAATAAAATAAAATATTTGGGAATAAATCTTACCAGGGACACAAAAGACCTTTACAAAGAAAACTACAAAAAACTACTTCAAGAAACCATAAGAGATCTACATAAACAGAACATACCATGCTCATGGATAGGAAGATTGAAGGTTGTGAAAATGTCAATTCTA
>NW_006921675.1:8332441-8341085 GCF_000298275.1 Orycteropus afer afer | reverse complement strand
AAAAAAAAAAAAGTATCAATTCTCTCAACATAAAACAGAAATATCCAGTTAGAAAAGGTAATTGAGGGGAAAATCCATTTTAAAGTAGCAACACAAACTATGAAGTACCTAGGATTAAACTTAATAAAAAAGGCATAAAATCTATTTATTTCAAGTTATCACATTTAATTTCAGGGCAGAAATAACTTGAATATATATGGAAATTTTTGCCAAATCCCAAGGTATTATGTAGATGGTAATTCTGTAATTCTATAAATTGAATCTTCATGAAAATTCCAACTTTTTCTAGAACTTGACAAACTCACTATATGATTCATGCAAAAAACATAGAAAATAAAGTAATCTTTGCAGCTTGCCCATAATACTACAAATGCAAATAACTTCTTTCCACAGTTTTACTCTATCATCTTACACATGTATATACATTGTCAAGAAAGTTGAAAGTATGTTGGTTGTGATCTGGGACTCTGTAATCAGAGTTGATCCCAACTCTGCAGATTAAGATGGTGTGTGTGACATAAGCCATGTTACTTACCCTCTGTAAGTCTCATTTATCTCTTTTGGAAAATGGAGAGAATATTAATACCTACATCATAAAAAAATTTTAAAAAAACTCACTGCCATCAAGTCAATTCTGACATAGTGGCCCCTCCTTGGGTTTCTAAGGCAGTATCTCTACAGAAGTAAATTGCCCAACCTTCCTTCCGAGGAGTGGCCGGTGGGTTTGAACCACCAGCCTTCTGGTTAGCAGTCAAATGCCTTAGGCGCTACGCCACCAGAGTTCCTACCTACATCATAGATGTGGGATTAAATGAAATTATCATGTATAATTGCTTAGTCCAGAGTTTGGTGCATAATGAATTCAGGTTCCTATAAATGATTGCTATTACATTTATAAGGAGCTCTGGTGGCATTGTGGATAAGGCATTTGGCTACTAACCAGGTCAGCAGTTCAAACCCACCAGCTGCTCCGCAAGAGGAAGATGAGGTGATCTACTTCCGTAAAGGTTTACACCCTTGGAAACCCAATGAGGGTTGCTATGAGTCAGAATTGACTCTATAGAAGAGGGGGTTTTATTACATGTGTGTAAATACATGATATGAGACATTAGTAGTTGCATTTGCAGAATTCTTACCTTCCATGCAGGATAACCAGGTTTGATCCCTGACTAGTGCATCTCACACACAGCCACCGCCCATCTGTGAGTGGAGACTTGTGTGTTGCTATGATGCTGAATAGGTGTCAGTGGAGCTTCCAGACTAAGATGGACTGGAGAGAAAGGTCTGGCAACTTACTTCCAAAAATCAACCAATGAAAACCCTTTGGATCACAACAGTCAGGGCCCCAGCTAATCATGAGGATGGTGCAGGACCAGACAGTGTTGTGTTCTGTTGTACATGGGGTCACCAATGTACAACAGTGGGGGCCAACTCAACAGTAGCTAATAACAACAATAAATATATGATAGTATGTGTATTATATGGAGTCCCTAGGTGGCACAAAGCATTTAGCTCTTGACTACTAGCTGAAAGGTTGGCAGTGCAACCTGACCCAGAGGCACCTCTGAAGACAGGCCTGGCAATCAGCTTCCAGAAGTCACAGCCTTGAGAACCCCAGGGAGCATTTCTACTCTGCACACACAGGATCGCCCTGAAGTGGAATCAACTAACAGCAATGGACAAAAAAAATGTGTATGGTTATACTCTGCACTGTCACCTGATTTTTTTTTTTTTTAACTTAATGTTCTATTGTGGACATCTTTGCAAGTCAATATATGTATTCTTATCCAACACCTCATCCAGTACCAAGGAGCCCTGGTAGCTCAATGGTTAAGTGCTTGGCTGCTTAACGGAAGAGTCAGCAGTTCAAACCCACCAGCTAGCACTCTGTTCCTGTAAAGATTATAGTCTTGGAAACACTGTGGGGCAGTTCTACTCTGTCTATAGGGTCACTGTGAGTCAGTATTGACTTGATGGTTTGGTTTAGGGGAACCTAGCTCTGGTGGTGTTGTGCCTAAGGCATTTGACTGCTAACCAGAAGGCAGGCAGTTCACACCCACCAGCCACTCCTCAGAAGGAAGACTGGGCGATCTACTTCCATAGAGATACCACCTCAGAAACCCAAGGAGGGGTCACAATGAATTGGAATCGACTCAACGGCAGTGAGTTTGGTTTGTGTGTATTGGTGAATACACACACTAGGAGGCTGTTGTGGGCAAGGATCCCCCAGCTGCTGAGAAAGCCTGGCCACACCCAGCTTTTCCCTGTGCTTTAATTGGTCTGACTCCTTTCTGCTTCTTTGTGGGCAATGACCACCACATGAGAAGTCAATAGAGTGAAAATTTCTCTAGAGAAAATGTGACTCAGGAGAAAACTTGCAGCCCTAAAAGCCTTTCCATGTTTGTAAATATGGAGATGTTAAGGTCTTCAAACTAATGTGTCAAAACTGTGGGACCTGTTTATTACCGTATCTCCAATTGGTTATACCAGCAGCAGAGGTCTAGAACAGACCTGCTTCTAACATTTCACCTGAGTCAGTTACAAATACAAGCCCTTGCTCATCCCACTCCAATACCATCCTGCTTTAGAGGAGCCTTGCAACAGATGTGTGTGTCCAGACAGCCTAGCTCACATGGCCAGTTCCATCCACCTCTGTCTCTAATCAATAGACCCTTGGTAACCCCTTGGGCCCAGGAATATAACTACAACAGCCAGAAGGACATATTTAAATAATAAGCCCTTGAAGGCTCTGGGTGATGCAAACAGTTAATGCAGTCAGCTGCTAACCAAAAGCTTGGAGGTTCGAGTCTACTCAGAGTCACCTCAGAAAGGTCAACCATTAAAACCCTATGACACACATGGGGTTTCTGCACATCATAGTTAACCTAGTGCCCAGGTGGGCATGTTTCCTTGGCACCATAGACCCCTCATCCTGTAGGAAGCAACTGGAGGAGGACCAGAGAAGGACACTCTAGAGGCCAGAGCCTGGGCAGGGCCCTATTTCCAAGCTCTAAGGCAGCATTAGTCTGAAGCCCAGCCAAAGCTTCTAATACTTTAGTGGTTCTCAACCACTAGAGATTTTGGCTCCTAGGGATCATTTATCAATGTCTGGAGACATTTTTTTGATGATCGCCACTTGGGGTAGGGGAGCTCTGGTAGCACAGTGCCTAAGGCATTTGACTGCTGACCAGAAGGCTGGCAGTTCAAACCCACCAGCCACTCCTCGGAAGGAAGATTGGTCAATCTACTTCCATAGTGATACTGCCATGGAAACCCAAGGAGGGGTCGCTATGAGTTGGATCCAATTCGAGAGCAATGAGTTTAGTTGGGGTAGGGGAGTGCTACTGGCATCTAGTGGCTAGAGGCCAGAGATATTGCTAAAGATCCCACAAAGCATTGGGCAGCCCCCACAACAAAGAACTATCCCACAATGTCAATAGTGCTGAGGTTGAGAAACACTATAACACATGCATGACTTTGGAAGCCAACAGGTCTGGGGTTCAGACCCTGACTCTGCCCTGATTTACTCTGAGACCACTTAATTTTAACTCTCTGAGCCTTGTTTTTCTCATTTGCAAAATGAGGTTAACCATAGCTATCTCACAGCGTTGAGGTGTTATATGTAAAAGGCCTGACACATAGTAGGTCCTCAATAAACATTATAGGTATTCCTAAAATGGGGGTGGAAGTACACTTTAGATTCTTAAATGTCTCTTTATGAACCAAGTAGAAACCTCAGAGTTTGGAAGAGAAGATTCGAGCCTTGAAAGCAAGAGAAGCTTATATGGAGCCATACCAAGGCCTTTGACTGCTAACCAGAAGGTTGGCGGTTCAAACCCACCAGGCGCTCTGCAGGAGGGAGATGGGGCAATCTACTTCCGCAAAAATTTACAGCCTTGGAAACTCAATGGGAGTCACTATGAGTCCGAATCGACTGGATGGCAGTTGAGTTTGGTTTCAGAGTAGATGAAAGGAGCTCTGGTGGCACGGTGGGAAAGGCATTTGACTGCTTAATAGGAAGGTTGATGGTTCAAACCCACCAGCTGCTCCCGCTGGAGGAAGAAGAGGCAATCTACTTCCATAAAGATTTACAGCCCTGGAAAACCTATGGGGATCACTATGAGTTGGAATCTGCTTGATAGCAGTGGGTTTTAGTGTGGTAGGTGAAAGAATCAAGAGGAAATATGGATGTGTGGAAAACTATTGTCCTAAATTATGTCATGTTTATACACAGTGCTTTAAGGCCCAGCGAATGGTGTAAAATCGTTACACTTTTATCAGGTTTTTCCCTTTTCCACAAAGGAGTCTATATAAAAACGCCACTTCTATAGGGTCAGTATGAGTCGGAGCTGACTCGATGGCACCTAACAACAACATCTTTTCCTCTACTCCTGTACCCTCCTCTTCCCCTATCTATTTCTGCTTCACCACCCCCCTCATCCTCCCACACTCCCTAGGTGCCGCGCAATCCCAACAGCGGTAACTTGCTGCCATCTGGTGGCAGACTTGGCAAGGGCAGCTAAGATTTTGACCATTGGTTTGATCTAGTGTACGTAGAAAGTGATCTGCCCTGCACAAAGAAGTCGTTAATTTAACAGCATTCTAGAACCACTGGGAATGTAAAGATGAACCGAACACACACCTCCCCAGAAGGAAATATTTAGGCTCCTGGCAGCTGATGATACTTTGAGGCCCCTTCATACTTGTTTAACATGTAATTTTTTGAGCAGGTGTTCTCTATTTAATAGAACAAAACTCATATAATAGCTTATGTTCAAATAAGAAATTTCTTACACACACTCATATAAAGCTTTAACCATTTACACTTAAGCAACAAAAAAATCCAAACTTATTACCAACAAGTCGATTCCAATTCAGAGTGACCCTAGAGTACAGAGTAGAACTGCCCCCAGAGATTACAGGACTGTAAATCTTTATGGAAGCAAATTGCCACATCTTTCTCCTGTGGAACGGCTGGAGGGTTAGAATCACCCACCTTTTGGTTAGCAGCCAAGCACTTAACCATTGCAGGACACTTTTCTGAGGAAAGGAAAATGTCAAAGCATATAGATATAAGACAAGGTCCAAAAGTGCTTAAAAATTTTTTGACTTTGTTGGTAAAATGTTGCCAACTTTTCTGCTTTATTTCTTCTCTCTTCTGTTTCCTTTTGCAAGTTACCTAATGAACAACTGTTTGAGAGGCAAATTTAAGGATTTAAATTGTAAATAATTATCTACATTCTTATTGATAAGAAGAAGAAGAAGAAGAAAAGAATTTGTTGCTGTCAAGTTGATCCTGACTCATGGGGATCCTACATGTTTCAGAGTGAAGCTGCATGCCATAGGGTTTTCAATAGCTATAAACCACTCCTCGGAAGGAAGATGGGGCAATCTACTTCCGTAGTGATATTGCCTCGGAAACCCAAGGAGGGGTCACTATGAGTCGGGGCCGACTAGACGGCACATAACAACAACGACAACAATCTTACAAGAAAAAACAAAAAACATTGCAGCCCAGTTGATTCTGACTTGTGGTGTTATAATCCATCAGGAAGGGGTCTGGTAATCTGCTTTCTTGAGATCAAGAAAACCCTATAGACCAGTTCTACTCTGCAACACAGGAGCTCTGGTAGCATAGGGCCTAAGGCACTGGACTGTTAACGAGAAGGCTGGCGGTTCAAACCCACCAGCCACTTCTCGGAAGGAAGGTTGGGCAATCTACTTCCGTAGTGATACTGCCTCGGAAACCCAAGGAGGGGTCACTGTGAGTCGGGGATGACTCGATGGCAAATAACAACAGCAACAACTCTGCAACACATGGAGTTGGTATGAGTCAGAATCAACTCATAGCAACGAGTTTGGTTTTGTTGCTTTTTGTTTGTTTCAATTTTACAGAAATAGGTCTTCTGTGGCATTACTTGGAAGTGATCCACCTGCCAATCCTTTGGCTGGTAGCCAAGTGCAAACTACTTGTGTCACTCAAGGACCTAGTAATAACAGTTGTTATTAGTTGCCATTGATAACACTAGACCATCATTATTTGATTTCAGAATTTCAGCTGACTTCAAAGGACTCTCAGGTCTGGTGGTGGGACCTAGCATTGCTCTGAACACATGGCATAAAAATCCAGTTTGGTACTAGTAAGGACTGTACTTCATTCCTGATCTAGAGTGCTAAACCAGTGAAAGGGGGACCAGAGTAGTTTCCAAGATATGAACTAAGTTGCATGTGGAAACCTGAGTTAACTAGCACTAGATTTCCAACTCACCTTGTAATTTTAAAAATTTTGTATTGATTATGAAATATTTTTTCCATCTAAAAGATGCTTGTATCTATATAACATGAATAATAATAGAATATATACCCACACACCCCACCCTAGGCAAGTAAGACAATACTGATAGTAACTCTTCAGCCCTTGGGTGCTTTTCTCAACGTATCCCTTAACCTTCCCACAGGGGTAATCCAATCCAATAATGTTTCTGCATCTATGTCAGTCAGAGTGCCTGGCTGACACCCACAGAGACCAGCTTCGATGACCTTAAACCAAAAAGTGGGTTGTTGAAAGAAGGGATCACAGAATTAATAGGAGGCTGGAGGATCAATTAGCCCTAGAATAGGTGGGAGCCAGGAGACTGACCTACCACCACTGACGTTGGGTACACTGCCCCTGTAGACAGGATCCCCACTTACCTTTGTCCTTGAATTCTTCACTGACAATTGAACAGTGTTCTAAGTCTGGGTCGTGGGCTCACACCAGGCAAGGGTTGGATTCTCGAGAGTCCAAAAGCTGAAAACTAGCCACTGCGGTTGAGTGCCCTCCATGGTTGCCCAGCTGGTCCATCCACTCCAGTCTCTGCTCTTGTCCTCCAGGAGCTCCTCAGCATCTATGGAAGTCAAGACAAATAAACACAGAACTGAGAGTCCTGAGAGGTTCCCAAATGTTTATTGAGCACATTCACTGAGTACACACCAATGTGACAAAAATTTCAGGGGGAGAAAATACTCCCCTCCAATGAGAGTTGGGCCACTCTCATTGGAGGGGAAGATTTCAAAGTGGAAGCAGATCATGGAAGGTTTTGTACATCTTGATAACAAGTTTGGATTTTAATCCTGTGGAACACAGAGAGCTGGGGTATGTGTGTGTGTGTGTGTGTGTGTGTGTACTGAGCAGAGCTGTGCTTGGGGAATAAACTACAGGTAAGGCTCAAGTGGAGGAGACCTGTGGCCCCTAGGCAGGCAAAGATGGTGTGAAGCCTTGATTTAATTAATTTTAGATATTCTAGAAAACACATTAAAAACATAAAAAGAAATAACTAAAAACCAAACCAAACTCACTGCCTTCGAGTCAGATCCAACTCATAGCAACCCCTCCTTGGGTTTCCAAAGCGGTATCACTACAGAAGTAGATTGCCTAATCTTCCTTTCGAGGAGTGGCTGATGAGTTTGAACCACCAGCCTTGTGGTTAGCAGTCAAATGCCTTAGGCACTATGCCACCAGAGCTCCCTAAAAAGAAATACTAATGATACTAATTAGTGGAGTGGCTGATGAGTTTGAACCACCAGCCTTGTGGTTAGCAGTCAAATGCCTTAGGCACTATGCCACCAGAGCTCCCTAAAAAGAAATACTAATGATACTAATTAGTGATACTAATTTTAATAATATCTTTAACTTGTATTATCAGTGAATTAATATTACTATATAATATCATATCAGGAGTTCTGGTAGTGTAGTGGTTAAGGCATTTGGCTGCTAACCAAAAGTTTGGTGGCTGGCACCCACCAGCCACTCCATGGATGAAAGATGAGGCAGTTTGCTTCCATAAAGATTTACAGCCTAAGAAACTCAATGGAGGTTGCTATGAGTCAAAATCAACTCGATGGCAGTGAGTTCGGTTTGGTTTGGTTAATATCATGTTGTTATATTAGTCAAAATGTTATCATTTCCACCAGTAATCAATATTTTAAATAATTATCAACGAGATGTTTTATTATTTTCACACTAAGTCTTCAAAATTCAGGGTGCATTTTATACTAATGACATCAGTTAGATTCAAAATAGCCACACTTCAAGTGCTCAGTGGTCTCATGTAGTGAGTGGTCTCCATATTGGACAGTGCAGCTACAATCCAAGCAAGCTTCACCTCTAGCCTGGATTATCACAATAGGCTTTCACTTCCACTCTTGCTCTCCTGAAGGGATTTTTCCACAAAGCAGCCAGAGTGGAGCTGTGAGATCATGTGACTTCCTTTCCTGAAGCTTTCATGGTTTCCCACCACTCTGAGAATAAACTTAAGGTCTCGTTCATGATATACCAAAAAAAAAACCCTTTCCACATGCTGTTTCCTCTCCCAGAACACACCGTACTCAGTTGTGGACTGTACTGCGTTTAATAGTGTCTCCAAAAATTTAGGTCCACATAGGAGCTCTGGTGGCATAGTGCCTAAGGCATTTGACTGCTAACCAGAAGGCTGGTGGTTCAAACCCACCAGCCACTCCTTAGAAGGAAGAGATTCTGCCTAGGAAACCCAAGGAGGGGTCACTATGAGTCAGAATTGACTCGATGGCAGTGAGTTTGGTTTTTTCTAGGATTGTGAACATGACCTTATTTGGAAATAGGGTCTTTGTAGATGGAATCAAGTTA
>NW_006921675.1:8330347-8332026 GCF_000298275.1 Orycteropus afer afer | reverse complement strand
CCAACATCTTGATTTCAGACTTCTAGCCTTTAGAAGTGTGAGACAATAAAGTTCTGTTGTTTTCAGCCCCCAAGTTTGTGATATTTTGTCACAGCAGCCCTAGGTAACTAATACATGGTCTCCAGCACTCTGCCATTTTTTGCCCGAACTCTGAAACCCTTTCAAAACTCCCAGGCCTCTCAGCCAATCCCATGCCCGTTGGGCCACAGGAGTGTGGCAGAGGGGGAGTTTGCCGACTTGGTTCCTCTCTTCCCAGAGGTGCCATCCTGCCATCTCTACACCCCAGCTGCTGACCTTCCACAGGGGACTATGGATCTCAACTGACTTCCCTAGGCCTTACCTGGAAAAGAACACAACTCCTTTCTGCCCCCAGAGGCCTCAGATTTATCAAGTGACTGGCCCTGACCTGGGATTGTGACGCTGAGTAGATAGAGATTGGAGGGTCAGGGTACAAGCCTTGTTTCTCTGACTTCCCCTCTGATTCTCTTCCCTTCTCCAACCCTTAATTTCTGAGACTATTTTGTGGATCGTGGTCTAGAAGATTCTCAAGATTCCGATCTTGAGTTTCTATTAAAAAGCTGCGTTTTTAAAAACTTCTGCATGTCTAAAAATCATCCCCTAAATGCAGAAGACAGCTTACCGGCCAAACAGGGAAAGGGCCATGGGAATTAGGACAAGAATGTGGGTCTGGGTATGGGAAAGGTTGAGGTCTCAGCATTAGCCTTCTCCCACTTATAAACAAATATTTCTATCAATAGTAATAATAAATCGGTGCTCAAACAATCCATATTGTGATATAATCACACCACAAGGTGTTACAAATGCACTTCTCAGTGCACAACCCATGATTTCCACGTGAGGTGAACATGTGAATATCCAGAGGCGTATCTGAGGTATGGCACATGCCCTGGGTACCACTTGACAGGGCACCACTGAGCAGTTTCTATTAACCCTTGCACTTTCCATCGCCAGATGTGAGAAACTATTCAGCAAGTTAAAACTAATATTTTTGTATTTGAGAACCTCCTTGGGTCAAGGTAGACTGTGTGATCTTGCTCTCCTGAATGCAGAAAGGGAAGAGATTGAAAAAGAAAAACACTTTGAGCACATCATAGACTAATTTTCATCAGTGAAAGCAAGGGGGGTAGAGTTACAATTTTCATGTAGTATCACAATATGTTAAATAAAAGATTAACAAACTTGACCTGTATTTTTGAGCTGATATCATGGTAAAGTTATCTAAAGGATGGGTGTCAGAGGTTTGAATAGGGACACAATTTCAGTGGTTGCCATAGCACTGTTTTCCACAGGTACGCCTTGGAATGTCCTCAGTCTTTCGGGCGTTGATGGAGAACCTCATTGTCTGCTGACTTCACATGTTCTCCTTCATGGTTCCTCACAGATAGCACCCCAGGTCACCTACTGAGGCACATTTATGACAAGTGTAAGTAGGCAAACGGGGACTGATGGGGTGGCTGGGCTTGAAGCTGGCAGAGAGACACACATTCATTCACATGCTGTAGTCTCCATGAGGTTATCGCATTACCCAAGTTTGACCATATTTGTTTATTGCAGTTTTCATATGTCCAATATATTTTATTTCTTTGACTAAAACTCTAGCTAGCATTTATGGGGTCTTAGAAGCATGGCACAGAATCATGAGACTCCTCAGAACCCAG
>NW_006921675.1:8329066-8329627 GCF_000298275.1 Orycteropus afer afer | reverse complement strand
GGCTCTGTTCCCCAAACCCCAGTCCTAACTCATAATAGCAAGCCAACCAATCATGGTCCTATCAAAGGCCCAATGCCTTCCACCCACTGCCACTTTCCAGCATCCATCTGAACTATCAGTTCTCATAGATGGACCACGGTCTCTATTATCAATGTCACCAAACCTACTATGACCCTCAGTTACACAGCACCATATTCAGATGCTTACAAATGTGCTTTGTGGACCAGAGAGAGTTCAGAAGTGTTTTGAGAGTGGTATCACAATTGTCCAGCTCATAGGAAGAGTGAGGTCAAGCTAGCTCTTCTTCCAAGGACCCCAGTGGGCCCACACACCCTACCTGATACTCTACTTTCAACACATTTTATATTTATTTTAGAATAAAATAAGTCCTCTGAGAATTTATAAAAGGCTCTTTGCTTGTTGCCTTTGTTGATAAAACCATAGTTAGTAGCTTATATACACATTTCCCAACCGCATGTTGGAACATTGGACAGGCACCCTTTGCTTTAATTTCAACTTGTACTTTTTATCCTTTGTATTTGTCTCATATACTTTTTTTTT
>NW_006921675.1:8309928-8319136 GCF_000298275.1 Orycteropus afer afer | reverse complement strand
CTCTGTGTCTGTGTTAATTGGTTTCCCTTTTCTTTGTTGAAGAGGGTCTGTGCAATCCTTCTGCCTAGTCCGCCATCTTGCCCCGCCTCTTGTCTCATATACTTTTGTATATCCTTTTATTCTCAACCTTTCTGAAAACACTTTGTTTTATGTATAGCCCATACCTGAGTATAAGTATAAGGGTGCTTTTGCCTAGGGATACAGATTGATTATCTTTTCTTTCTCAGTAAGTAATTTAATCCTATTTCAACATTTACTGATAGGTCAGGTAAGTTCAGCCTTGCTGTAATAGTTGCCTTTAGATTCCAACTCATGGCAATCCCATGGGTTCAGAGTAGAACTGCTCCATAGGGTTTTGAAGCCTGTGGCCTTTCAGAAACAAATCACCAGGGCTGTCTTCAGAGCACCTCTGGGTGGGTTTGAACTGCCAGCCTTTCAGCTCATAGTCAAGCACTCAGCCCCTGTGCCATCCCGGGATCCTGTATTTAGCCAGAGTTCTATCATATTTTATTATTGTTTCTGTTAGTATATTTTTAGAAAATCTCTCCCTGTGTAGCCTGTTGTCTTTGTTGCTGGGAGTAATCTTTGTCATATTTAGGAAGGGTTTCATTTTGGCTCTAGTTGGTGATCAGTAATACTCTCCTAGTCACTCTGTTAGGGGGATCCTCTGACTGGCTCCAGGCAGAGAAGGCAGGCTTCTCTGGGTTTGGCCCTGACCCTCTAGGTACCCTCAGTCCAGGCACCACACACACATCCCCCATCAGCACCCAGTGCTCAGTTCTCTGCCTGCCCTACGACTTGAGACAAACTCATCTCAAGCCCCTGGGAATCATTAATATCAGAGACTCTCAGAGGTAAGTGGCTTCGAGTCCGTGTCACCCAAGGCCATGGTGCATGGTTCCTCAGACTGTGCACTGCACAGCTCCATGAGCAGGCTTCTCATGGATAGGATACAAAATATGCCAACTCTGTCACCCAATTCTTCTCGATGCAGGATTCCTGAGGCCCTGAGCTTGCATTTTCTAGGCAATTCTTCACCCCAAGCCAAAATCTGTCCCCACCCCTAAGCCTTAGCTGTTCATACCCTGGACCCCATACTGCCCTACGAGCCAGTCAGTTACTTTCAATTCTAACTCATGGCGACCTCATGAGTGCCAGAGTAGAACTGTGTTCTATAGAGTTTTCAATGACTGGTTTTTCACAAGTAGATCACCAGGACTTTCTCTGAGGTGCCTCTCAGTGAACTTGAACCTTCAACCTTTCGATTAGCAACTAAGCACCTTAACCATTTGTACCACCCAGGGACTCCTCTGCTTTCTGAAAACCAGAAGAATCAAACTCACTGCCATCATGTCGTATCTGACTGATAGCAATCCCTCCTTGGGGCTCTGAGGTAGTATCACTATGGAAGTAGATTGCCCAATCTTCCTTCTGAGGAGTGGCTGGTGGGTTTGAATCACTAGCCTTCTGGTTAGCAGTCAAATGCTTTAGGCACTATGTCACCAGAGCTCCCTAATCACCTGTTTCACCAAACATAAAGCTATAAAACTCCACCCAGGCCTTGTGGGTTCCAACCCAGCCAAGAGGTAATTGTGTTTCTGCAGGACAGCAGCTCCCTTGTGCTGTCAAGACACTATCCCTACAGCAGGGACACAAGGCAAGAGGCTCAGGGAGGCTGTGTACACCATGGCATGCCCTGCCCCAGCCCCCTGCCTCTGTCTATTATTGCTGTATGTCCAGAGCGTGGCTCCTAGACACACAGGCCCAGAGCAAAAGTAGGGCAGTCAAGAAATCAGAAAGAAAAGGCTGTGCATTCCTGCGTCCTTCTCAGCAAGTTTCCCAAGCACTGGGGCTCCCCGGGCCACAGGCCAGGGAGTCTGGACACCAATAAAGCTCTGCAGCCAGGATTCCCTCAGAGCTGCCCTTTGGGGAAAGAGCCTCAAGCTCCCTGAGAGCCCCTCTGCCATCCCCCCCATCCCAGAGAGCATGGAGAAGCCCTCAGCTGGAGTTCTTCCCTTGGCACCTGCACAGGCAGGTTTGGGTATAGGACAAAGTTTTCCCCAGCCCAGGCAAGAAGGACACAGCACCTCGCATTTCCCAGGACAAGAAGCAGGGACACATCCCCTCCTGGACCAGCACTTCCCACCCCTACCATGCCCCACATGCCTTGAGATATGCTCCCTACATTCAGTAACTAAAGGTAACACTCAGCTTTGGCCTCCCATGGGGTTTGAGGGCAGAATGGTGATCCCCTTCCCTGGGCCTAGAGTGGGCACCACCCCAAGAACAGAATGCCTAGGAAGTGTGCTCAGTGGAGGGCAAAGGAAAGAACAAAGCCCTCTCGTCCCAGATGCACAAGATGATAAGGGAGAGTGTGAATGGCCCCCAGGAGGACATCAGAGGTTTGGGAGATCAGGAGAGGCAGGCAAGGCTGGCCAGATAAGGCTCTGGGCTCTCCCTTCTTTGGGGCCTCAGCCAGAGAAACAGTTCAGCCAGTTGCGTGATCCTTCTGTTTACCTGGAGCTACGTTTGCGCTGATACTCTCTGCCCTGGGAGGTGACAGCAGAAGGCATCCGGCAAGGACTGGGCAGGAAGACGAACAAGGGCTGTGCTTGACCCTTGGCCATCCACCATTTCACAGGAGGATGGAGACCCTGAACACGTCCAGCCCTTTCAATTTCACCCTGCCACCCAACTTTGGTAAGCGCCCCACCGACTTTGCGCTAAGCGTCATCCTGGTGGTCATGTTGTTCATCATCATGATCTCACTAGGCTGCACCATGGAGGTCAGTAAGATCAAGGCACACTTCTGGAAGCCTAAGGGACTGGCCATCGCCCTGGTGGCACAGTATGGCATCATGCCCCTCACCGCCTTTGCACTGGGCAAGCTGTTCCGGCTGAACAACATTGAGTTACTGGCCATCCTGATCTGCGGCTGCTCACCAGGGGGGAACCTGTCCAATATCTTCAGTCTGGCTGCAAAGGGGGACATGAACCTCAGGTAGGATTGGGTATGATAAAGGAGCAGCCTGGGAACAGAAGCAGTGTTGGAGATGTCACAATCACTGGGCTAAGTCAAGAGAGTGTGTGAATGGAGATGAGGTGGACCCCATAGGTGCTAGGGCACAGGGTGGCAGGTACTGGGATGAATCTGGGTGTAAGCTCCAAGCCAAAGGAGCTAAAATTGTCTGGAGACACCCTTAATCCAGAGGTATCTGAAATGGGGCAAAAAGACTGCCTTGAGGGATGTTCATTTAAACCAATTAACATCTGGAGCACTATGTTGTTTTTCGATGCTGTTGAGTTGATTTCAACTCATGGTGACCCCATGTGTACAGAGTAGAACTGCTCCATGGGGTTTCAGTGCTATGACCTTTCAGAAGCAGATCACTTGGCCTTTCTTCCAACGTGCCTTTGGATGGGTTCAAACAACCAACCTTTGGTAGTAGTTAAGTGCCTAACTTTTTGTGCCACCCAGGGACTCCTCTGGAGCACCATACCAGCCTGCAATGGTGGACAAATTGTCTGCTTTGAGACCAGATCTGAAAAGGGTGCAGAATGGTTGCAAACCTCTCCAGGGAGATCAAGGTGGCTTTAAACCAAATGAACACCTGCAACAAGCTTTGTCCACAAGCTTTGTCCATAAAAGACCTAAGGCTTGCTTTGCAGCAGCAAAGATTTGGATTAGATACACAACAAGAACAAAACATTGTCATCAAGTTGATTTTGATACTCAGATGCCTGCAGAGCAAAGATCTTCCAAATTATCCATGTCTGCCTCTTATCTCCTCCCAAATGAAGCCACATCTTAGTAGATCCAGGAGCTTCCCCAGCACCAGCCCAGGGTTTGCTGGGCCCCTACCTCAGCCACACTGGTTGGAGGAAGACCAGCAGCATGCCTCTCCCAAAGCATTAGGAGGAGAAGTCAGTGAGGGCTTGCTCCATGGGGAACCAGAGTTTAGGGGGGGGCTAGTTGAACTCCATCCTTCCAAGCAGGTGGGATTCTCTGATTTTGAAAGCCTCCCAGTGTGGGCTATTTCAGACATTTCTCCAGTTCCAGCAGCAGCCTAGACTGAGGCTGAATAAAAGTCACTGGTGGAAGCTTTTATCTAAGCCATATGTTTCAAGCCAGTTTCTGTTCACTGATGCTATTCAAAGAGATTTCACGCAAAAATCTGTGAGCTTGTGTCTGTCAGTATCCTGCTCCTGGTTGAATTTTACTAAGAAAACCAACCAATTCAGGAAACCCCTCCTGGATGCAAAGTGAAGGCTGGGCCAATTTTGGTAGTCAATGAGAAGAGAGTTTTGGTTTACCAGAACTGAGAATCTGAGAAGCTCCAGACTTTCTATCCATATGACCTCTTATTGAGGTAGTATAGGGTCACTTGGAGACAGAATTGACTCAATGGCAGTGGCTTTGGGTTTGAGGTAGTCGATGGAGTCTCTGAGAAAAATGGTTAACATGTTCAGCTGCTAACCAAAAGGTTAGAGGCTAGAATCTACCCAGAGGTGCCTTAGAAGAAAGGCCCAGCAGTCCACTGGTGAAAAACCAGCCATTGAAAACCCTGTGGGCCACAATTCCACTCTCACACACATGGGGTTGCTATGAGTCAGAGCAGACTCCATGGCAACTGGTATGTGAACTAGTCAATGGGAAGAGATACACAAAGAGGGAACTTGGCTTGTACAGTCTCCCAAAGGAACATATTTCAAAATTTAACCACCTCACTGTCAGGAAATTCTTCCTGCTATCTAATCCAAAGGTGGCTGGCTAGCACAAATGGGTTGCACTCAGCTATTACCCTAAATGTTGGTGGTTCAAACTCATTCAGCAGCACAAGAAAATGCTATAAAATAGCTCTACTCTGTAACACACGGGTCGCCATGAGTCAGAATCATTTGTCTAATCAAATCCTTCCTTCTGCCAAGCAAGCCCTAGGTCTTTGATCTGACCTTTTGAACAAGGCTTATCCCAGCTTCTATGCAGGAGAAACTTCAACCACACTTTCATACTGGCATAGGCTGAACAAAGCATCCTTCTGTTATACATAAAGTCACCATGTATCAGAACCAACTGGATGACAACCCATGATAACAACAACGGGAGGATGCAGGAAGTACAGTGTCAGCTGGGGAGGGGTGTGGTGAGACTTTTGTGATCTCCAGAAGAAGCAGAGAAGTGTAGGACACAGTAAAGGACAATGAGGGAGGCTTTAAGTGTGCTTGACTAGATGTCACTGCCTCATCACCCAGTGGGTGCTAATGAGGTCTCTCAGGAGCCTGACCCTGCATGCTTTCTTGATCAGCCTCCTTGGAATCATCACTTTTCCTAAGGCCCCACAGTAGGCAATGCTTTGCTGGCACAGCCACCTCCTGCTATAAAGCCTCTATCCCCAAATAGATCTCCTGTGCACATTCAACCACGTGCACAGACCCCATTGACAGAGCTCAAAGTTCATCATCTACGAATATGTGTTATCAAACTTTGAATTCCAACTTGAGTTCATCTGGGACAACCTGCTACATGTATTGTAATTATGATAATGATAATGAATAGCAGCCAGGCACTGTGCAGAACACGTTACCTGGATAAGCACACTTCATCCTTATAAACACCCTGTAACTAGTTTCATTTTGGAGGTGAGCCTTAACGCCCCCCCCCAAAAAAAAAAAACTAAACCCATTGCCTCCAAGTCGATTCCAATTCATAGCCATCCTATAGGACAGAGAAGAACTACCTCATTGGGCTTCCAAGGTTGCGATCTTTATGGAAGCAAACTCCCACATCTTCCTCCCACAGAGCAGCTGGTAGGTTTGAACCACCAACTTTTTGGTTAGCAACAGAGTGCTTAACCAGTGTGCCACCATGGCTTGCTCTGCCTGAGACTTAAGAGTGGTTGGTAATGGGTTTGCTTTTCTTAGTTTGGTTTAAGTTAGATATTGCATGTTGAAAGACCGTGTGAGGCTCAAAGTCTACCAGTTTGAGACCTCTCATGAAGCATGATACTTATTCCATCTTACTGATAAGAAAGTTGAAGTCCAGAGACTTGCCAAAGATTTCCCAGAGTTTGGCATTGTGTCTAGAACCAGTGCAAGGCTCTCCTTTCAACATTATTCAGTCTCTCGATGGAGAGAGTCCAGGGTCAGCCAGCCATCACAGGCAGGCTGGGTATATCTCAGGAGGCTGGGCCACCAGGTGAACTTACCAAGGCAGCCAGGCATGGCAGCTCCTTCCTCAAGGCTATCACTAGACAAGCTCCAAAAAGTGCAGGTGACCCACAGCAGGAGAAAATGCCCTCAACGTTGAAGTGAGCCTGGCTTGCTGAGACAGAGGAGTGGTGCCAAAAGGGAAAGAATGGACATCCTTTTATTGCCTTTGATGCCTCTCAAGCTCCTCTGTTCCCCTGACCAGGCCCACACCAGAGACCAGAGCCAAAGGCTCGGGGACAAGAGACACAACCAAGGAGTCTGACAGCTCACCCCTCCATGACTTAAGGAGCTTAACTAGGATGATACAGAAGTCCCAGGTTTGCTCAAGTTTTCTACTTTCACCAGTTTCAGCCTCCATGCCTTCTATTGACAAGGCCTCAAACGAGTCCCTCAAACAGGGCATACAGACAGCCACAGTAGAGTCTGTGCACTAGTCTGAGAAATTAACAGGAAGAAAAAATAAAAACCAAAACATGCCCCCTTTCCCTGACTCCTGTGCCCTGGAGTGGCAGCCAATCCCACAATGGTACTATGGAACAGATTCCAATCTCTGGAGCTAGAGTCTGAAAAATCACCTTCCCCCTCTACCTCTCAGGGTAACCTGGGTGTCACAACAGTCACAAGTATACCAGCAAATTCCAAGACCAGCCCCCAGCACACACCAGGCCCCACGGTGCTATTCCAGGTCAGAGAGATGGCTGCTGCCTGGGCAAGAGGGGCAGGATTCCCACCCCCCACCCACCTGAGCAGACAAGGAAAGCACACCAAGTCCCAGAGCAAATTCCAAATTCCTGGCATGTCAAGCCAAAGTAAACATGACCCCTCTGCTCAAGGACACCGAAACAAGTACAGAGTTGCATGTGGATTTTCTTCTAAGAGATCAATAGCTAGCACTGAAGCTCCCTGTTGGACCTTCTCCATATCATTCTTGTCCCTTCTGCCTCAAAAGGAGCACCTACTGGAATGTGGTATTCAGTATAGCCATAGACCCTTTTATGCTATTACTGTTGTTTTTGTTGTGTGCATAGCGACTCTGTAGGGCAGAGTAGAACTGCCCCCCTCTCTGTAGGGATTCCAAGGCTATAAATCTTTATGGAAGCAGATTCCCTCATCTTCCTCCCATGAAACTGCCAAACTTTTGGTAGCAGCTGAGTGTTTTAATCACTGCGCCAATAAGATGAGCTCTGGTGACACAGTGCCTAAGGCATTTGACTGGTAACCAGAAGGTTGGTGGTTCAAACCCTCCAGCCGCTCCACAGATGAGGAAATCTACATCCATAAAGATTTATCCCTCGGGAAACGCAATGCGGGTGGCTATGAGTCGTAATGTACTCGATGGCAGTGGGTTGGGATGTGTATGTATATATATGTAATATCCCACTATGTGTATCATTTTACAACTTGCTTCCTTTGAGATACAGCCATGGAGATAAAATAGCTCTACTCTATGAGTTTGAACTTCTGTGTAGTTTATTTGTGCTTATCCACTGCTAACCAGAAGGCTGGCAGCTTAAGCCCAACAGCCACTCCTCAGAAGGAAGATTGGGCAATCTACTTCTGTAGAGATACCACCTCAGAAACCCAAGGAGGGTTTGCTATGAGTCGGATCCAACTGGACAGCAGTCAGTTTTTTTTTTTTTTTAAATCCATTCTCTTATTGTAAAAGTTACATGGATTCAATGCTGTGTGTGCTGCTGTGCTGTCTTGCTCAGGCCCCCCCTTGTGGAGAACATGCTCACGTGTGAGAACAGCAGGCTCACTGGGTCATGGAGCTCCCATATCTTCAGCAAATAAGTCTCCAGATTTGATGTTCCTCTTCACACTTCCCCTAGCAGTACATGAGAATCCGTTTCTCTGTGTCTTTACCTATGTTGGAATTATCAGGGTTTTTTTTTTTTCATTTTTGCCATCTGGTGAATGGGAAATGGGCCATGATGGTTCTAAATTTGTACTCTCCTCATTTTGTATGAGGTCTAGCATCTAGGCTTAAATTTACTGACCATTAAGATATCCTCTTCTGGAAACAGTATGTCCTTTGCCCATTTTTCTATGGAATTGTCTTTATCTTATTAACTTGTAAAGTTATGTGATTATGTTTTGCAACTGTCAGGTCACAGTTTGGGGCTTCCCCCCCCCCTTAATAGTTATGTCTTACAATAGAGTGTTTATTTTAATTTAGTCAGATTTACCAATATTTTTCCTTAGATGATTTATGCTTTTTGAGTTTCCTTAATAAATTGTTTACCATCTGCAAGGTCATAAAGAAGCTACCCTTGGATCTGTTGATCCTCTCAATTCATTTATGTATCATCCTTATACTCTTCTGTAATCTTTAATATTTTCTTCTCTCTACATTTGTTGGGTTTACTTTCACTCCAAGTTCTTGAGTAGGATGCTGAACTCATTAGTTTTTAGTCTCCTGGTGGCATAGTGCCTAAGGCATTTGACTGCTAACCAGAAGGCTGGCGGTTCAAACCCACCAGCCACTCCTCGGAAGGAAAGTTGGGCAATCTACTTCCAGAGACACACCTTGAAAACCTAAGAAGGGGTCACTGTGAGTCAAATCGACTCAACTCAACAGCAGTGAGTTTGGTTTTTTGGTTTTGGTTTCAACATAAACAATATAAGGCTGCAAATTTCTAAGATTGCTTCAGCTGTTCCTCACATTTTGTTTGAGAAGTAATTCACATAACATAAAATTCACCACTTTGAAGCGTAAAATCAGTGGCAGTTAGTATATTCACAAGGAGTGTAACCACTATCTCATTCCAGAATATTGTCATCACTCCCAAAAGTAACCCTTACCCATTAGCAGTCACTCCCCATTCTCCTTTACCCTCAGTCCCTGGCAGCCACTAATCTACCTCTCTGTCTCTATGGATTATGGACATTTCATATAAACGGAACCATACAGTATGTGGCCTTTTGTGTCTCACCATCTTTCACTTAGCATAGTTTTTCAAGGTTTAGCCATTTGGTAGCATGTGTTGTTGTTGTT
>NW_006921675.1:8278765-8308685 GCF_000298275.1 Orycteropus afer afer | reverse complement strand
GGTGGTTCAAACCCACCAGCCACTCCTCGGAAGGAAGATGGGACAACCCACTTTCGTAGCGATACTGCCTCGGAAACCCAAGAAGGGGTCACTATGAGTCGGGGCCGACTCGATGGCACATAACAACAACACAACAACGATATTGAGTATCTTTTCATGTGTTTGTTGGCCATTTGTATATCTTCTTTAGGGAAACATCTATTGAAATCCTTTGTCTATTTTTTGAGTTGTCTTTTTATTGTTGAGCTTTAGAGCTCTTTATATATTCTAGATACTAGGCCTGTGGTAGTTAAGGTTGTATATCAACTTGGCTTGGGTTGACTTTGAGTAGCTTGGTAGCTGGGTGCAGTTATTCCCTCCATGGTGGAATCTGCTGTGAGCAGCTCATTAGTTGCCTTTGAGGTGTGGCCTGCTTCCAGTATATATGGAGAAGTTTTGAGAGTTACTAGCTTTTTGGCATATGTGGTTGCTGCATTTGGCCAACTCTTCATCTCCAGTTTCTGGACATGAACTGGTGGCCTGCATGCTGCCTGCTTATTTTGGAATTCTGCCATTTTACCTGTTGAACTTGAGTTCCTCAGCCTCAGCAGCCAGTACCTGCATGAGTCATAAGAAGCCTTTAGCTTGCTCCAGTGGGCCTGGACCAAGAGGTAGAGCTGAAGCCCAAGGTTGAGGAGTCTCCACATGGCTCCTAGAGCTGGCACTCTGTTCAGATTTCTAGCCTCCTAATATAAGTTCTACTTGGTTCTACAATCAATGCCAATGGAAGCAGCAGTCAAGGCATTTAAAGACGTATTACATTGGGCACATCTGTCACAAAAGACCTTTTTCAAGTGCTGAGGAGCAAAGATGTCTTCTTGAAGACTAACATGTGCTTAACCCAAGCCATGGTATTTCCAATCGCCTCATATGCATGTGAGAGCTAGACACTGAATAAGGAAGACCAAAGAAAAGTTGATGCTTTTGAGTTGTGGTGTTGGTGAAGAATGCTGAAAGTACTGTGGACTGCTAAAAGAACTAACAAACCTGTCCTGGAAGAAATGCAGCTGAAATGCTCTTTGGAAGTGAGAATGGCCAGACTTTGTCTCACCTGCTTTGGTCATTCTGTCAGAAGGGACTATTCTCTGGAGAAGGATGTCACACTTGGTAAAGTGGAGGGTCAATGAAAGAGGGGAAGGCCCTTGACAAAATGGATTGATACGGTGGCTGCAGCAATGGGCTCAGGTATAGTAGGGATCGTAAGGCTGGCACAGAACTGGGCAGTGTTTCATTCTGTTGTACATTAAGGTCACTATGAGTCGGAGATGATTCAAGAGCACATAACAATGTAAGGTAATAAATTCCTGTTTGTTGAAGCCATTCACTTGTGGTATTTGTTATAGCAGCACTACACAACCAAGAGAAGGCCATTATTTTCTCCCATTATGTGGGACACTTTCTTGATAGATTCCTTTGAAGCATTTTTTTTTTTTTTTTAATTTTGATGACATCCAGCTTACATATTTTTTCCTTGGTTGCTTGGCTTTAGGTATCATAGAAATCATGACCTAATCTAAGGTCATCTCCTTGCATGTTTTCAATATATATTTTATTATTGTTGTGTTCTAAATATTTTTTCCCATATTATTTTGTGTTTGACTCACAAGAAAATTGGAAGATTTGTGGCAGTTTTTTTCCCCCAATAATTCTTTATTATTGATTTCTCAGTTTGAACTCTCCTGTTTAATAGGCCTAAAACCTCCATTCAGTGCCCTATTCAGGGCAGCTTCAGTATCAGACAACCATTTTGCATTCTTTGTTTCTAGTCTTTGGGCACCTTACTTTGTTACAAGCTCAAGTATGAATTTCAGTGTTCTCGCTGTTTACAAAGGGAAGATTTTCCTTTTATCTCATCCATGGTATTCTTTGAAGATAGGAAAAGGCCAAAATGGATGTCAGAAGAGACTCTGAAACTTGCTCTTGAACACAGAGTAGCTAAAGGGAATGAAAAAAATGATGAAATAAAAGAACTGAAAAGTTCAAAGAGCAGCTTGAGAAGACAAACTAAGTATTATAATGAATATGCAAAGACCTAGAATTAGAAAACCAAAGGGGATGAACACACTCAGCATTTCTCAAGCTGAAAGAACTGAAGAAAAAATTCAAGCCTCAAACTGCAATTCTGAAGGATCCTGAATGATGCAGGAAGCATCCAAGATGGAAAGAATAGAGTCACTGTACCAAAAAGAACTGGTTGACATTCAACCATTTTAGGAGGTAGCATATGATCAAGAACTGATGGTATTGAAGCAGTCCAAGCTATACTGAAGGAAATGGCAAAAAAAAAAAAAAAAAAAAAAACAAAGCTCCAGGAATTGATGGAAGACCCATTTAGATGTTTCATCAAACAGATGCACACTGGAGGCACTTAATCATTTATGTCAATAAGTTTGTTAGACAGCTATCTGGCCAACCAACTGGAAGAGATCCATATTTGTGCCCATTCCAAAGAAAGGTGGTCCAACAGAATATGGAAATAATCAAGCCCTATCATTAATATCACCTGCAAGTAAAATTTTGCTGAAAATAATTCAAAAACAGTTGAACCACTATATTGACAGAGAACTTCCAGAAAAGCAAGCTGGATTCAGAAGAAGATGTGGAATGAGGATATCATTGCTGAGTCAAATGGATCTTCACTGTAAACAAAAAAATACCAAAAAGATATTTACCTGTGTTTTATTGACTATGCAAAGGCATTTGACTGTGTGGATCATACCAAATTACGGATAATATTGTGAAGAATGGGAATTCCAGAACACTTAATTGTGCTCTGAGGAAACTATACATAGACCAAGAGGCTGTCATTTGAACAAAGGGATACTGCATGATTTAAATTCAGGAAGGGAGTGCATCAGGGTTGTATTCTTTCACCATTCAATCTGTGTGCTAAGCAAGTAATCCAAGAAGCTAGACTATATATGAAGAACACAACATCAGAATTGGAGGAAGACTCACTGACAACACGCAATATGCACAAACACAAGCTTGCTTGCTAAAACTGAAGATTTGAACTACTGATGAAAATCAAAGACTACAGCCTTCAGTATGGATTACACCTCAACATAAAGAAAACAAAAATCCTCACAACTGGACTCATAAGCAACATCATGATACATGAAGAAAAGATTGAAGTTGTCAAGGATTTCATTTTACTTGGATCCGTAACCAACAACCATGGAAGTAGCAGTCAAGAAACCAGACTTTGTATCACACTGGGCAAATCTGCTGCAAGGGACCTCTACAAGACATACAGAGCAATCCCTCACAGACACCCAGACACTATGGGAGAGAGATCCAATGGATCTACCTATCTCAGGACCATGGTACTGAGGAACACCAGACTCAATTGGCACAACAAAATACATAAAAGCCTTGTTCCTCATTGTACATTGGTGAGTAGCAACCAGGGTCTTAAAAGTTTCAAGTGGCCATCGATGATGCACCTAATGGTCTCCTATCATCAGAAGCAAAGAAGAGTGCAAAAAAAACAAGGGCATTTGGAAGCAATCAGCCCTAGGATATGATGGCCCTTGAGACCAGAAGAACTAGATGGTGCCTGGCTACCAATTCCAACCACTCAGGAAAGGATCAAATCTGGAGATCCTGGATAGAGTGGAAGGAAAAACAAAATCCAAAACAAATGTTTTGTGGAAACAAGTGGAACAAAATCCAAAAACTCATAATGACCAGAATTACTAGTTGGATGGAGTCTGGTGAGATCCCCAATACTATGGACCTGGAATACATTCTGCACCTAGAATAAAACTCACTCCCAGGGGCTAGCTCTCAGCCCGATAGTTAACAAGATGTACATGCAGACCACTCAACCCAGGGGGACACACCCACATGCTCTAGGGAAATACATCCCTTGGAGCAATATACCACAGAGGTAATGCAGGAGACAGGAGTGCATAACTATCAGGGGCACAGGGAAAGGGTTACTGGGTGGGGAGGGGTGGAGATTGGGTTAGGGTTGGGCATGGTAAATGGGGAGTGAAACTAAATGTACACATAAGGTTGAACGTAAGACAAATTCTTACAATAAAAAAATAAAAATAAAGTGTTGAAGAGCTAAGATGTCACTTTGAAGACTAAGGTGCACCTAACCCAAGCCATGGTATTTTCAATAGCCTCATATGCATGTGAAAGCTAGACAATGAATAAGGAAGACAAATTGATGCCTTTGAATTGTGGTGTTGGTGAAGAACACTGAAAACACCATGGACTGTCCTGGAAGAAGTGAATGTTCCTTTAGAAGTGAGAATGGCCAGACTTGGTCTCACCTAATTTGGTCACATCATCAGAAGGGACCAGTCCCTGAAGAACAATATCATGCTTGGTAGAGGGTCAGTAAAAAAGGAGAAGATCCCCCAATGAGATGGACTGACACAGTGGCCTTAACAGTGGGCTCAAGCGTAGCAAAGATTCTAAGGATGGCCCAGGACTGGGCAGTGTTTCCTTTTTTTGTACATAGGAGCACAAGGAGTCACAGCCAACTCAAAGGCACCCAACAACAATAATTCTTTGAGGGTCTCTCCTCACCTATGACAGCTTCTTATCCCTGTCATATCTCTATTTCTGTTCTTGAAGGCTACACTCTGGAACCTTTGATCTAGACTGTGTTTGATGTTCATTTGAGCCACGGTTCACTTCCATGGAAATAATGAAGTTTAGGCAGGGGATGGGACTGTAGGGAAGAGGCACATGCATTTAGTGTGGTTTTCCTGGAATCTTGTCAAGCCCCCACAACAACCTCCCTCCCTACTAGCATGCAAGCCAGAGCCTACATGAATGTGCATGTCCACAAATCCAATGAGATCCTCTAGCAGTTCTATTCCCCCAGTTGACCATTCTGGAGAGTCTGTCTCTATACAGTCATGAGTGTAACATATATTATGTTCCAAATAGCAAAGGTAATAACAATTAGAATATAAATTATAGCTAAGAGAGCATATTATTCAGGTTCTAAGATTCACATTCAATTTATCTGAAATAATGTACAGAAACCAAGAGATATCACTTTCGGAAACTGGGATATTATTCAAGATGCAAGGCAGGTCTGATGACCAAGTTATTTTGTCACCTAGGCAACTGCTGCTGCCTCCTCTATTGCTCCACCATTATGGTCCTTCAATAACTGCTTTGCTGCTACTACTTTTTAAAGTCCTTCTAATCACAGACTCCACTTATTGCTTGTTCTTTATACATTCTGTACCTAGAATAAAACTCACTCCCAGGGGCTAGCTCTCAGCCCAATAGTTAACAAGATATACATGCAGGCCACTCAACCCAGGGGGCACAGGGGCTTCTACCTCACCTTCACTCCCATACCACCTCCTCTTGAAGACCAAATATTCCATCAATGTATCTAATGTTCAAACTCCCCGAGAGAAAATGCATTTGATGGAGCTAATTGTAATTATCTCAGTTGGACAGAGCTACTACATCCAGCCATCTCCTAGGCTCTGAGCCAGGCATTTGGCAACTAGGAGTCAAGTACAATTCCATGACCCAAAGGGCTACCATCAGTGTGATGGGATCAGTTAGCTTTCTTCAAAATGGACAGTCCATTTGGCAGGTGCTCCTCGGAAGGAAGGTTGGGCAATCTACTTCCGTAGTGATACTGCCTCAGCAACCCAAGGAGGGGTTGCTATGAGTCGGGGCCGACTCGACAGCACATGACAACAACAACAACACAGAAGTTCTATTACCGAGGCAATCAGAATGAATCCTTTCACAGTGAAGCACACAGGACTGAAGCAGTCAGACAGACCTTGGTTCAAATCCTGAACAGCCTGTGTAATCTTGGGCAAGTCACAATTTTTCTAGTCCCCAGATTCCTCATCATCAAACAAGAGACAGTATGCCTACCTACTAAAGCTACTATGAATAGGAAATGAAGCATGTCACTTCAGTTACATGCATGTAAAAGCACTTAGCACTGTGCGCGGCACATAGCAGTCACTCAACAAAATAGTTTGTTTTGATGGGCTCTTTGTCTTTTTGCTCTTCCTATGTCTCCCACCCAGCATTGTGATGACCACCTGCTCCACCTTCTTTGCACTGGGCATGATGCCCCTCCTGCTGTACATCTACTCCATGGGGATCTACGATGGGGACCTTAAGGACAAAGTGCCTTATGGAGGCATCGTGATCTCACTGGTCCTAGTTCTCATTCCTTGCAGCATAGGGATCTTCCTCAATGCCAAGCGGCCACAATATGTGCGCTATGTCATCAAGGTAAGAGCTGGGGGAATGCCATCATCTCAGTGTGTGGCTTGAGGCAAGTCACTCAGGCTTTTTCTGTCAATTTCCTTCCTTTAAAAAAAAAAAAAAGGGGTGGGGTGGGGGCTACTATTACTACTATTATGTCTACTTCATGAGATTTTTTTAACTACAGGGAAATACCTTAGAAAAGTTAGGAAAAAACACTACATGTACAACTATAAATGAAGTCATTACTTTAGCAATAGAATTAAACTTGTATTAGCATCTGTTGTTGTTTGCCGTCAAGTCGGACCCAAATCATAGTGACCCCTCCTTGGGTTTCTGAGGCAGTATCACTACAGAAGTAGATTGCCCAACCTTCCTTCCGAGGAGTGGCTGGTGGGTTTGAACTGTCAGCCTTCTCGTTAGCAGTCAAGTGCCTTAGGCACTATGCTACCAGAGCTCCCATTAAGCATCTGTCAGATGATAATGTTTGTGTTAGGCTCTGTGAGGAATCACTGTCCTCAAAGAGTTTAAACTGGCAGAATGCAAGATGAGATTAGTGGGAGTCAGGGTGGTCAGTGAAGACTTCTTGGAGGGGAGGGGACTTGAGACAGAACATAAGGATAGGATTTAGTAAGCCTGGAGAGGAGTTCAGAAGAGTACCCAGGGCAAAAGCAGCTGATCTGCCAAAAGCTAGAGAAAAAGCTAGCTAAGAAAAAGAGGTGTAGGTAATCCCACAATTTCAAGAGACATGTAGGAGGGAGAGTGAAGTGGGTATGGCCACAGAGGGTTTTGGAAACACTGCCTCATTCCATCCCTAGTCCTCAGAAGAAACAAAGATGCACAGGCTCTTAGGATGCTGCCCTGGTCTTTCCACCAACTGGCTCACTGTTAATACCCTGCAACTCCAGGGCCAGGGCTTTTTCCTGGTCCTCAGAAAGGATTTGGTACCCTGGCCTCCTGAGGGTGTGCTGCTTGAAGACTTGGCAGCGCCTTTGGACCTGTGTGGCCTCTCCCCTCTAGCTCTCATTTCTTAAACCGTCTATCAGTCTTCACAATCAGCACTGACACGAGTTCACATCTTTAAAAAAAAAAAAAAAAAAACCCACTGGGTTCCCACTTCCCATTCCAGCTAACCCCTTTTCCTTCCCTTTCCTAGCTAGGTTTCAGGAAAACATACCCACACACACCACCTTCCATTTCTACCATGTTGTCACCAAACTGCTCTCATAGAAAAGCCCTCAAAACAGTTTTAGTTCACCGATTCCCTCTCTTCTCTCCAACATCTATCACCCAGCATCTTGGAGAGCACCTGCTCCACTTTCCTTGTCAAATCCAATGGATGTTTCTCAATTCTGCCTTGACCTGTAGTGACATTTGACATTGACTGACCATGGCCACCTCCTCAAAAGCCTTCTCCCTTATCTTTGGTAAATCAGAGTCCTGCTTTCTTATCACCTCTCTGGTAGTTCCCTTTAGACTCCCTTTTAAGTTCCTCTGCTGAAAGCTGTTACTTTTCTGGATTCAGTTTGTCTGAATCTTTCTGCTTTCCTTACCAGGTTCCCAGGCTTCCCCTTGCCCAGGATCTCCCTACCCCAAGAACTTGTCCATCTCAGGTCTGCAACTACCAACTACAAGCAGAGGAATTCCAGAACAGTAGCTTTAGCCCTGAATTCTCCCCTAAGTCCAAATCATTTTATTAACTCTCAAGCCTTTCTATCTGAATATACTTCAGGCATTTTAAACTGTCTCAAAATCATCTCCTCCCTGTGATCATCTCAGTGAATGGCACTGTATTTGCCCAACTGCCTAAGCCAGAAACCTGAAATGCACTCACCATCCCTCTCCTTGTGCCTTCACACCCATCTATCAGTGACTAAATTCTGCTTTCCATTACTTAAATCCACCCAATTCTTCTCCACTATCTTCATTCAGACCACCATCCTCCCTCTCTAGAAAACTCCAACAGCCTTCTAAGTGGGCTCCCTGGCTGCTTTAACTTCAGAGTAGAGACATAAAGTATAAATCATACTTTCACTCTACCACACCCCCTCCCTCATCCATCCTTTATTTCCCTCCAGAATAGTTTAAACTCCTTAACAGGCATCTTCAAGCCTTTCTTGATCCAATTTCAGCTCTCCTTTCCGGTCTCAGCTTTTTCCTTTTTGCACATGCCCTTCCCTTCATCTGGAGCACAGACCCTCCCAGCTCCCACTGGGCTCACAACTCACTCAACTTACTTCCACTCACCCTTCAGGGCTCATCACAAGGAACATTTCCTCCACAAAGGCTTCGCTAAGCCCCCAAGCCACAGAAGGATGCTTGTCCTATTTACTCCCATAGCATCCAATCACACTGTATTCTAATTCCTGGTTGTTTTTATTGCCCACTCACTTGCAAATTACTTAAGAAACAAAACCCCCAAGGCTAGGTCTTTTAATTACTACTGAATCCTCAACACCTATCAAAATTTCCTTCAGAAAGCTAATGCCTGAGAATGAAGAAATAGAGGAATAAGAACAAGTCCTGTGTCCCACTGTTTCTTCCATACATCACAGGAAAACCAAGAATGTGTTTGTTTCCATCATTTTATGTATTTAAGATAGTTTTGGGGAAATATAAGCATTTTTTTTAAATATGAAAATATGATGTGACTACAGAATAACTTAATGCACTGCCCCCATTTTATAAGTGAGGAAACTGAGGACCAGAACCTTGTATTGAAATATATGCTTCCTTTTTACCTCAGAATAACTTTAATTAGGAATGTTCTTCTGAGGATGCAAAAAGCAAAATCTGATCTCAAAGCTGGAAAGACCTTCAAGATAAAGTGCAGTCTCCTGTGCTACTCCTACCTTAGATAGAATAACTGAAGCCCAGAGAAGTCCCATTCCACTACTCAATTCAAGATAAAGTGCAGTCTCCTGTGCTACTCCTACCTTAGATAGAATAACTGAAGCCCAGAGAAGTCCCATTCCACTACTCAATTCGAGTGAAAATGACCCCAGAGAACATTAAGAGCTAAAAAATACCTGGGCTGGGAAGACAGGCCCCAATATCAAGTAACCGCATCTAAAAGGGGATCTGCAAATCACAGGTACTCACTCCTTGGACCCACTTTGTTGTTACGTGCTGTAGAGTTGATTCTGCCTGAGTGACCTCAGGTACAACAGAACAAAACACTCCCCAGCCCTGTACCAGACTCACATCCTTACTATGTATGCTTCAGCCCCTCATTACAGCACTGTGTCAATCTCATTGAAGGTCTTCTCTTTTTTTCTGACCCTCCACCTTACCAAGTAGGATATCCTTCTCCAGGGACTGGTCCCTTCTGAAAATATAACCAACGTATAGATGAAACATCTGGCTATTCGCACTTCCAAGGAGCATTCTGGCTGCACATCCTCCAGGACAGGTGTTAGTTCTGGTGGTGGTGGTGGTGTTAAGAGCCGTTGAGTCATTTCCGACTCACAGCGACCCCATGCACAGAACAAAACACTGCCTGATCCCGCACCAGCCCCACAATCCCTGCTATACTTGAGCCCATCATCGCAGCCACCTTGTCAATCCATCTCGTTGGAGGCCTCCCCCTCTTTCGTCGACCCTCCACCCTACCAAGCATGACATTCTTCTCCAAGGAATGGTCCCTTCTGACAACATGACCAAAATAGGTGAGACAAAGTCTGGCCATTCTTGCTTCCAAGGAGCATTCTGGCTGCACTTCCTCCAGGACAGATGTTAGTTCTTTTAGCAGTCCATGGTACTTTCAGCATTCTTTGCCACCACCACAACTCAAAAGCATCAACTCTTCTTCGGTCTTCCTTATTCATTGTCCAGCTCTCACATGCATACGAGGCGATTGGAAATATCATGGCTTGTGTCAGGCGCACCTTAGTCCTCAAGGAGATATCCTTGCTCCTCAGCACTTGAAACAGTTCCTTCGCAGTTGACTTTCCCAATGCTACACGTCGTCTAATGTACTGACTGCTGCTTCCGTTGGCATCGATGGTAGAACCAATTAGTTAGTTCTGGTAGCCCCTGATATCTTCAGTATTCTTTGCCAACACAAATGCAAAGCATCAACTCTTCTTCAGTCTTTTTCATTGTCCAGCTTTCACATACATGAGGTGAAAGATGGAGGACACTATGGCTTGGATTAGGCACACCTTAGTCTTCAAAGTGACATCCTTGTTTCTTAACACTTTAAAGGTCTTTTGCAGATTTGCCAAGCGTGATTATGATATCTGATTTCTTGACCCACTTTGGCCATGGCTAAACCTCCAGATTGAAACAATAAGGCCAACAGCTCAATTTACCATACGTTCACAAGTGAGAATCACATCTGTGAGGCTGCAGAGACAAAAGTGTGGCTCAAGGTACAAAAGCTGAATCTCTTGGGTCCTCACTTCCAAGATGACAAAGAAAAGGAGTAACAGCTGGGGGGGCTTGAACCACCAACCTTCTGGTTAGCAGCCAAATGTCCTACCCATTATGCCATCAGAGCCCCTTAACCAAATGTGTAGAAGTTAGGATTTATAACACATATTTTGGGGGACAAAATTCAGTCCATAATAACCCCTAATAACTGGCTCATGGCAGACTATCTGCTCAAACTGTCTAACCTTAAGTTGCATTTTCCAATGGAAAGGCACATTTACAAATGCCAAGATACAATTCCAGGAATGGCCTATTTTGAAAGACAACTTAATACCCATGCAAGGGTTTAATCAAACCCTGTATGGTTAGAAGGCTGATAAACTTGATCATCCAAGTCCGGGAGCCACTTTCACCATAAGCCATCTACTATTCTTTATTAAGTGTTCCACCATTCCATTGATTCAGCCACTCTACCTATGCTTTTCCCATAGCTGCTGCTGCTACTGATGAACTCTCATAGTTTCTGCTGTGTTCAGGATTGTGTCTTTTAACATTCCTCTGTTACTGCTTCCCTCCCTGTAATTCTGCAAACTCCCTAAAAAAGTGGATCCTACTGGTTTGGCCACTCAATTTGCATAGGCCATCCTTATGGGCAGAATTTGGCCCAGGTCCTCTCAGACCACTAGCAAGCTGTGACCATAGCAGTGAAGTCAGTGTACAAAACATGATAGCAGTGAAGTCAGTGTACAAAACATGGTGACCCATGAAGAAACTACTAAAGCCACTTGCCTCGGTAGAAAATTGTGTATGTGAAACTTCCACACATGGTAGTAGTGAGAATGGCAGGAAAATTTTAGATAGTTCCTCTCTCACTTCAGCACTACTTTTTGATGAGTAGTTCCTTTATGCCAAGCCTTTAGATATTGCCTCACTTAATCCTCAAAAACACTACTGCTACTGCATTATTCTCTCCATTTTACTTATGGGGGCAGAATCTCAAGAGTTGTGAGACTTGCCAAAGCTGATACTGCTACAGACTGGCAGAGCCAGCTTTCATGCCTGGGTCACACCTGAGTCTGTGCTCTATCTTGTCACCTCCAAGAATGGGAGAAGAGTGAGGCAATGAGAGTGAATGTCCATGAATCAAAGGATGGCTTGTGGTTTCATGGACCATTCCTATAGCCTAATGTCCCCTAAATTATCATTACACTGTTGACGGGTTAAAACTATTACCAGGCAGTCCATCAGTTAATATGAAATGTTTCAATAAAACCTGAACATGTGGCTATTTACGTGATCTGTAAAGTCCTGCCTATCTTGATAGGACCACTAGGTCAGTACAGGTGATGTTTTATGTGACACATCAGTTGCAGCACAAATTAAACACAGCAATGAAAAGCTGTGCAGATGAGCCATTTAAGTAATGTTATAATGTCACAACATTGTGAATGTAATTAATGCCACTGAATTGTACCCTTAAAAGTGGTTAAAATAGCAAATTTTATAGTATATATTTTACAATAACTACATATGTGAATGAACTGTAAACTAAACCAAAACACATATAACTTAAGAAATAACAAGGTTTAAGAAAAGTTTGCTACGTATTTCTTTACTCAGACGATGTGAGGGTCAAATAACTTTAATGTATGCATACATGTTTATCAGTTTGGAGTACATCATTCTCTAAAATAAAATTAAAAAATGGAAGTACACTTTGAGACCCTGCATCCTTCTGTTACATGCCGAAAAGTCTCCACATTGTAATTTTCATCGTAACTCTACCTATTGAAAATTTTAAATGGCATGAAAGATGCAACTGTAATTTTCAAAGATACCATGCTCCCAATTAATGCTGCCTCAAAACCAAGTTACCTGGGCAAGGGTGGGCTGTCTCCAAAGATGCTATTATTACCCAAAGACATTTCTGAAATTACTTTGGGGAACTTCCTTTATACTCAAATTTGCAAGGAGGCTTATCCCTTTATGGATATACATGATTGTGAGTCTAAAACCCTATTACCTGGCTCGATCATCCACCTTATTTATCAACTTGGTTTTAAATGACTCGACCATATCCAGAAGCCAAATTCATCTCAAACTGGATGTAGCCCCTATCCATGATGGAGGTATTTAGATAATATAGTAAGTTCTAAAAGTAATTGTTACTAAGTTACAAGATATTTGGAGCAATGCCAGTATTGCACAAGTGTGTATATAAGCTCGAGAGAGAATGGCTTTGAAAGGTAATTTTCCATTTACAAAACTTTGAGGGAAACTGCAGTCTCATTCCTTCAAAATCACAGCACTTCACTGCACTTCCACTATCAAGAGCTGTGCTTAGCCAAGTTCTTAGTAATAAAAAAATGTTTCACAAGTCTCTGCCAAAGATTCCTAGCTACCAGCAAGAAATTTAATAAAAACACAATGCAAAGATCTTTCATATTCCCTTCAACTACCAATTCTTCCGATTAAAATATTTCCATCTAACTCCACAACATTTGCATTTTATTCTTGTCTTCATTCCCAGGGAGGAATGATCATCATGCTTCTGTCTACTGTGGCCATTTCGGTTCTCTCTGCCATCAACGTGGGCAAGAGCATCATGTTTGTCATGACACCACACTTGCTGGCCACCTCCTCCCTCATGCCTTTTATCGGCTTCCTGATGGGCTATATTCTCTCTGTCATCTTCCACCTCAACGAACAGTAAGTTATTACCGTAGGCCCAACTATTCCACGGGCTTCATTCTAGTCCTGGTCTCTCAGAAAAAGTTAAGAAACTAGGAATCTAACATCTGGGGGAGGCATTTTCCTAATAATATGTTCAAACTCACCTATTAAAAAAGGAACTTGGGACTGTGAGGAATACTGGGGAGGGAATGTATTGAGGGTGTAGGAACGTTAAGACAAAACCAGTGACTAAAGGCATCCGAACTGTAACAGCTAATCAGAGAGCACAGCACCCCCTCCAAAGCTACAGATTCTATCTTCTGCCCAATTCCCTGGTAGTTAACGGCAGTGGGGCAGCTTCATGTCATTGACAGGTCTTGATAAGACACCTTTCTTTCCTTTCCCAATTTTCCTTATCTGCCAAGACTATGCTCCTGACAAGGACACCACTGGGTGACAGCTCTTCTAATGCACTCTGGATCTCTGCTATAGTCTAATCCAGTTCACAAACACAGCTGTCATTTCAGGGAAAAGAGCCTATATGCAAGCATGCTGTGGGACCAGCAGGTATCTTGTCCATACAGAGCAGTATCAAATTTCAGAGACTTTTCCCATTTCCAGCCACAGTAAACTACTACCCAGGAGCCTAAACAAAAATAATCCATTTTTAAAACCATGCAAACTAAACAAAGACCAAATTAGAATATATATGTAACGTAAGGTGTGACATAGTGAGCCAAAGGCTACCAGTGATGACTACTCAGTGACGTCGATCTTCATAAAACGGGGTGATGCAGATCATTACAAATGGTCACACCAAGTTTCACCCAGCAGGCTTACTCAAAATAAATGCTATGATGGTTCCACTGTAACGATTTTAATAACACTAAATTGTAATGTAATGAATTAAAAGTGTATTCACTAAATATAAGCACCCCAACCTTCAATCCATCAATTATAAAGCAAAATCAACAGAGTGCTTTCCAAAAACAAGGCTGACTTGAGTCCTATTTGGAGGGGAGGAAAAAAACAAACCATCATGTTTTAGAGTTAATGATGTCCACACCAGAAACATCCGAGACAGGAAAAGACCCTCAACACTTCAGATTATTGCTCCCCACATAAGCCTGATATATATTAACATATACCAGTTCATTTCCATCCTTCACCAGATCCAGATTTTAATGTCAATCCTACAAAAGTAGGCAAATCATATATTCCCCAAAGCTACTCAAATCTCACAAAAATGGATGAATTTTACTCATCACCAGCATCCTCCATGGGCTAGATTAGTGTTTCTGAGAGATGGGTCGATGTGGATTTGCATGAACCCACATTTGTTCCACACATCTGTCTCCCATTCATCTTACTATGTAACACTGGTCAGTGGGTCCCAGCACTTCTGCGAGGGAGAGGAAGGGCAAATGAAGTTGTGCCCTCACATCTCTTCTGAGAGTAAACTTTTTTTTCTTTCTTTTCACCTGCATAGATGCAGGCGCACCGTGAGCATGGAGACTGGATGCCAAAATGTTCAACTCTGCTCCACCATCCTCAATGTGACTTTTCCTCCTGAAGTTATTGGACCACTTTTCTTCTTTCCTCTCCTCTATATGATTTTCCAGCTTGGAGAAGGGCTTCTCTTCATTGCCATCTTTCGGTGCTACCAGAAAATCAATCCTCCTAAGGGTGAGTATAAAATCATCCCGTTCTGAACTCTGCTTCCATGCTGGAGCTGCTCTTGCCAGCAAGCCTCTAGCAGGGATCCATCCTTTGGACAGAATGACTCCTTCCAAGTCACTAGGAACCAGGTAGTTTCAGGAAGTACTCAAGGGACGTCCTCCAAGAGACAAGGCCACTCTGTCTTCTAGCTGGGAGAATCAAACTGTGGGTACAGTCTGCCTCATGGGACTGTGGCAATTTTGACTGCTTTGTCTCAGTGGGGAGACCATGTAGGACTCAGAATGAATAGGACAGAACTGCCTTTGACATTAGTTTTGGTTATGTGAAAAGCCCTAGCCCTAGCCACAAGAGTTGGGGAAATTTCTGTGATCTTCCTTGACAGGTTCTAATGTTCTAGAATCAGGTCAAAGTCCAGCACCACTGGCACCTCCAACAAGTGGCAAACATGTTTACAACAACAAAAGCTAGTTACCCAAATCCATACTGACTCAACTCTGGTTACACTGTAAGCCAGTAAGCACAAACCTGTTAATAAAAGATGACTCTCACTCTAATAGGTATTTCTGCTGAAATAGTAACTTCCTAGCTGATGGCACCTCTAAGGAGCTTGGAGTATTTCATTATCTTGAAAATATAATCAAACCTCAAGAAAGCCGACTAAGTCTCAAAGTGCACCTTAAATTCAAGAATCAACCTAACTTGGTAACACAACTCTGAAACACTGTAATATTCTTCCTTCATAGAGACCCCTCCTTGGTTTTCAACTGCCAGCCTTCTGGTTAGCAGTCAAATGCCTTAGGCACTATGCCACCAGAGCTCCTGGTTGTTTTGTTTTTTGAGTAAACATTTAAAATTTTAAGTCCTTCAACTTTTTTTTCCCTTCTCTTATTTCCCCCTGAACTCAACTGAGGGCCCCTTCAAGACCCTTTCCAGACCCCAAGGATTTTTAATCACACTCTAGGAGAAAGTTACAACATCCCTGGTAGAATTCAGTTAATTAGCAAATGCAGATTCTCTTTGCAACTAGTTAAAAATCTTGGTCAAGCAGCTACAAATAAATCTTAAAATGGCTGACCATAACCCAGAACCATTTTAGCAGCTCTCGTTTAAAATTAGGGTGGAGTTGTGGGACAAGAATCTAGCCTGATGCATGTGAGAGCAAGCAGCTCGAAATTTGTTGCCCAATGAGGCTCCCCTTTTGCTCTGCCCCCTAGAAAAAGTAGATGGGAAGGAAGATTCCCAGGTTTTAATTTTGAACGCCATGCACTAAAAGACACAGATACTATGAGGCCTCACACTCTCAAGACCTTAAAAAAAAAATCTTCTTCACAATGCACATCAGAGGATGAGGAACCAGCTGGAAAACTAAGCTAAAGCAGGTTATTTCTTTGGCGCTAATGGGTTAAGAACTTCCAAGCAGCTGTGCTTAGCATGAAAAATCTGCCACAAGTTTTTGTACTTTTGGTCCCTAAACTGTTCTACTAGATGGAGTAGGAAAGAGATGGAACAACAGTAAAGATGGACCCTGATTGTTGTCTTCACAGCTCACGACCTTCATAAACATTGAATAGGGTAAACCAAAGAACACTATCAAGCCCAAGAAGGGAGGGGCTGTCCCTTGAGAAGACTCCCCTAAGGCTCTCTTCCCTCTCCTTGTTCCCAGAAACCTTGCCTACACAAACTCATTACCCCAATTATTTTACATACAATGAAGTTGAAGATGAGATGATGAAGAGTCACTTCTTTTAACTTATTAGGTCTTCTGTTATTAGTATTACTATTAGGAAAGTACATCTTTCCTAAGGTTTAAGAGTAAGTGGTGGAAAAACAGGTAAGAACAAAATATATGTAATCAGCACACCTAAGGGATGAACTGGGATTTTATCTTCCAGATTAAGCAAGGTTTGATTAACTACTATTTTGTCCTTTCACTCCCTTTATCTTTTGTACCTTTACAGATAAATCAAAAATAGTCTATACAGCTGCCGCAACTGAAGAAACAATTCCAGAAGCTCTAAGAAATGGCACCTACAAAGGAGAGGAGTACTTCACTTGCAAAGCCTAGCCCTTCCTCCCAGTGGCCTGACTTCTAGTTAGAAGGCAGTTCATAAAGTCAGTGGTACACTGCAGAGAACAGAAATGAAGTAATGTTGTCTGAAAAATTATTTCTTTGGCAGAACCCATCAAAATCATCAAGCCTTGGCCTAGAGCACAGAGAGGATGTCTATCCCAGAAGCCTCATCTATCCCCAACTTAGAATTTGACTTTTTTTTTTTTTTTGAAGACTGTTTAGTGACAGACCATAAACTCTATGAAGGGAGAAAATCTACCTTTTGCCTCTAGCTCTCTAGAACTGTGCCTGATAAGCAAGTACACAAGTTTTGAACCATTCAATAAATGGACTGTGGTAAACAGAATCAAGTATCTAATTCCTATTCCAAATATTGAAACCTGTAAGGGAAAATAAATGCTCAAGAGTGCTGTAGGATTAGCACTTAAGAAGTCCTAACTAATCTAAAAAATTCAGACACCATGGAAAAAAACTGCCTTTCTCCCTGCCTTTTTTAGCAACTTCCAAAAGACCAGTCAAGATGATCTTTGTAGCTTTCAGATACATAACAGAAAATCTTACACTCTGAAGATTTAAACAAGGCCAGTTCCCTCTAAGTAAATTAACAGCTAGTACTACACAAACCCCTACTAAAATCAGCCTCATCCAAAAAGGATCAGCCTTACAATTTCAGGACATTAAGTTCTGTAATTTTATACAGCACGAAATGGCCTACAGATACAAAGATACAAAAAATCTACCCCCAAATGGAAATTCCAACCCACCACTTTAGATAAATCAAGACAAACTTCTCTACTGCTTCTAATTCCACCTTTCTTAAAAACCCTGCAATGCTAGGACAGGAAAATAAACCCTAAGAGAGCAAAAATAGGTTTCAGAACCAGATATCCTAGGTTCTGGTATCAGTTCCCACCACTCATCTGTCAGTTTGCCATACTGTGGTGATTTGCATGTTGCTGTGACACTGGAAGTTATGCAATGGGCATTTCCAATACCAGCAGGGTCACCCATGGTAGACAGGTTTCAGAGAAGCTTCCAGATTATAACAAACTAGAAAGGACCTGGCAATCTGCTTCTAAAAAAACTGGTCCATGACCTTATGACTAAGAGCGTAACACTGTCCCAACAGTTCTGGAAAACGAGCCCGAGGTTGGAAAGCACTCAAAATACAACTACCCAAAGAGTCACCTTTAATGTGGATTAGATGCAGTAAACCTTTCAGGACTTTCATTTGCTGATGCAGCACAACTCAAAATGAGAACAGGTGCAAATATGCCTCAATAATCAAAGCATGTAATGTACATAGTATAATCTAATAAGATTAGAAGCTGTCAAAAAATGAAATGGAGCACTTGTAGATATCCTAAGCATAGTGAGCTGAAGTGGACTGGTATGAGCCATTTTTAATAGAACAATTATGTGGTCCATTTATGTCAGGAATGACAAACTGAATACCCATGTTGTCACACTCATTCTATCAAAAGGAACATTCAAAATCTATTCTGAAGGACAAAGCTTTGAATTATGGGTAACATTTGACAATTCCAGAACCCTGACTTGTGCTCATTTGTAAACTATACATAGGTCATGATACTGCAGTTTAAAATTCAAAAAGATGAGTCAGGTTGCATCCTTTCACTATACTAATTCAATCTGTATGCTAACCAAATAATCCAAGAAGCTGGACTGTATGAAGAACACAGCCATGAGGACTGGAGACTCAATGAAACTGTAGTATACAACTGACACCTTGCTTGCTGAAATAAAAGATGTCTTGAAACAATGAACCATCAAAAACTACAGCCTACAGTATGGAAAGGGGGAAAAAAAAAAACCCAACCCTACTGCCATTAATTCCAACTCAGAGCAATCCAATGGACAGAGAACTGCCCAATGGGGTTTGAAAAGCTGTAAATCTTCATGGAAGGATGCATCTTTCTCCTATGGAGCAGATGGTGGGTTCCATCTGCCAACCTTCTAGTTAGCAGCCAAATGCCTTTACTACTGAACCACCAGAGCTCCTTTCAGCATGGATTACACCTCAAAGTTACTTTAACAGAACTCCTCAGACCTGGACGAACAAAGAGCATCATGGTAAACAGAAAATAAGCTTAAGTTGTAAGGATTCCAATTTACTTTGATCTACAATCAACATCCATGGAAGCAGCAGTCAAGAATAAAACACATGGCACTGGGCAAATCTGTTGTTTATATGGTTAAAAAGCAATGATGTCACTGAGGACTAAGATCCATCTGATCCAAGCAATGGTCTCATTTAACAATGGACAAGACCAAAGAAATAATGCATTTGAATTAGTGTTAGCACAATTACCGAATGGCAGTCACAAACAAGATCCACTCCTAAGCGTAACTTGAATTTGTAAGCAAGTCAAATAGGTGTATATTGCACTCACACGTTCAGTGGTTTGAAAGCTGCACATTTATCAAGTGAAACAGACTGTTAAGAATTTTAGTTGGTTTCAAAGTGAGAACAAATTTTCACATTATGTAAAAGGCCAGTAAGAGTCCATTCATATCGCAGAAACTCACTGCATACCATGGAATTTGATGCCTTTGAATTACGGTGTTTGCTAACATTAAATGTACCATGGGCTGCCAGAAGAACAAATCTGTCTGGCAAGTACTAGAATGTTCCTTTCAAATGAGATCATCTTACATTCTCTGGACATGTTATCAAGAGGGACCAGTCCCTAAAGATATCCTACTTGGTACTGGGTCAGCAGCAAAAAAAAAAAGATTCTCAATGAAATGGATTGACACAGTGGCTGCAAAAATGGGCCTGGACACAGCAACAATTGTGAGGATGATGTAGGACCAGGCAGTGGTTTTTTTCTATTGTACACTGGGTCACTATGAGTCAGTACCTACTACCATCAGTCCACCTTTTACTTGTCTGGTTCTTAAGTCCCTGGAGTTCCTCCTTTAAAATGGTGATATTATAGTTCTGAAAATTCAGTGAATATAGAGGTAAGATACTGAAAAAGAGTGTCTTGGTACTGTTACTGAACATTAAGTAGATGTTACTATTACCGAGTATTTATCTAGACTAGCACCCAAATGGAGAACCAAGAAAACCTAATCAGTCTCCCACAAGATTCTAAGAAACAATGCACATTTTACACAACCACGGGGCAGAGTTTGAGGGCTCAGGTTAGTGAGTGACTAACATTTAGGATGGATAAAGGACCTTTGATAGCTTTTAATATTAACCTGTTTTTCCTTAACATACATTGTCATATGTGTCTGAGAACTAAATGAAAAATCCAAAAGCCTCTTAAATATTTGTGTGCACTAATTTTTTCAACTGTTTCACCATCTCTGACCATCCTAACTATATTGAAGGTATGAAACATACATTAACTTTGCAATTTGCTTCCCAAATATCTCCTTCTTTGCTTAACTCCCAAATCCTAAGTAACCTTATGTCAATACAATAAAGTGAGGGTGACAAAAGGAAAGCCTGCAGAACACACACTCTGAAATGAAATAGTCAAATAATTCACCGTAATTAAGGTCCTAAACAGTTCATTGACTTCTTTCCCCATCTTCTGACTAGCCTGGAAATGTAATACTATTTAAAAAAAACCAACCAACCCACTCTAGGATTCTGGAAAGGATTTTAAATGTGTTGAACGCAGATGTCTAGAAGGGAAGAAGGGTAACGGCATACCACATCAAACAGACCAAAAAAGAAAAGAAAAGGGGGGGGAAAAAAAGCAATTTTATAGTATTTTATTATCAATAACAAACAGCTGCTGTAACGGGGTTGTCTCTGTCCTGCAGCTGTTAAAGGGTGGGTGGGAGGACACCCTCAGCTCCAACAAGGAAAACCCAAATTAAGCCTTTATATACAAGCAAATTTAGAGCTCTTTTATGTGTCCAAAGCCATTAATTATTTGAGGCATTAAATGAATTCTGAATTAACATATTTGAATAACCAGGAACTAAAATACTCTAATTTTTTTCTAGTACAAAAAAATTAAATTTGCTTTAGTTATAAAAGAGCTCTGTCAATATACACAAACTATATACTTCAGACATTCACAAAAATGTGAACAGAAGGCTTATCAAAAGACATTTAATACAATTAGTTTTCAACAACCCCTTGGTGGTCCACATCTACAAAGATATCCAGCCCAACCCAACCCCCTCCAAACCCCACCCCCACAGAAAAGCACATACTTACCAGAATTTTTAGCAAGTATGGTTTGGGAATTTTTTTTTTGTTGTTCTTGTTGTTTTTAAAAAAGGCCCCCAGGGCAAGTTATTTACAGTTTAATTGCCACTGTCAACTGATCTGGACCTGGACCTGGATCTTGACCGGGACCTGGACCTCTGGTGACCCACAGATGGAGACTTAGATCTACTTGAAGAACCACGTTTCTGGCTCTTCTCAGGCACAGGAGACCTACTAACAGAACGGGACTTGCTACGGCTCCGGCTCCTGCTCCTTGACCGGCTGTAAGACTTGCGACTACGAGATCGAGATCGGCTACGAGACCTAGAGGAACTCCTGGTCCGGGAACGGGACCTGCTTCTTGACCTACTAGGGAAGGAGGGGGCAAATAAAACAAAACATAAATGACAGGCCTTACAAATCCATTCAATGAAAACTGTGACTTAAAAGCGTTAGAGATACCTGTGCCTTTTGCTGCCTTCAATTAATTTTATTTTCCTCCCGTTTATTTCCTTTCCAGAAAGTTTTTCAATAGCATTCTTTAAGTCACCATAAGAGGCAAACTCAACCACCCTAAGATGAGAAAACAAAGCATTTGTAAATATGTATCAGTCTTCTAAACTACATATAGCAGTCCAGATTACGTAACTTTTCTATGCTCGTTCTTCTATTGTTTTATTAGCTGTGTTTCTTGATGGCTCAACATTAAAGCAGATTATCTCAGCCTCAGCCCTACTGGCATTTTAGGAAAGATCAGTCTTTGCTGTGGGGGACTGTCCTGTGCATTTTAAGATCCTCAGCAGCTATCCCTGGCTTTTACCCTTCAGACATTAGGAGAACCCTCCACCAGTTATGACAACCCAAATGTCTCCAGATATTGCCAAATATCCCCTGGGGAGTAAAAACTGCCACTGGTTGAGAACCACTATATTTGAGCATGTCCAAATTTTTAATCCTCAAAAATGTTCACAGCACAACTTTTAGAATGCTTTGAAAGGCTTTCATAAATTCCAATACATACTCACCCTTCATTTAATTTAGGTCGATGTGCATCTGCAAAGGTTACTTCCCCAGCTTGTCTCATGAAATCTTTGAGATCCTTAACACAAGATAATTGTGTTATGCAGAGAAAATAAAAGGTGACACACAAACAACCACAAGGTATAAAAATAAAGACTACTGAAAGAGAAGATGTTAGATAAAGTACAAACATGGCTTTTTACCACACTTGTATTCTATCAGAATTCAAAATTTATCTATAGCAGGGCACGAAATAAGCAAAGAGCATATTGCTTTTAAGCAAAATGCTATAGGAAATTAAGATTTTAACATTAAAGTAGTATTAGTCTATACTGAGTTCAATACAAAAGAAAAAAAAACAACAAAACAAAACAAAAAGAAACAATACATTTTTTAAAGTAAAGACTAAAGCAGAAGTTTTATATTTAAAAAAAAAGAACATTTACAAGACACCAGTTATTTTGTGCCCCATATGTCATTAAAAAAGTTTACTTTACCTTTATTAACATTTCCCTAGGCTAGTCAAGCAGCAAACCATTAATCGGTCGAAGAAACCTTCATGACAAATGCCCGACTGGCTCTTCGCCACCCACTTGAAGGATACTACCCAGTCGATGGAAGCCTTTATCGCACAGCCCTCCCTATTAGCGGACTATTGGCGGATGCAGTCATGTTCTAATCTTGTGCAGTTACCAAGGACCACTTTACTGCGATCAGGATTCCAACGACCACCTAATTTCCAATCTTTCAACTCTTTGCGACCAGGACCTCTTATTCGGAAGCGTTACAGGAAGACAGCTCTCAACTTAGGGATCAGATCACGTTATCAACGCTTTGGGATCGCCGCAACCTGGCACTTCAAGTAAGTGCACCGATTACGTCTAGACCGGCAAACACAGATCTAGAGGTGGCCAACTGATCACTGTAGGAGCTGACTGGCAAAGTCAACCAGGCCCAACCAAGAGTGACCAAGACAACGATTAGGTAACCCACAGGCACTCCTCGTCATAAGGCCAACGACACAGATAGGCTGGCAAATAAAGGGTTTAATATTTGGTTAAAATTGATTTTTAAAAACATGAAAAAATATCCTCAAAACATTTACATTTCATCACTAATATTAAGCATCCCCCAATTACAGTTAATTAAAATTATAAAATTATAATATAATTTAACCCATAATTTAATTAAAAACTACTTTTAATTAACTATATTAAAACTTTAGCTACCCATTAACTTTTTAAAAAGCCACATTAAAATAACTCAAAACCATGTTTTAACAAACCTGCCAGCTGACTCTTGAAGATAAATTCTCAACTATAAGCCGATTTTCTGTCCTTACAGGTGGAGCATTTCTGAGGAAAAAAATGAGTACTCAAAATGGAAGAAATGCAGTGACGTACACTTTTTGTGTTCAAGTGTGGCTAAGTTCAAGAAATCAGGCATGGTATGTCATTCAAATGGCTTCCACCTATAAAACCACCTATAGTCTCTGCATTATACTCTAAGACTCATTATGCATATAGATTCATCAGGAACAGTATAGGGTTAACAAAGGAATAGAACAGATTATGGTAAAACCCAGAATTACTTATGGTTCTTGAACCTTAAATTGTCCCTGCAGTAATGAGTTTTTTTAAGCAGCCATCCATCCATCACATACCGTCTATCATTTCGAGGTCTGCGACTACTAAAACGGTCAGAGTAGCGTCCTCTACCCCTTCCACCTCGAGAACGAGCCCTAGCATGCTCAATCGTAACCCTGCAGAAAGCAAAGAGAAAAAAATGTTACACGGTTTAGCTCTATAGGCCTGTTGTTGTTGTTATGTGCTGTCGAGTCGGCCCCGACTCATACCGACCCCTCCTTGGGTTTCCGAGGCAGTATCACTACGGAAGTAGGATTGCCCAACCTTCCTTCCGAGGAGTGGCTGGTGGGTTTGAACCACCAGCCTTCTGGTTAGCAGTCAAGTGCTTTAGCCACTATGCTACCAGAGCTCCTTCTATAGGCCTACAGTTAATTAATCTGTGTGTGTGTGTGGGTGTGTATGCACACATACACGTATTAAAACGAAACCAAACTCACTGTCATTGAGTCAACTACACTCACAGCCACCCCACCCCCCCTTTAGGTTTCCCAGGTGGTCATTCTTTACAGAAATAAAGATTGCCCAGTCTTCCCTCCACGGAGTGGCTCATGGGTCTGAACCTCCGACCTTCTGGTTAGCAGTCAAATGCCTTAGGCACTACACCACCAGAGCTCCGGGTGTGTTTGTGAATGCATGCATAAAAATCCCAGCTAACATATTCTGCTTTATTTCCAAGAGCTGATTAGTTATAAAATCAAAGTGTTCTCACCTTTCACTGCAGAGTTCTTTTCCATCAAGTTCATATACAGCATCATCTGCATCCCTTGGATCCTCAAATTCCTACGATTATTAAAAAAAAACTTTAAACGTTTAACATAGCTTTAGAAGCGTATTCTGGAACATATTTAAGAGCACAACGAAAGCGAGTAATAGCGAGTTTTTCATTGACAGTGCCATAAAAAATAAAACTAAGGCATGACTTGGGAGCTCTGGCGGCATAATGGCTAAGGCATCTAGATGACTGCTAACCAGAAGGCTGGTGGTTCAAATCCACCAGCCACTCCTCAGAAGATTGGGCAATCTACTTCCATAGTGATACCACCTTGGAAACCCAAGAAGGGGTTGCAATGAGCTGGCTCCGACTGGACAACAGTGAGTTTTTCTTTTAAGGCATGACTTGGAGTGGCTTCCCTCCAGCCACTAGTGAGATTGTTTTATTCCTTTAGAAAAGTCCCTTGCTCTAAGGTTGTTTTTTTGTGTTTGTTTTTAGCTGCCTAATACTAAGATACTCGAACAGGGGCTAATAAGATCAAAAGCACTGTTCATGAAAATCTTTATTACTTAACGAAAGATAATTAAACTATTTTAACACTTACCACAAAACCAAAGCCTCTTTTCAGATCGATATCTTTTATTCGTCCATACCCCTTAAAGAATCTTTCCACATCTTTCTCCCTGGCTGCTGGATTTAGCCTCCCGATGAATACTCGACAGCCGCTCATGATGTCCGGCTAATACCTCCTATTAGAAAATAATTCTTTTCAGTTGAGACTCCACCAGTGAATATTAGAGGAATGTCTAGTCAATGAAGGCAAAAACAAACAGCGTAAGATAAAGTGTTTACCAGCTGATGTTATAAACAAGATTGCCAAGAGTGCCTCTTTTTAGGCCAGGTCCCTTGCAGACAAAATTAAAACTCGGCTGCCAACACGATCCTTCCCAGAGACCAGACCGCAGCAACCGCAACGCCCACTGCCACCTCTCGAACTGCGCAGTCGCACACTCTCCCCGGCTCTTCTGGCCCCCTCCCGTCTGCCGCAGTTAAGAAAGGCCGAGAAGTGCGGGCGGAGCCGACCCCGCCTTCCGCAAGGCCAGCCCAATGGCGGCCGGCCGCGCGCGCGTCGCCGCCTCCCGGGAGCGTCACAGCAGGTGGAAGCCGGAATCTCGCGACGCCACGGCCGCGCCTGCGCAGAGAGCGGCGGGCGGACCCTGGGCAGCCACAAAATGGCGGCCGCAGAGTCAGCGGTGGGGGAGAGCCGCGCGTGCCAAACTCCCTTTTCCCTCCCCCTCCCCCTCCCCTGACTCCACTGTTTCGGAGTCGATGTTCCCGCCCGCCAAACGCCCTCACCACACCCCACAAAGACAGTAGTGGGTTCCAGTCCACCACTCATGGGGTTCGGGTGAGAGGTAAAAAGAGGCGGGGAGGGGTACGCAACCCCGGTGTAAAAACGACCATAAACATTACCGCCCTTCCACCTTCAGCACCCCCTCAAACAATACCAAAAGGGAAACATGTCCCAGCGCCCACCTCGAACAAACTGTGGTCATTAGACGCCGTCCTCCGCAAAGAGGGCAGCCCTGGCTCCCCGCGATCTGAGCTGCCATGAAGAAGCCTCGATCCGAGAAGCCTTTCCCTCAAAGTGAGCCACTCACCTACCGGACGAGATCTTTGGCAGCTGAGACCCAGAGCCGTCCGTAGTCTGCAGTGGAGCCGCCTGCCTCCCCGCAGACCAGGACTTAACTCGTCTACGTCTCTCCACAACTGACGCACTTAACAGCGCTGTCGTTCCACAAAATGGTGGGCGCGTCCCTGCGTCACTTCCGAGACCGCCCCTGGAACTTAGAGCCCGCCCCTTCGGATCCAGGAACGGAAGTTTCACCTGACCCGGCTCTCTTTACCTTGACCGCCGGAGCGACCCACCGGTCGCGATGGGCGGAGCCTAAGGACAGGACCTGAAACAGCTATCTGTGCTGGGAGCGGGAGGGGGAGATTTGGCTTATCCTGGCTCACATAGTGATATTTAGGCAAATCACATCCGTTTTCTTAGCTAAAGTTTTTCTGCCGCTGCGATTCCCCGCTTCTGATATTGAGTAAAGAAACAATTTGCAAAAAATATCTGACGATCTTGAGCATTGTGTCCTATTAAAGATTTATCAATATGGAATCAAATTGACAAGAGCACCTGGAAAGGTTAGATAAGCTTAGGGGCAGTTGATGGTGGTAGAATAATTTGGAAAAGGATAGCGAGAATGATCACAGAACTTGAAGAATGTAAACAGTGTCACTGAATTGTACATGTAGAATTTGTTGAAATCATATATCCTTTCCCGTGTATATTTTCACCAAAAAAAAAATTAAAACCTATCTCACAATCTCTGATCTCGTTTTCTGCAATTTAAGCTTGCATTGTGGGGAGGGGTGCTCACTGATGTTTGAGTAAACACATCACAGCTGTGTGATTCAGTTGTAGTGAGAAGAGTGAAGAAGTACGTCTTTTTTAAATGGCAGGCTTTTTTTTTTTCGGTTTTTATTGTGAATTGTGTGAACGTTTACAGAGCAAATTCACTTTCCATACAGCAGCTCACATACACTTTGTCTCATGTCATTGACTACAATTTCCCACAATGCAACAGTTCCCCTCCTACTTCCTCCCCATAATTACCTCTTCCCTGTGTCTTTCTCTCCCACGTACTCCTGCCCCTATCTCCCTGTGCATACATTGCCCTTCTATTTTCACATCTCTCCAGGGAGTGTATCTACCTCATATGCCTGTCTTTTTTTGGGCAGCTGGAAGCCATAGGAGTGGGTTCAATTCCAGACCTGAAGGGCAACTAGGGGCCATAGTCTGGTTCCATCAGGTTCTATCAGACCAGCAAACCTGGTCCTTTTATTTAAAATGATTTGAGTTTTATTCCACATTGTTCTCCCTCTCTGTCCAGGACCTCCTATCTAGATCCCCCTCTGAGTGGTTTACAGTGGTAGTCAGGCATCATCTAGTTCCTCTGGTCTCATAGTCGTATTGGCTGAGGATCACATGGTGTACCAGTGGCTTGGAGTAATTGTTTCCATGTGTCTTTAGTTTTCTTCATTTAAATAGCAGGCTTTTGTGTGACAAAGTGTTTAAGCTGGGGTGGCAGCTAGAAAGTATCTTACATTGAGGCTGAAATGCACATTTCTGAGTTGACTAGAAGTATCAAATGGTATTTGGTTAATCTTCCCCAATCAGGTTTCTGTAATGTACCACATGAAAGTTAGAATTCTTCAGAAACAGAACATGTTGTGCTTCCCAAGTGGATGTGAACAACCCAGTAGGTTTGGCAGGCTTAGAGATTTAGACAGAGAATGATGGTTAAAAGTTTACTTTTCTTAGGTGCTTTTAGGTAAAAGCCGGGGCACCCCATTTTTGAAAGGTGCCCAGAATCTAGGTTGCGTGCTTGCAATTAGAGTTACACAAAGATAAAGTAGCCAAGGAAGGAGCTGACCAACTAGCCCTTGCTCCATCCTACCCAGCTCAAGAGCATTTCTGGTCTCAAACTGGATAGTTTGTGTGGGATACATATATCTATCCACTCCTAAGTGCATGGAAAGGCACCTGCTTGAATAATTTCTCTCAGAAAGATCAGCACAAGGCCTGTCCCCATAATGTGGAGGTTAAACATGTCCCAAATGTCCAAACCACCGTGCCACTCCATCATTTCAGACATTAACTCCTCCTCCTCCTCCTCCCAGTAATTTCCCCCGTCTCAGGGTTCTGTATTTCGCTGTAACACCTCACAGAACTCACAGACACCTAAGGGATCATCTCACTTAGTTGTGGTGGAGGCTCGCAGGCTGGCGAGTCCCAGGTCCGTGAGTAGGTCTGGAGGATCCTCCCAATTCGCAGGATTTGATGAACCTCGATCAGCAGATCAGATGACGGCTGCTGTCCCAAATCCAGGGGTGAGATGAGGATGAGCCAAAACACAAAACCCAGGAGATTCGTAGGTATACCCTTAAGGAAACTCAGGGTGGTGATTGAATTATACCCTCCAGCAAGGCAGGACTTGAGATACATTCCACCTGTGTTGCCCCAACAGCAATAACCTAAGTGGATGGCTTTAACAATCAGCAACTCAAGGCAAATCCCATCACAGAGCCGATTGCCAGTCATTGTAGGGAACGACTACAACCAGCTGCCTGGCCAAGTTGATACGTGACCTTAACTACCACACCACCCCAAACAGGCATGGATAATAGGATTTACAATACATCACAGAATGGAGGACCATGGCTAGAAGGGCCATATCAAGCAATTCACTGCACCTGGTTAGATTTATTCCTTAGTATTTTATCTTTTGATATGCTATTGTAAATGGTATTATTTTCTTGATTTCCTATTCAGAGTTCTTTCTCATTGTTAGTGTAGAGGAATCTGGTTAATTTTTGTATGTTGATCTTATACCCTGCCACTTTGCTGAATCCCTCTATTAGTTCTAGTAGCTTTCTTGTTGAGTCACTGAGATTATCTATATACAGGATCATATCATCTGCAAATGAGGGATAGTTTTACATTTTCCTTACCAATTTGGATACCTTTTATTTCCCTTTCTTGACTTCTTGCTCTAGTTACAAATTCTAGTACATATTGAATAAGAATGATGGTAAAGGCATCCTTGTCTGGTTCCAGTTCTCAAGGGGAATGCTTTCAGTCTCTCTTCACTGAGAATAGTGTTGGCTATTGGTTTTGTATACATGCCCTTAATTATGTTGAGGAATTTCCCCTCTATTTCTATTTTGCTGACAGTTTTTTTATTGGGAATGAGTGTTGAATTTCTTCGAATACCTTTTCTGCATCAACTGATATGATCATGTGGTTCTTTTCTTTTATTTTATTTATGTTGATTGATTTTCTAATATTGAGCCATCCTTGCATACCTGGGATGAGTCTCACTTGGTCATGATGTATCATTTTTTGATATGCTGTTGGATTCTATTGGCCAGGATTTTGTTAAGAATTTTTACATCTATATTCATGAGGGATATGGGTCTATGATTTTCTCTTTTACTGATGTCTGACTGGTTTTGGTATTAGTGTTATGCTGGCTTCATAGACTGAATTTGAAAGTATTCCTTTTTTTTTTTTTTTTTTTTTTCCTATGTTCTGGAATAGTCTGAGTAGAATTTGTGTCAACTCTTCTCTGAATGTTTGGTAGAATTATCCAGTGAACACATCTGGGCCAGGGCTTTTTCTTTTTCTTTTCTTTCTTTTTTTTTAATGACCTCTTCACTTTCTTCTTCTGCTA
>NW_006921675.1:8277241-8278235 GCF_000298275.1 Orycteropus afer afer | reverse complement strand
TTCTGTGATTGACTTATTTCACTCAGCATAATGTCCTCCAAGTTCATCCATATTATGTGGTATTTTGCAGATTCTACATTATTCTTTAGTGTTGCATAGAATTCCATTGTGTGTATGTGCCATAGTCTTCTTATCCATTCTTCTGTTGATGGGCACCTAGATTGATGGGCATCTTTTTTGGTATTACAAATAGTGCTGTGAGGAACATGAATGTGCATACATCTGTTCTTGTCCTGGCTGTCACTTCTTTAGGATAAATACCTAGTAATGGGATTGCTGGATAAAATGGTATTTCTTATTCCAACTTTTTAAGGAATCACCATACTGCTTTCCACAGTGATTGTATCATTTCACAGTCCCACCAGCAGTGTATGAGAGTCCTAATCTCTCCACATCCTCACCAGCATTTGTTATTTTCTGTCTTGTTGAACTTTGCTGTTAGTGCTGGGGCAAGATGGTATCTCACTGTTCTTTTGAGTTACATCTCTCTAATGGCTAATCTAAGGCATATGACTGCTAACCAGAAGACTGGTAGTTCAAATTCACCAGCCACTCCTCAGAAGGAAGACTGGGCAATCCATTTCCATAGGGATATCGCCTCAGAAACCCAAGGAGGGGTTGCTATGAGTTAGAACTGACTCGACAGCAGTGAGTTTTTTTGTGGCAAAGAGCCACAAAACGCATTTGACTGCTAACCAGAAGGCTGGCAGTTCAAACCCATTAGCCACTCCTCTGAAGGAAAATTGGGCAATCTACTTAGTGAGACCACCTCAGAAACCCAAGGAGGGGTCATTATGAGTTGAATCTGTTGGCAGTGAGTTAATGATCATGAACATTTCTTCATGTGTTTGTTAGCAGCCTGAATATTCCCTTTAGTGAAGTGTCTATTCATGTCTTCTGCCCATTTTTTGTTGTTGAGGTGTTGGGGTTTTCTATAAATCTTAGAGATAAGTCCCTTGTCAGATATGTCATTGCCAAATATTTTTTCCCAATC
>NW_006921675.1:8275094-8275628 GCF_000298275.1 Orycteropus afer afer | reverse complement strand
CCCTATATTTTTCTTGAGGAACTTTATAGTTTTAGGTTTCACATTTCAGTCTTTGATCCATCTGCAGTTAGCTTTAGTGTATGGTATGAGGTATGAATCTTGTTTCATTTTTCTGCAAATGGATATTCAGTTTTGCCATTACCGTTTGTTAAAGAGACCATTTCTTCCCTAAACTAAATTCAAACCCACTGACAAGGGGCTCTGGTGGCGTAGTCCCTAAAGCATTTGACTGCTAACCAGAAGGCTGGTAGTTCAAACCCACCAGCCACTCCTTGGAAGGAAGGTTGGGCAATCTACTTCTGTAGTCATACTGCCTCAGAAACCCAAGGAGGGGTCAGTCTAAGTCAGAACTGACTAGAGGGCAGTGAATTTGGTTTTTTGTTTTTTTCTTCCCCATTTAATGGATTTCAGGCCTTTGTCAAAAATCAGCTGACCATGGGTTGATGGATCTGTTTCTGGGTTCTCAATTCTGTTCCACCGGTCTATGTGTCTGTCATTGTACCAATACCAGGCTGTTTTGACTGTTGTTGTTGT
>NW_006921675.1:8272693-8274219 GCF_000298275.1 Orycteropus afer afer | reverse complement strand
TTTTTTTTTTTTTTTTTGCTGAGTCTCTTGGGTTTTCTAGGTATTGGATCATCTGATCAGCAAATAGGGATAGTTTTACTTTTTTCTTACTAATTTGGATGCCTTTGACTTCCCTTTCTTGCCTTATTGCCCTGGCTAGGACTTCCAGTACAATGTTGAATAGAAATGGTGATAAAGAGCATCCTTATCTGGTTCTTGTTCACAAGGGGAACAGTTCCTGTCTCTCTCCATTGAGAATAATGTTGGTTGTTGGTTTTGCATAGATGCCCTTTATTTTGTTGAGGAATGTTCTTTCTATTCCTATTTTGCTGAGAGTTTTTATCAGGAATGGGTGTTAGATTTTATCAAATACCTTTTCTGCATTGATTGATATGATCATGTGGTTCTTTTTCGTTGTTTTATTTATGTGATGGATGATGTTGATTGTTTTTCTAATGTTGAACCATCCTTGCATATGTGGTATGAACCCCACTTGGTCACAATGTATTATTTTTTTGATTTGTTGTTGGAGTCTATTGGCTGGATTTTGTTGAAGATTTTTGCATCTACATTCATGAGGGATATTGGTCTGTAGTTTTCCTTTTCTGTGATGTCTTTGCCTGGTTTTGGTATCAAGGTTAGGCTTGCTTCATAAGATGAATTTGTAAGGATTCTATCCTTTTCTATGTTCTAGAATAGTTTGAATAACATTGGTGTCAGTTCTTCTCTGAATGTTCAGTAGAATTCTCCAATGAAACCATCTGGGCCAGGGCTTTTTTCTTGTTGGTGGTAATTTTTTTATGATCTATTCAATTTCTTTTGTTATATGGGTCTATTCAACTTTCCACCTCAATTTGTGTTAGTTTAGGTAAGTAGTATGTTTCCATTTCTTCTAGATTTCCAAATTTGTTGGAGTACAGTTCTTCATAGCACCCTTTTTATCTCAGTTGGTTCTGTTGTGATGTTGCCCAATTTGTTTCTTATTTGTGTTATTTGTATTCTCTCCCTCTTTTCTTTGTTAAATTTGCCAGTGGTTTGTTAATTTCATTAATCTTTTCAAGAAACCAACTTCTAGTCTTGTTGATTTTTTCTATTGTCTTTCTATTTTCTGTTTATTTGTGCTTGAATAGTTATTATTTCTTTTCTTCTGATGACTGTAGGCTTTTTTTTTTTTTTTTGCTGCTCTTTTTCTAATTGTTGGAGATGTTGGGTTAAGGTGTTTACTTTGGCTCTTTTTTCTTTTTCTATGTGTCCATTTATTGGAATAAATTGGCCTCTGATCACTGCTTTTGCTGTGTCGCAAAGATTTTGGTATGATGTGTTTTCACTCTCATTTGATTCAAGGAATTTTTTTAGTTCATTTTTATTTCTTCTATTAGCCAATAGTTTTTACAGAGGGTGTTATTCAATTTCCATGTGTTTGCTCTTTTTCTGTTGATCTTCCTATTGTTGAGGTCTAGTTTTATAGCTCTGGTGGTGTAGTGCCTAGGTATTTGACTGCTAAGCAGAAGGCTGGTGGTTCAAACCCACCAGCTACTCCTTGGAAG
>NW_006921675.1:8270219-8272593 GCF_000298275.1 Orycteropus afer afer | reverse complement strand
GTGACCATATAGGACAGAGTAGGGTTTCCAAGGCTATAATTTTTATGGAAGCAGACTACCATATCTTTCTCCCACAGAGCAGATGATAGGTTCAAACTGCCGAACTTTCAGTTGCTCAGTGCTTCAAGAAGCCCTGGTGGCACAGTGGTTATAGTGCTCATCTGCCAGAAACGTTAGCAGTTCAAACCCACGAGCTGATCCATGGGACAAAGATATGGCAGTCTACTGCAAAGATTAACTCAGAAACCAAACTCACTGCCATCGAGTTGATTCCAACTCATAGTGATTCCATTTCATTTCCAAGGCTGCAAATCTCATGTGACTGCTAACCAGAAGGCTGGCGGTTCAAACCCACCAGCCACTCCTTGGAAGGAAGATTGGGCAATCTACTTCCATAGTGATACCACCTCAGAAACCCAAGGAGGGGTCACTATGAGTTGGATCTGACTTGATGGCAGTGAGTTTGTTTTTTGGTTTTAGTGATCTGAGAAGATGTTTTGCAGTATTTCAATGCTTTTAAATTTATTGAGGCTTGCTTTGTGGCCTAACAAATGGTCTATCCTGGAAAATGTTCCATGTGCACTGGAAAATAATATAATTGTGCTGTTGTTGGATGAAGTGCTTTGTAGGTGTTTATAAGGTCAAATTGGTTGATTGCATTGTTTTGTCCTTCTGTGTCTTTGTTTTATTTCTTTCTAGTTGTTCTTTCATTGAAAGTGGTATATTGAATACTTGTATTGGGTATGTAGATATTTATTATGGTTATGCCTTCTTGCAAATTGAACTTTTAATCATTATATAATGTCCTCCCTTGTCTCGTATGGAGGTTTTCTCTTAAAGTCTATTTTATCAGAAGTTAATATCACTACTCCCACTCTTTTTTGATTGCCATTTGCTTGATATATCTTTTTGCAACCTTTGATTTTTAGTCTATTTTTGTCTTTGTGTCTAAAATGAGTCTCTTGTAGTCAGTATATTAATGGCTCATGTTTTCTTGTCTAGTCTGCAACTCTCTGTCTCTTGAGTGGTGCATTTAATCCATTTACATGCTGCGTATTTATTGACAAGTATGAATTCATTGCTATCATTTTGTTATTTTCTTTTTCATGGTGTTGCCATTGTTTACTGAGCACTTTCTACATATGAAGCACACGCTTAAAGTTTACATGTCTGGGATATGTAGCAAGGCCTTGAGCTAAGAATCTGCTTCCCTTTGTTGAAGTCAATTCCCCAGGAGAAGCAAGACATTCGGCTGCTATATCTATCATTGCTTCCTGAGTATGACAGAATTTGGTCAACAAACAGGATTCTATAGACAAAGCTGGGGAAGAACTGGCTACTAGTAGCTTGGATGTAAATGTGAACTAGTTAAAATAGTGTTCCCAAAACTAAAACGTACACAAGAATTACCTAGAACAATTGTTAGGATGCAGATCTCTAGGACACCTCTTGCCACCAGTGTTTAAAGCAATTTTTCAGACAAATTGAGTACAAATACATGTCAAAGTTTTGTTTCAAACTTGCTGTAAGGGAAGAGGTTTTCTAAAAAAACTAATTCAAAGATTGCTTTCTTGACAGAGACATCTTAAAGAGAAAAAATAAAAACTAGCTGCCATCAAGTCAATTCCAACTCATGGCAACCCCATATATGTCAGAGTAAAATTGTACCCCATAAGATTTTCAATGGTTAATTTTTGGAAAGTAGATCTTCAGGGCTTTCTGCCAAGGCACCAGTATGTAGATTCAAAACTCCAATATTTTCTTTAGCAGCCAAGCACATTAATTGCACTGCCAAGGCTATTTTATGTTGTCCAATGAAATAACCACAAACTACATGTTGAGCGCTTGAAAGGTGGCTGGTCTGAATTGAGGTGAGCTATAAATGTAATATAAACACAGATCTTTAAGACTTAATATAATAAAAATATAAATTATCATATCAATAATTTTATGTTGATTTCCTGGTGAAATGTTTTTCATATATTGAGTTAAATAAAATATATATTAAAATTAATTTTACCTATTTCTTTTTTTAATGTGGCCACTATAAAATTTAAAATTAAATATGTGGCTTGTATTACATTTCTGTTAGACAACATTGGCTTAGATAATCATTGTTAGACTGGCGACCAAAAAAAATAAAAGAAGAAAAATATCTGGTTAAAGTTTGTTAGAAACTTCCTAGGACTGATTAAAGGTCCTTAACACTTTACCCAAGGTCACACTTGACAGAGATTAAGTTCCCAGAAAAGATTCTGGAACCCATTAAAGTGTATCAGAAAATTGCTGACGTGTTTTAGCAGGAATGCAAAATTCTTCCAGGAAGGAACAGCTCTCTAAGCCAGACCTCACAGTTCCTCCCCTGCTCAGGTTT
>NW_006921675.1:8265675-8269779 GCF_000298275.1 Orycteropus afer afer | reverse complement strand
TGTGTGTGTGTAGGATATAGTGTGAGATATGAGGAGGCCAGGCCTGGCTTTGCCTTGGGGTGGGGTAACTCCCATAATGCTCAATCTTTTAAACCTGTCTCTCTGTGTTTGAGTCTCTGGGCAGTGCAAACAGTAAAGTGTTTGGAAGACTGGAGGCTCAAACCCACACAGAAACACCTCAAAAGAAAAGCCTGGTGATCTGTTTCTGAAAAATCAGTCATTAGAAACTCTATGGAGAACAGCTCTACTCTGACACATGTAGGGTCACCATGAATCAGAGTCGATTGACAACAACTGGTTTGGTCCTATGCTGGTATGTTGAGCTTTGCGGCTTGGGCCTTCTAATCTTACTATTCATCTACCCTTTAAAAGAACTTTAAAACACTACATGCTTTTCTCACATTTTAAAGTTGACATCTAACATTTTTCACCATAATTTTAAATAGTTGCAAAGAATGTACTTTTTAATGTCTTTTAAGTACTCACCAAAAACAAACCCACTGCTGTTGAATTGATTCTAACTCATACCAACCTCCATTGGGTTTCCAAGGCTGTAAATCTTTGCAGAAGTATTTGCCTCATCTTCCTCCCACAGAGCAGCTGGTGGGTTTGAACTGCTGACTTCTGGTTATCAGGAGAAGGAGCTTCTGCCTTACCTATAATGCCACCAGAGCTCCTTCTTTTAAGTAAGTACAATTGACCCTTAAACAACATAGGTCTGCTTGTATGCACTTTTTTTTGTCTCTCAATAAATATATTGGAAAATCTTTTGGAGATTTTTTACAATTTGAGAACTCATAGATCATTAGCCTAGAGATATTTTTTTAAATTTAAAAAGGTATGTCATTAGTGCATAAAATATATGTAGATGCTGGTCTATTTTATCATTTAATAACATAAAATATACACAAGTCTAAAAAGTTGAAATTCATTAAAACTTAGGCATACAAACACTTACAGACTGTACATGGTGCCATTCCCAGTTGAGAGAAACATAAACAAATGTAAAGATGCAGTATATTAAATCATAACTTCATAAAATTAATTGTAGTACATACTATACTACTGTAATAATTTTGTAGCCACCTCCTGATGGTATTGCAGTAAGTGCAAGTGTTGCAAGTATCTGCTTCAAATGTCATGTGATGCTAACCATCTCTGCATGAGCAGTTTGTCTCTCCAGTAAATTGTGGATTGCAGTTAAAAGTGATCTCTTGCAGTTCTTGTGTATTCTTCATAATGTTTAGTACAATACCATAAACCTTGAGTAACACCATGAGACTCATATGAAGTGCCATTGGTGATGCTGTAAGTGCTCCCAAGAAGCAGAGAAAAGTCATGACAGTACAAAAAAGAGTTGAATTGCTTGATATACACTGTAGGTTGAGGTCTGCAGCTGCAGTTGCCTGCCTTTTCAAGATAAACGAATCCAGCATAAAGACTATTGTAAAAAAATAAAAAGAAAATTTATGAAGCCATTGCTGTAGCTATGCCAGCAGGTATGAAAACCTTGCACTTTTCACAAAATACCTTTTTATCTCATACTGAAAACTTTAATGTGGGTGCAAGATTGCTATAAGAAAGGCATAACTATAGATTCTAATATAATTTGAGAAAAAGCAAAATGATTGTATGACAAAGCAAAAGGAAAGTGAAGGATCTAAACCTGGAGAATTTAATGCCAACAAAGGATGGTTTGATAATTTTAGAAAGGGATTTGGCTTTCAAAAATGCCAAGATAACAGGAGAAGTAGCTTCTGCTAATGAAGAGGCAGTAGATGGAAGATGAGTTCCTAGACACAATTAAGAAAATCATTGAGGAGAAAGGATATCTGCCTTACCAGATTTTTTAGTGCAGAAGAGTGTTCTATTCTGTAAAAAAAAAAAAAAAAAAAAGCTACAAAAAACATTTACTAGTAAGTAAGGGAATTGAGCACCAGGATTTTAGTCAGAAATAAATAGCCTAATGTTTTGCTTCTCTGGTGCTGCTGTAACAGACATACTACAAATGGATGTCTTTAACAAACTTGGATTTATTGTCTTACAGTTTAGGAGACTGGAAGTCCAAGTTCAAAGTACCAACTCTAGAGGCTGGGTGAAGGCGCCTCAATCTTGGGCTTCACCTCTGCCTCTTGCTCCCAGCCCACTGGAGCTGGAGGTGTCTCTTAATTCAGGCAACTGCTGGTTGTTGAGGCTGACAAACCCAAGGTCAACAAGCAAAATGGCATAATCAAGATTATCAAGCAAGACAGCAGGCCACTAGTTCCCAAGATTATCAAACAACATGGCAGGCCACTAGTTCAAGTCTAGAAACAGTCCTAAGATTGGCAGGCAACATGGCAGGGTGCTGAATGAAGATTTGGTTACATGTAGGATCCAAGCACATGAAAAAGCTCAGAGACCTTTCTCAAATCTGCTTCTTATGTACTGGAAGCAGACCACATCCCCAAGACAGCTACTCAGCTGCTCACAGCAGACTGCACCATGGAGTTGATTACCAGTCTCATCATAGGGAGTAACTATATCCAGCTGCCCAGCCACTCAAAACCAGGCGAGCCAAGATGACACATAACCTTAACTACCAAACCTAACTCTACTGTTTTATTCAAATGAAGTTGGATAATCAGGGATACCCTTATCTATAAAATTACTATCACCTGAGTCTCTAAAGGAAAAGATAAAAACCAGCTGCCAGTCTTTTGGTTGTACAACAAGAAGGCCTGAACAAGAGAACCCTTTTTCTGGATGGGTCCATTGATGCTTTGTCCCTGTAATTGGAAAATAACTTGCCAGTAAGGTTCTTTTGATATTGGACAATGCCCCTTCCACCTACCACCCCATGAGTCCAACACCAAAAGTGTTGAAGTGGTCTACTTATCTCCAAACACAATATTCAGTCTCTAAATCATAAGAACTTTTAAAGTCCATTGCACATGGTACTCTATGGAAAGGATTATCAATGCTGTGGGGGCAAAACTGATAAAGAGAACATCATGAAAGTCTGGGGGGATTACAACATTGAAGATGCCATCATTGTTATACAAAAGCCATCAAGCCCAAAACAATAAATTCCTGCTGAAGAAAACTGTGTCCATATACAACTGTGTTGTATATGACTTCACAGATTTACAACAGAGCCAATCAAGGAAATCATGAAAGAGATTATGGATATAATAAAAACAGTGGGGGATGAAGGGTTTCAAGATATGGATCTTGGAGAAATTCAAGAGCTAATAGACACCACACTCTAGGAATTAACAGAAGATGATTTGATGGATATGAGTGCTTTTGAACCAGTGCCAGATGATGAAGAAGACATAGAAGAAACAGTGCCAGAAAACAAATTGACATTAGACAATCTGGCAGAAGGGTTCTGATTATTCAAGACTGTTTTTGAATTCTTTTATAACCTGGACCCTTCTATGATATGGGCACTGAAACTAAAGCAACTGGTGGAAGAAGGATTGGTACCATATAGAAACATTTTTAGAGAAATGAAAAAGCAATATATATATATATATATATATATATATATATATATATATATTAGAAGTTACAATGTATTTCCATAAAGTTACACGAGTTGTGCCTATCTCTCTTGCCTCTCCTTACACTTCCTCCACCTCTGCCGTTCCTGGGACAGTACAACCAATCCCTCCTTGTCCTCCTCCTCCTCAACCTACTCAATGTGAAGACAATGAGGATGAAGACTATTATAACGATCAACTTTCACTTAATGAACAGTAAATAATCATCATTCTATATAGTTAGTAAACTTATCTGTTATGTATGTGTATTAAGTGTCTTCGTGTGAAAATCTAATGACTGTATGGCAAGAACTGTGTCAATTGACTGTGTTTTTGGTAAGTCTTAATCATCAGTAGGTTATTCGTAGTCAAATTTTTGGAGAGTCAAAATTATATGCAGATCTTTGATTGTGCAGGGGGCTTGGTGCCCCCAACCACCATGTTGTCCAAAGGTCAACTGTACTGACATTTCAAATAAAACTATTTCATCAATCTTTTACATAAGTCCATTGGAATCTACATACCATTGCAATGATACCCATCATGATCCATTTTATTTGTTGAGGCATTTGTTTAC
>NW_006921675.1:8257609-8265040 GCF_000298275.1 Orycteropus afer afer | reverse complement strand
TATGAGTCAAGTCCGACTCGACAGCACATAACAACAACAACAATAACAACGTGATCAAAACAGTATAAATATATTCAGTTCAGTGAATTATTTAATATGTCCCTTCTAGCCATAGTCTTCCTAACTGTCACCTAATGACTGGGTAGGACTATGCAAATGTGAGGTGCTTGCAGCCCACCAAAGGGATTGGATAGTTTGCTGATAATGTAAGTAAGGGGCATGGCATCTTGGTATGGGTGAGACCATGGAAATAAGGTGTATGGTACCCTAATGTGGGGACTGATCAGTTTTGCCATCCCCCTAGGCTTTAAAATAAATTAGCCATCCCACAGTCAGAAAGGGGGGATTTCACTACCATCAGGAAAGAAGAGCCAAGAGTGGTGTATGCCTTTTGGACCTCAGATCCCTGTGCTGAACCTCCTTGATCCAGGAGACAGAGAGCTGTGACACTAGAGATGATGAAAGACAATGAGAAGCAGGAGCAGAGATATGGTGGCAACAGAGGCAGCAGAACCAAGAGATGAGCATGAGACACACCAGAGGGCTTCCTGGCCCACAGAGAGAGGAAACTGAGTGCCTTAGACAGAAGACTTGCTGGTGGAGTGGGGTGCCTCTAGGCACCTACCCATGGAACTAGGCTTGCTGACCTATAGAGCAGAGTGAAAAAGCTGAGTGCCTTCAGGCAGGAGATTACTGGTAGAGAGGGGTCCTCTGGGCATTTATTGGCAAAGCTAAAAGGGGCTGAGAGGCCAAGGACCAGAGAGAGAGTGTGCCTGAGGGCACTGCTGAGAAGAGGCTGTCCTGATTGAAGAACCGTCTCCCAAGGGTTCTGATCCTGAATTATAACTTTTACTTTCCTAATAAACCATAATTTTAAAAAAATCGTGAGTGTTGTCTGTGAGTTCTATAAGTGCTGTGGAGGGACAGTTGGTATCAGAATTGATAAAAAAAGGTTGAAGAGTGTAGGTGTGTCTGACCTCTGCCTCATAGGAATCAGCCTTGCGCTGTTGATCTTGATCTTCCTCTCCCCTTGTGAAGTTAGAGGAGGTCAAATGCCTCTACCATACCATCTTTACAACATATTATAGATTTTAATAGCTATTCAGTTCAAAAGTAATTTTATTTGTAATACATTATTGTTATTATTTTAATTGTGCATTGGGTGCAAATCTACAGAGCAAACTTGTTTTACATTCAACAATTCATGCACATCTGATCTCACGGCCTGATTACCATACCCAACCATGAAAAACTCTCCTCCTCTCTCCTCCCTGTGACCGTGCTCTCCCTGTGCCCTTCTCATCCATGCATTCCTATCTGTCCACCTTTCCCTTTATGTGAGTGCTACCCTTCTGGTGTCTCATGGCTGATTGATCCAAGGGGTGCATCTCCCTAGAGTAGGTGGGTATGCAGTACATTCTTAATGAGTTGGATAGGGCTAATTTTTTCATATAATTGTGGATGAATAATATTAATTGCAAGAAAAAGACATTTATATATGTAAGTTCTGAAAAACCTTTATATATAAACAAGTAGGTGGGAATATGGATGGAGTTTTGCTAAAGCAATGTCACTCACACTGGAAAGAGGTAACTATAGGGAGGAAGTGGGAGGAGAGCTGTTGCGTTGTGATAAACTGTGGTCAACGACATGAGACAAAGTATATGTGAGCTGCTGTATGGAAAGTGAATTTGCTCTGTAAATCTTCACCCAAATCAAAATTTAAAAAAATAATAATAAAAATAAATAAATTAAAAATTAAAAAAGCAATGTTCTCAGTTTTTAAAATCCTTTCTGAGTTATATGTCAGCAAATTTTTATGAATCATCAAGATTATATTTAATGACTTATCAGCTGACAGCTTATTTATGTCCTCCTTCAATTTAATTAAAAGCAAAGTATTGAAATCCATTTTATTTGTAAATAATATTTTAATAATTTAACAATATGTATTGTGTTCTGGATGAGGGTTTATACAGTAGTTTCATTTCTCATTCAACAAATTCTTTGCAAGTTGATCAGTAACATTGGTTACATTCTTTACAATGAGTGAGCATTCTTATTATTTCTGTTAATAATTGAATAGGTATTGAGTCTAATGACAGGGTAACAAATCCTTTAGTTAATCAAATAGCTTTCTTGTTTTTCATTTCCATTAATCTAGTTTCCGTGCTCCTTACATTCACATCTTTGTTTTAAATACTTGATCATTTGGTCTAATATAAGTGACTTTTTAAAGGAACCCTTTTTGAAGTACTTACTGGTGACATCCACTATTTTTTGAGCCAATTTGTTATTTAGCTACAAGTTGGCTGCAGGGGTTAGTTTTAGTCCAAGGTTTGAAGAGCACGTCGGGGCAATAGTCTTGGGGATTCCTCCAGCCTCAATCAGTCCAGTATGTCTTATCTGGTTTTGTTTTATTTTCAGGGATTTGAGGTTCTGTTCCACATTTTTCTCCCATTCTCTCAGGGTCCATCTATTGTGGCCCTGATTAGAATGGTTAGTAGTGGCAGCTGGGTACCAACTAGTTAGTTCTCCTTGTTTCAGGGTAGATGAGGCCAGGGTTCATGTAGCCTGTCCTGTAGACTAGTTTCTTCTCTGAGTCTTTGGTTTTCTCCTTTCTTTTTCACTCTGGACAAACAGAGACCAATAGTTGTAACTTGGATGGCTGTTCATAAGCTTTTAAGACTCCAGCTGCTATTCACCAGACTAGGATGTAGATCATGACTTTGTGAACTATATTGTGCCAATTAACCAAGATGTCCCATGAGACTATGGTCCTAATCCTTCAAACCCAGAAAACCAAATTTGCAAGGTGTTTGGTTATGTCTAAGAAGTATCAATAACTGTGCCCTCTATGTGCTTCATTATTTATATCAATATATATGCACACAGTCACATAGATGCATATACAAGAAAGTTATTTGATTAACTAAAGGATTTGTTACCCTGTCATTAGACTCAATACCTACTCAATATTTCCAGTTGTCTTTTTGGCATCTTGGAGCTTTGCTCCTGCTGTACAAAAGAATGTCAAGCTCCAATCCATTCTGAATCTTTGCAAGTGGGTAAAAGTCTATTAAGAAGGAGATGCCTGGACCACAATAATGTTTCAATCAGATCAATTTAGGAAAGAGTTTATATGAAAGAATCTTGAGTGGCAAGTGGTTCTTTTACAATGGAATCTAATACCCAGTTGTCCCTTAGAAGAGGGTGATTCAGTGGTAGAACTCTTGCCTTCTCTGTGGGTGATCCAGGTTTGATTTCTGACCAGTGCAGCCCATGTGCAGCCACCAGCCATTGGTCAGTGGAGGCTTGTGTGTTGCTATGATGCTGACCAGATTTCATCAGAGCTTCCAGACTAAGATGGACTAGGGAGAAAGGTCTGGTAATCTGCTTTTGAAAATCAGCTAATGAAAACACTGGATCACAACAGTGCAGTCCACAACCGATCATGGGGATGGTATAGGACAAGGCAGCATTTCATTCTGTTAGGCATGGTCTCCATAAGTCAGAGACCATCATGATTGGGGGGCCAATTCAAAGGTAGCTGTCCTGGTTCTCTAGTGCTGCTCCAACAGAAATACTACAAATGGGTGGCTTTAACAGACAGGGATTTATTCCCTTACAATTTAGGAGGCTAGAAGTCCAGATTCAGAATGCCAGTTCTAGGGGCTGGGTGAAGGCTCCTCGACTTTGAGCTTCAGCTCTGACTCTTATTCCAGGCCCACTGGAGCCGGAGGCTTCTTGTAACTCATGCAGCTGCTGGCTACTGAGGCTAATGAACTCAAGGTTGGCAAGTAGAATGGTATGATCCCAAGGTCAACAGGCAACATGGCAGACTACCAGTTCAAGTCTAGGAACAATCCAAAGATTAGCAGGCAACATGGCAGGCCAACACATGGTCTGGACGTGCCAAAAGGTAGAGAGCTTTCCCAAAACTTATTATATACTGGAAGCAGGTCACACCCCAAAGCCACTACTCAGGGATGAGAGACAGACATTGCCTATTCCTGAGTTCTTGATAATTTTCACTTCCTGTTTCTAGGCTCCTTCTGAAACCTAGTCACATTCTTACCCTTGGATTTCATGAGATACTTCTGAGGCCTTTTAATAAATCATCTTTTATTGCTTACAATGGTCATGTTGTATGTTAAGCTATTTTGTCCTCAAGTTATAGAAACTAACTTGAGCTGTTGTTGTTGTTATGTGCCGCTGAGTCGGCCCCAACTCCTAGCAACCCCTCCTTGGGTTTCTGAGGCGATATCACTGTGGAAGTAGATTGCCCAACCTTCCTTCTGAGGAGTGGCTGGTGGGTTTGAACCTCCAGCCTTCTGGTTAGCAGTCAAATACCTTAGGCACTATGCTACCAGAGCTCCTACTTGAGCTAGTGTTATGGATTGAATTGTGTTCCCTCTCAAAATATGCTGAAGTCCTAATTACTGGTACTTGTGAATATTACCTTGTTTAGAAATAGGTTCTTTGAAGTTGCAATCAGTTAAGTTAACAGAAAGTCATACTGAAGTAGAGTCAGTCTCAATCAAAACTGAGTGGTGTCCTATAAAAGAAAGACAAATAGAGGGAAGATGGCCACATGAAGATGCATGTACAAGTCAAGAACGCCAAAAAATGTTTGGGGGTACCAATAGCTAAAAGAGATAAGAAAGGATCTTGGAGAGAACATGGTCCCAGTGACACCATGAATTCAGACTACTAGCTTCTGGAATTATGAGACTAATTTTTGGTTTTACAAACTACTCAATTTGTGGTGTTTCATTAAGCAAAAAGAGGAAACTATTGGAAGATGTTTGGGAAATATCATGAAATACAAGAGGGCTGAACAATCTAGTTTCAGGAGATGCTGGTATCAGGGAAGCTCAGAGCACTTCAGCTACAGATGACAAAGGTCACTTTCTTCAGGCATGCTACCATTAGGTGCCTCAGCTTTGTGCAAAACCCCAAATTCCCAGGGTAGAAAGAATCTCATTGATCTTGATGGGCCAAATTAGTAATGATAAAGGGGTAGCTTTAGGCAGCAGAATCATAGCTGCTGAAAACAGGGACTCCGGGTTGATCAGGCAGCCCAGGTGATGTTGGGTACCAGCTGTTTTCTGTGGCTTCCTGCAGCTTGGTATGTGTAGGTAGAATCAAAGCTACTGAAAGAGTTTAACCATGAGGACAGGACATGCCGCTCTTCAAGAACAGGGACTGGCAGTTGATCAGCCAGCCCACAAGATGTTGGGTACAAACTGGTGTCTGTGGCTTTCTACAACTTACTGTGCCCAGGGCACTGTGCTACTCTCTGAAAGGGAGGCAAAGATTTATAAAACAAAGTCTCTGACTTCAAAGACTTTATACTCCACCACAAATAATTATAGTCCAAGGCAGCTGTGACAATTGCTATAGGAATTTAGAGAAAGGTGAGACACCGGACCATGTTAAGGTTGGCAAATGACTTACTGAACAGAACACTAAAAATATACTTAATATGCCATGCAATAACAGCAGGAGTACTATATATTAAAAATAAAATCTGAAATACCTAAAACAAGCAAGAATGTGTTTTTGATAGAATATGGAGTGTGAGCTACATTAACATATGCAAATGCACCAAATGGGTAGGCACATACCTGTTGTGCCAGGATTCTGTCTGAATCCTGAGACAAGTTAATCAAGCTCCCAGGTGCTTGGCTGTCACCCAGACTGTGAGCCTCTGAGCAGATAGTCTCCCCTAGATGTTCATCCTCATACTACTCCTTACTTGGGAGCCTCTGGGTTCACAGTCCTTTCTCCACAGGTCTTTGGAATGCTAATTCCAAGGCAAGCATTCTTTTTTTTTCTTTTTTTTTAATTGTGCTTTGGGTGCAAATTTACAGAGCAGAATTTGTTTTACATTCAACAGTTCATGTACATTTGGTTTCATCCCCCCCCCCATTACTATCCCCAACCCTTACCCACTCTCTTCCCCTCCCTTCCCTGTGACCCCCCTCCCTGTAAACTTCTTAACTATGCACTCCTGTCTGTTCAACTTTTCCTCCATGTGAATGCTGCCCCTCTAGTGCCCCATGGCCGATTGCCCCAAGGAGTGTATCTCTGTACAGTAGGTGGGAGCATCATCCTGGTGTGTTGGGTGTTCTGCATATAAGACTTTTTACTGTTGTGCTGAGAGGCAGTCCTAGGGAGTGAGTCCTACCCCAGGCCTGAAGTATCCCAGAGCCATAGTCTTGGGCGTCCCACAAGACTCCATCCAACCAGTAATTCTGGTCATTATTGTGTTGAATTTTGTTCTACATTTTTCCTCCCACCCTATCCAGTATCTCCAGTTTTGATCCCTTCCTGAGTGGTTGGCATTGGTAGTCAGGCACCATCTAGTTCTTACAGTCTCGAGGGTCATATCCTTGGACTAATTGTTTCCAAATGCCCTTGATTTTCTTCACTCTAATTTGCTTCAGATGAGAGAAGACCATTAGCTGTATCTTAAATAGCCACTCAAAAGTTTTTAAGACCCCCAGTTGCTACTTACCAAAGCAGGTTGTGGAACAAGACTTTTATGTATTATGTTGTGTCAATTGAATATGGTGTCCCCCAGTACTATGGTCGTGAGTGGCAGGCCTGGTGGTTCTCTTTCCCAAGGTGTTTGCTTGTCTCTGAGGGATTACTCCAACTCTGTCTTCTGTTGCTTCTGTAATGATTGTGGTTATTTTGTATCACTAGTATCTATGCAAGATTATCTTCAGCTAAATCTATCATTGGTCTAGGATACATTCCTGTTCACTGACCCCAATCTGATCTTCTCAGTTGTCTATGCATTTATCTGTAGCCTGGTGTTTGGTGTTAGCGGTAATGCAGTATTGTGCATATATTGGTATTAGCCTCTGCTGTCTATATGTTATGTGCACGTGTCAGTGTCCTCCCTTTCCCCAATGTTATCATGCTGGTCACAAACCCTTCCCATACAGTCCCTCCCCCTACCCAACTTAGCACATGGCCCCCAAGTAGTCCAAAATTTTCCCTCCCCTTCCCTCTCATCACTGGTAACTTACAAAGTGAGTTCCTTTCCCTAAGCAAACCCTTCCTTGACTTTTTACAGTAATGGATTCGTACAATATTTGTCCTTCTGCGATTGACTTATTTCACTCAGCATAATGTCTTCAATCAGAAGGAAGATTGGGCAATCTACTTTTGTAGAGATACCACCTCGGAAACCCAAGGAGGGGTCACTATGAGTCAAATCAACTTTATGGCAGTGAGTTAATGTCCTTCAGATTCATCTGTGTTGTGAGATATTCGTGTATTCTTCATTATTCTTTAATGTAGCATAGTATTCCATTGTGTGAATGTATCATAATTTGGTTATCCATTCATCTGTTGATAGGCATTTAGGTTGTTTCCATCTCTTTGCTATAGTGAATTGTGCTGCGATGAACATAG
>NW_006921675.1:8256320-8256844 GCF_000298275.1 Orycteropus afer afer | reverse complement strand
TAGGCAAATATTTTCTCCCAATCTGTAGGTTCTCTTTTTACCCTTTTGGAGAAGTCTTTTGATGCACATAAGAATTTAATTTTTAAAAGGTCCCAGTCATCCAGCTTCTCTTCCACTGCCTGTGCATTCTGGATTATACCATAAATTAGGGCCCCTAGATTTCAAGGCAAACATTCTTAAACTTAATTTTTTTTTAAATTTTAATGCATTTATTTTTTTAGAGCTGTTTTAAGTTTACAGAAAAAATGACCAGGAGGTAGAGTGTGGAAATTATAGAACAATATCATTAATATCACATACAAGTAAAATATTGCTGAAGATAATTAAAAAATGGTTGCAGCAGTATATTGACAGGGAACTTCCAGAAATGCAAGCTGGACTCAGAAGAGGGCATGGAATGAAAGATATCTTGCAGAGAGATCTTGGCTGAAAACAAAAAATACCAGAAAGATATTTACTTGTGTCTTATTGACTATGCAAAAGCATTCGACTGTGTGGATCATAGCAAATTATAGATAACATTG
>NW_006921675.1:8242001-8243269 GCF_000298275.1 Orycteropus afer afer | reverse complement strand
TAGTCCATTGTACAGATATACCCCAATTTGTTTATCTATTCAGCAATTGTAGGACATCTTGGTTGCCCCTAATTTTTGGCAGTTATGAATAAAGCTGGTGTAAACATTTGTGTGCAGGTTTTTATGTGAATATGTTATCTAGCATGGTAAATGGGGCTTTGCAGATGAAATGAAATTAAGGATCTTGAAGTAAGGAAAACGTCTTGGACTATCCAGGTGAATCCAACGTAATTACAAGGGTCCTTATGAAAGTGAAGCAGATGGATCAGAGGCTGAAAAGGTGAAGTGACAACTGAAGCAGACCTTCATACTGCTGTGATACTGCTGGCCTTGAAGACGGAGGAGGGGGCCACGAGCCAAGGACTGCAGGCAGCCTCTAGAAGCTGGAAAAGGCAAGAAAATTGACTCTCTCCCAGAGCTTCCAGAAGGAATGCGGCCCTTTGGACAGCTTGATTTTAACCTCTGACCCCTGGAACTGTAAGATAATAAATGTGTATTTTTTTAAGCCACTATGTTTGTGGTAATTTGTTACAAGAACAATAAGTAACCAATACAGCTAGGTACTGGGTTAAATACATTACATGTGTTATCTCACTTAATCCTTATAACAATCCTATGCATTAGGTACTATTATTGAACTATATTTCACATGAGGAAACTGAAGTTTAGCAAAGTCCAGCAACATTTTGTAAGGCAGAGAGTTACTCCTTAACAAATTTGCCAAAATGCCTATTCTGTAGGACTTCTTTTAGCCTTTAGAGCTTATAGATAATAAATGTTGGACCTAAGATTCCAAGCACACGTCTGATTCTATCTCCTGCACTGTTAGCTGACAGCTCAGTTGCCTCCTCTGTGTGATTCAGCCTGTGGATGTTATTTGCAGAATAGCTAGATGCTTTGGTCCTTACTAGTAATGGCTTCCTGCTACCACCTTTGTAACATGAAGACAAATATGTAGCTAAAGTTACTTACACTGATGTGACAATTTTCTCTCCTGATTTGAAAAATGCTATGAAACTTTTGATATACCCTTTGAGTAGCTGCTTTATGTCTGGAAAGAAAATCCTTTAGAACTCCAGAGTTAGAAAAGACACACTGGGTTCAACTCAAGGTCCTACCACTTACTAGCTGTGTGACTTTGAACTTTGGTTTCAACACCTTTAAGAAAAGGAGGGAAAAGAAAGAGAGAAATAGGAGGAGGACATGGAATATGTGGTGACTTGCCTCCACGAACAACTGCCTCCTTTGCCATGAGACCAGAAGAACTA
>NW_006921675.1:8239330-8241191 GCF_000298275.1 Orycteropus afer afer | reverse complement strand
GGTTTTTGTTTCTCTAGGGAACCCAGTCTAACACGGTGCCTAAGGCATTTGACCACTAACCAGAAGGCTAGTGGTTCAAACCCACCAGCTACTCCTCAGAAGGAAGGTTGAGCAATCTACTTCTGTAGTGATACCGCCTTGAAAACCCAAGGAGGGGTCACTATGGGTTGGATCCGACTCAAGGGCAGTGCATTGCATTGCAATAAAGAATGTCTACCTTGGGCATTATGCTATTTTAAGATCTATCTCAGATCAAATTGACGATAGCAACTTGAAAGGCTAGATGGGAAACTTAGGGGATAGTGAGTTTATGTTCATGGGAAGGAACAACTCAGAAAAGAAGGGTGAGAATGGTTGCACAACTTGGTGAATATAATTAATGGCACTGAATCATACAGGTAGAAACTGTTGAATTGGTGTATGTTTGGCTGTGTATATTCTCAACAACACCAACACTAAGAACAGCAAATAAAGTAAATTATAAAAACGAAAGAAAGAAACAGGAGCAGGAGAACTAAGGCATCCCAACCAACAGCCAGCACCATTGTCTCAGACATGTGAGTCTTCTGGCCCAGTGAAGCTCAGCTGAATGCAGCCATATATATGACCAGTAGAAGAAGAAATAAAAAACTGTAGTTGTTTAAGTCTCTAAGTTTTGGGGAGATTTGTTATTCAGGAAAACTAAACTACCATAATACATTTACCAAATACATAAATATGAAATACATAAATAAAAGTATCCAGACTCCCACCTAATTATGATTTCTCTCTAGATTCAATAAATTAATATATGTACAACTAAGGCCTGGCTAAAAGGGTCAGATTCCTTTCTGTCATTGGCATCTCTTTAGTATTATATTCTAGTTTAATGCTTATTCAGTAATAAAATTGTTTTCTTTCTCTTCTAGCTTTGTAGAGAGGTTTTCTGGGCTGGGAACAGAATTTTTTTTTAGCTACATTTCCCCAACAGTTCTAAACTATAGTTGGAAACCATCTGATTAGGATGCAAGTTAAAAATTCAAATTCCTGACCTTCAGTTTCCGGAATCAGACTCTCTGGGAGATGGCATTGGGTAACTGCATTTGCAAGTTACCATGATTCTTTTAAGGAACCATTGAATCAGAGGAAAATTGAATGTGGAGGTAAGAAGTTCAGATGGAAAGGGCAAGTGAAGCTAGAATTTAAATTGGGTCTTAATTCATAGCACAAACTGATTTTCAAATAAGCACTATGCTAGAAGCCATGGGAATGAGTTAAAGTCCAACTGCAAAGGGTGATTAGGAGCTTTAGTCTCAGGGTTTTCACCAGTCTCTATCAGACTAGTAAGTCTGGTCTTTTTTTATTGAGTTTTGTTTCACATTTTTCTCCCACTCTATCCAGGATCTTCTACACTGGTTGACAGCGGTAGCCGGGCTCCATCTAGTTCTGGTCTTAGGAATCAGGCTGAGGTTCACATGGTCTGCTAGTCTTTTGGACTAATTGTTTTCACGTGTCTTTGGTTTCCTTCATTCTTCTTTAGTCTGGATGAGGAGACACCAATTGTTGCATCTTAGCAACAATAGACAAGCATATGAGGTGAACATTTATACCAGGTAGGTACCCTCCTTAGAACAATTAATCATGGGAGATCAGAAGTGTAGGTAGTATTTGCACAGGGAGATAGCTCAGAGGACAGGAATGCATAGGAAAGGACACAGGAAAGGAGCAGGAAGAGAGCTGTTACATTAAGAGGATTGCAATCAATGTCATGAAACAAAATGTGTATGAACTGTTGTATAGAAAATGAATTTGTGCTATACACTTTCACTCAAATCACAACAAAAGAATAAAAATTTAAAAAATAAAAATAAGCATTATGCTG
>NW_006921675.1:8237596-8239015 GCF_000298275.1 Orycteropus afer afer | reverse complement strand
GGTTTTTTTTTTTTTTTTTAATCTATATAGAATTTCTAAACTTCATGAACAGATTCTGAATTAGTGTGAGTTCCTTTCTATCCCAACCTAAGAAAGTATTCTTAGGCTAACTTTCTTTGCTCCTTTTATCTGGATACTGCCCTACTTCTCCTTCAGTTCATTCCCTATGCAGAGAAACTCTTCTTATTTTAATTTCTATCTCATTCCAACCTTCTCTGATCCTAGCAGAAATTCAGTAGAAGTGTGTCCATAAATTCAGTAGAAATGTTTCTGATTTTTGAGATTTCTGGGCCCACTCTAGTGCCATGCTGCTGCTTTTGTGACTAAGGCCTTGATAGGAAATTAGGAAGTGGGATGCATTGGGTAGAAAAGATTGCTAGACTCTCTAAGTCTCAGTTTCCTCATTTATAAAATGTTATATTAAAAAAAAAAAAAGAACATTTGAGAGCAGTGGTGGTTCAGTGGTAGAATTCTCGCCTTCCCATGTTGAAGACCTGGGTTCACTTGTGGCCAATGCACCTCATGTGCAGCCCCTCTCTGTCTCTATCTGTTTGCATGATTTTATGATGCTGGATAGGTTTCAGTGGCGCTACCAGCCTATGAACTAGGAAGAAAGGCCTACAGATGCACTTCCAAAAATCAGTCATTGAAAACCCTGTGGATCATATTGGTCATATACTGTTGTGCCACAGGTTGCCATGAGTTGGATCCAGACTTGATGGCAGCTAACAATAACAACATAATAACACCTACAAAGAAAGATTGGAGTGAGGATGGTTGAGATAATGTTTGTAATGTTCTTAGAACACGATAATGTCTGGTATATAATATCTGCTCAGTAAATGGCAGCTGAAAGGGGATGGTAAGGAGGTCATGTTTAGGTGTCTTGAGGCTAGAAAGATTGGTATCCTAAATCTCAAGCCTACCTCCCATGACTTTCCCAGTCAGGGCTCCATCTATAACCTGTGTGAGTGATACGAAGGTCAGTCAGTATCTAGAGGAAGGAAGATGGAGCCAGATCACAGATAGATTGTATAGAGAACAAGAAAGTTGAGTTCCTAGATCAGCCATTCTCTGAGTATTAGAATCACTGGAGACCCTCACTAACAAACTAGGACCCCACCCCAGCCCAATTAAGTCAGAATTTCTGTGGGTAGGGACTCAGGCAGCAGAATTTTATAAACATTACTTAGGTTGCAGTTGGTGCTGAGAAGCACTGATTTAGGCACTCAAATTATGGTAGTGGGTACACAGGTATTTTAAATGTGGAGTACTAGATTGAACCAACAAACAAAACTCTGGGATGTAGCAATGGAAAGAAGTTAGACAGGTATTGTGACAGTTAAATTTGTATGTCAACTTGGCTGGGCCTGGTTGAGTGGCTGGGAAGCTGGTGGTAGTTATTCCCCATGATGAGAT
>NW_006921675.1:8233237-8234261 GCF_000298275.1 Orycteropus afer afer | reverse complement strand
GCATTGTAAATTTTGGTCAATGACATGAGACAAAGTATATGTGAACTGCTGTATGAAAAGTGAATTTACTCTGTAAATCTTCACCCAAATCCTAAAAAATGCCCATATACATTATGGAGTAATGGGGCAAAGTTAGGATAACTTCTTAGCCACAACCAAGCACCTTGAGGTAGTGAGTTACTGGGCCTGCAAGCTCGGCACCATGGTTGCAGGGGACATCAAGATCAATTGGCACAATATAATACACAAAAACATTGTTCCACATCCTACTTTGGTGACTAGTGACTGGGGTCTTAAAAGCTTGCAACCGGCCATCTAAGATGCAACTATTAGTCTTTCTTCATCTAGAGCAAAGAAGAATACAGAAAATCAAAGACATATAGAAACAATTAGTCCAAGGGACTAATGGACCACAGGAACTTCAGCCAACACAACCCTAAGATCAGAAGAAATAGATGGAGCTTGGCTACCAATACCAACTACTTAGAAAGGGATCAAAATTGGAGATCCTAGATAGAGTGGGGGAGCTCTGGTAGCGTAATGCCTAAGGCACTTGACTGATAACCAGAAGGCTGGAGGTTCAAACCCACCAGCCACTCCTCGGAAGGAATGTTGGACAATCTACTTCCACAGTGATACCATCTCGGAGACCCAAGGAGGGGTCGCTATAAGTCGAGTCCGACTCGACAACACATAACAACAACAACAGATAGAGTGGGAGAAAAAAATGTAGAGAAAAATTCAAAACCATAAAAAAGACCAGGATTACTGGTCAAGCATAAAGATTGGTGAAATTCCCGAGACTATGGCCCTGAGTCACCCTTCTGGCCTAGAATTGGACTCACTCTCATGGCTCAACTCTCAGCCAAACAATAGGCCTAGGAGCTGAACAACTACACCAGGGAGATGCATTCAGTAGAACAGTCAACCTTGGGAGATCAGAAGGGTACCATTTGCATAGGGAGAAATCCATAGGGAGGCAGGAATGCATAGGTAAGAACAGACACACAAAAAAACACCAAAC
>NW_006921675.1:8230428-8232110 GCF_000298275.1 Orycteropus afer afer | reverse complement strand
TCGTTGTTCAGCAGCCTACCATGCTCTCCCGACCTTGGAACTTACAGTGGACTTGAAATAATGGCCTGCTGTGTGGTTTGGTAACATTGGGACTGTGTCATTTTATTTGTCAACCTTGGGCTTCTCAGCCTCAGCAGCCAGCAGATGTCTGAGTGAAGAAATGCCTCTAGTTTCAGTGGGCCAGGAGCTGGAGCCAGAGCTGAAGCCCAAGGCTGAGGGGCTTTCACCCAGCCCCTAAAGCCTGGCACTTTGTATTTGGACTTAAAGCCTCCAAATTGTAAGAATAAGCTCCTGTTTGTTAAGGCCATCCTGTTGGTGGTATATTCCTGTCAGAGTGGCATTAGGTAACCAGAACACATAGATAATAAATAACTGAATGGGAGTAACTGAGTTCCAAAAACACTTTACTGATGGATACTGATTTTTGAATTTCATATAATTTTCAGGTGTCAAGAAATATTCTTGTTTTGAATTTTTTTCCCCAACTATTTAAAAATATAAAAACCATTCTTAGGCCTTCCAAAAACAGGTCTGGAGCAGGGTTTATCACAGACCATAGTTTATTAAACTTATTAAACTCTGAGTTAGATGACATCAGGATTGTAATGAATGAAACATCCCATAGTTATGCTGAATGTCTGCAGCAGAAATGGCCAATAAACTTGGTGTTTATTTTAATCTTATTTTTTTTCTTTTTTCCTTTACTGAAGGCAAGAGATTTACTACTCTCTTGGAGCTCTGGTGGCGTACTGCGTAAGGTTTTTGACTGTTAACCAGAAGGTTGGTGGTTTAAACCCACCATCCACTCCACAGGAGGAAGACTGAGCAATTTACTTCTGTAAAGATTTACTGCCTCAGAAGCCCAACAGAGGTCTCTATGAGTCAGAACCAACTCAATGGCGGTGAGTTTGGTTTTGTTTTTTGGATGTCTTAGGAAAAAGATGTAAGCTTAGTAAATAAATAAAATGTAAATTTCATTTGTTTTGTTGTTGAGAATGTGCACTAAAGTTCCTATCTAATCTTTCCAATGGCTGTTGTCAATTTGATCTTATACAGATAGTTCTTAAAACAGCATAATGTTCAAGGCAGATTTTTTTTACTAGGTAAGGTAAACTGCTGTTTGGTTTTAAGAAGACTTCAGAGGATGTTTTTGGTTTAAGGTTTAAAGATTATCTCAGGGTTGTGGTTTCAGGGGTTCGTCCACTCTCTATGGCTTCAGAAAGTCTAGAATCCATAAGAATTTTCAATTCTTTTCTGCATCTTCTCTTTTTTGATCAGGATTCTCCTGTAGTAACGGCACTGGTAGCTGGACACCATCCAGTTCTTCCAGTCTTACAGCTAAGAAGGCATTTAGCCACACATTCCTTATCCTCCTCCTATTCCTTACTCTGTTGTCCTAGATGAATAGAGACCAATAGTGCCTTGGATGGCGGCTTGCAAGCGTTTAAGACCCCAGGCACTACACAACAAACTAGGAGGTAGAACAGATGCACCGTACACATTATTAGGCCAGTTAATTGGGATGTCCCATGAAACTATGTTCCTAAACCCCAAAACCAAGGAACAAAATCCCATGAGGTATTTGGCTGTACATAAGCAGGCTTAACAGCTACTTGTTTTCTTTTTTGTCACTGTAAGTGTTCAGTTATCCTCCACTTTTTGAAAGTTCATTTTATTCCACT
>NW_006921675.1:8226606-8230003 GCF_000298275.1 Orycteropus afer afer | reverse complement strand
AAATTTAAAAGAGAAGATGCAGAAAAGAATTTAAAATTTCTATGTATAAACCTATCCTTGACTTTGTACAATAGTGGACTAATACAATATTTGTCCTTCTGTGATTGACTAATTTCACTTAGCATAATGTCCTCCAAGTCCATCCATGTTATGTGGTGTTTTGCAGATTCTATATTATTCTTTAGGGTTGCATAGTATCCTGTTATTTGTATGTACCACAGTTTATCCATTCCTTGGTTGAAGGGCACTTAGGTCACTTCCATCTCTTTACTACTGTGAACAGTGCTGTGATGAACATGGGTGTGTATATATCTATTTGTATTATTCTTCTCACTTCTTTAGGATATATACCTAGTAATGGGATTGCAGAATCAAATGCTATTTCTATTTCCAACTTTTTAAGGAATCACCATACCAGTTTCCGCAGTGGTTGTATCATTTTACAGTCTTACTAGCAGTGCATGAAGAGTCCCAATCTCTCCACATCCTCACCAGCATTTGTTATTTTCTGTCTTGTTGAATTTTGCTGTTAATACTGGGGTGAGATGACAACTCATGGTTGTTTTTAATGGCTAATGATTACAAATATTTCTTCAGGTGTTTGATGATAGCCTGAATATCTTCTTTGATGAAGTGTCAGTTCATGTCTTCTGCCCATTTTTTAATCAGATTGTTTGTCTTTATGATGCTGATGTGTTGGCATTTTCTATAAATAAGAGATAATTCCTTTGTCTCATATGCCATTGCCAAATATGTTTTCCCATTCTGTAAGTTCTCTTTTTACTCTTTTGGAGAAATCTTTTTATGAATGTAAGAATTTAATTCTTAGAAGGTCTCAATCTAGTTTATCTTCTGCTGTTTATGCATTTAGGTTATGTCTGATAATCTATTTATGCCATAAATTAAGGTCCCTAAGTTTGCCCTGATTTTTTCTTTGATGAACTTTATAGCTTTAGGTTTCACATTTAAGCCTTTGATACATCTGGAGTTCATTTTTGTGTATGGTGTGAGGTATGGATCTTTTACAATTTTCTGAAAACGGTTATCTGGTTTTGTCACCACCATTTGTGAGACTGTCTTTTCCCCATTGATTGGATTTTGGCCTTTTGTCAAAGATCAACTGACCATAAGTCGATGGATCTATTTCTGGGTTCTCATGCTGCTGCACTGGTCTCTGTGTCTTGTCATTGTACCAATACCAGCATGTTCTGACAACTGTGGCTGTGTAGTTGGTTTTGAGATCTGGGAGTGTGAAACCTCCTACTTGGTTCTTCTTCTGCAGTGCTTGCTTATCCAAGATCTCTTTCCTTTCCATAGAAAATTACTGATTTCTTTAAAGAATGTTAATGGAATCTGGATCAGGATTTCATTGAATGTATAGAATGACTTGGGTGGTATTTCCTATCCACGAATGTGGTATATTTTCCCATTTATGTAGATCTCTTATAGTTTCTTGAAGTAGTGTTTTGTAGTTTTCTTTGTATAGATCTTTTGTGTTCCTGGTAAGATTTATTCCAAGTATTTTATCATTTTGGTAGTGTTCTGGTTACCTAGTAGCACCTTGACAAGAATAAAGCACAAACGGAATGGCCTTAACCAACAGGAGTTTATTCTTTTACAATTTTGGAGGCTTTAAGTCTGAGTTCAAAGTGCCAGGCTTTAGGGGCTGGGTGAAAGCTCCTCAAACTTGAGGTCCAGCTCTGCCTCCTGCTTCTAGCCCACTGGAGCTAGAGGAGTTTCTTCACTCAGACAGCTGCTGACTGCTGAGGCTGAGAAGCCCAAGGTTGACAAGTAAAAAGGCACAGTCCCAATGTTACCATACCACACTGCAGGCCATTAATTTAAGTCCATTGTAAGTCCCAAGGTCAGCAGAGCATGGCAGGCTGCTGAACAACGACACAGCTACCTGCAGGGTCCACGTATGCCATAAACTAGAGACTATCCCCAAAGCTTCTCCTTATATACAAGAAGCAGACCACATCCCAAAGGCAGTTACTCAGCTGCTTATGGTAGATCCCACCATGGAGTTAATTGCCAGTCTCATCATAAGGAATAACTACCACCAGCTGCTCAACCACTCAACCAGGCCCAGCCAAGTTAACATACAAATTTAACTACCACAGGTAGCTATTGTAAATGGTATTAATTCCCTTATTTCCTTTTCCAAGACTTCTTTGCTGGTGTAGAGGAATCCAACTGAGTTTGCATTTTGATCTTGTATCCTCACACTATGCTAAATCTTTCAATAAGTTCCAGTAGTTTTCTTCCTGAGTCTCTTGGAATTTCTATGTAGAGGCTCATATCATCTGCAAAGAGAGACAGTTTTACTTCTTCTTACCAATTTGTTTTACAGCGGGTCATTGGAAGAGGAAGCATGCATCACAAGCAGCAGGGGTGGCACTGTCAAATGCCTTCTCCAAAATTCCGTTCAGTATTTCAGCACAAATCCGCCACAGCTTTGAGCTGTGTCTGTGAACACTACAGGTTAAGGTTATTTGGGGTTTTATCTTTTAATCAGTATGATTTGATAGGTTATTTTTGGGGTTTGAGTATGCTCAAAAATTTTTCCCATGTAAATTAACGGTAATTGCTTCTTTGTTTTGAGCCATTTCAACAGACCTGAGTTTTCATAGGAATGTTCTACTTTCAGGTAGCAGAGGAAGCCTGTATCAAACAACTTTTGCCAATTCAACTTTTTATAGGTGTGCAATTTATTGACAGCAATTATAATAATCAGCTGTGCAACCCTACTCTTAATAACTGTGATTTTCCATCACTGTTAACCCCTTTTCTCCTTTCCTTCTACCTGGTAACCACCAATAAACTTTGGTCTCTATACATTTTCCTTTTCTTGTCTTTTAATGCAAGTGAGGTCATAAATATTTGTCCTTTTGTGATTGATTTATTCACTCAGCATAGTGTTTTCAAGCTCCATCTATACTGTAGCATGTATAAGGCTTCGTTTCTGCTACTGGCTGAGTAGTATTCTATTGCGTGTATGTACCACATCTTGTTTATCCATGCATCTGCAGATGGCCATTTAGGTTGCTTCCACATTTTGATAATTGTGAATAGTGTTGCAATGAACGTTGGTCTAGAAGGCTCTTCTTGAGTGTCTGCTTTCCAGTCTTTTGGGTATACACCTGGGAGTGGAATTGCTAGGTCATATGGTAGTTCTATTTTTAGTTTTTTGAGGAACCACCACACTGTTTTCCACAATGACTGTATCATATATCTTCTCAAACATTTGTTTTCTGTCCCCACCCCAACCCAATCTTAGCCATCTGTGTTAGACTGGATTCTCTAGAGAAACAAAACCAGTAAAGCTTATAGAGAGAAAGAGAAATTTATCTTAGGAAAATGGCTCACACACTTATAGAAGCTGGCAAGTCCAAAG
>NW_006921675.1:8225229-8226231 GCF_000298275.1 Orycteropus afer afer | reverse complement strand
CCCAGCCAAGTTGACACCAGCTCCAACTATCACACCATCCTAGGGAGTGTAATGATACCTTATTGTAGTTTTGATTTTCTGATTTGTATCTCTGATGGCATAAGATACACAGCATCTTTTCATGTGTCTGGGGGCCATTTGAATGTCCTCTTTGGTGAAATGTCTATTCAAGTCCTTTGCCTATTTTATGATTGGATTTTTTGTTGTTAAGTTGTCAATGTTTTATACATGTTTATTAGATACTTATTGGATGGTTTCCAAAGATATTCTTCTAGTCATAGCTTGTCTTTTCAATTTTTTTGTAAAGTTTTTTGATGAACAAAAGTTTTTGTTAACATTAATATCAGAAAAACAGGACTCCCTGAAAAAAAAGCTAATGCAAACTCAAGTTTACAAATCCAGTATTGAGTACTTACTATGTGAAGCATTTCTGGAAAACAAAGACATGAATAATACATATCTTTAATATAAATTAGTGATGAGGAAATTAAAGGGTATAAACAGTATATTATAAAATTACATAGAAGGGAGATTAATTCTGCTTATGGAAAATGACTGTGTTTATTGAAGAACTTGGTAAGAAACAATCCTATAGGGAGAATTAACCTTAGACAGTCACCATGGGAAAATAAATATGTTTTAAAATAGAGTGGATTAAGACCATAAAATGAATGAAAAATCACAAACTTTTAAAAGTAAATAAACAAAGAAAAAAGGCTTTGTAATTTTTCTTTTCATTCTTGAAGAAAATCATAACATCATGGGCTAAAGATAGCAACTTTTTCCATGTGTAGCATCATCATATTTCTCCAAATTCCAAACCTTTTTTAAATTACTTACTCTTCCACCAAACCCAAACCCACTGCTTTGAAGTCAATTCCTATTCATAGCAACCCCCACTGGGTTTTCAAGGTTATAAATCTTTAAGGAAGTGGATTGCCTCATTTTCCTTCCTTGGAACAGCTGGTGAGTTTGAACCACCGACCTTCTGCTTAGCACCCA
>NW_006921675.1:8222731-8223989 GCF_000298275.1 Orycteropus afer afer | reverse complement strand
ATGTCTTCCACCTCACTATCTGTGGCCAGTGTTAACCAGTTTTGGACACCCCTGCCCTCCTTTGCCACCTGCCAATCCAAGATGAGACCAAGACTCCAGCCAAGAGCAAATAGCAGACTGCGCATGCACCTAGCCTGAAGGAGGCTGAGGTCTGTCTTAGGAATTTATCACAACCCTGTTCTACTTCCTAACTTTGGCAAAAGGGTCAGGATTTTATGAATACCTGCTGCACAAGGTCTTTTGAAGTCTCCTATGCCATGACCTTAAAAACTACTAGAAAAACCCCTAGCCTGTAAGGGTCAGGGAGACATGCATGGCACTGCCTCTGGCCCCATGTGTCTGCACCTTGCAAGGTTATTACCCTCTTACTAAATTTTTCTCTGAGGTTTTTTTCTTTTTTTTGAAAGTGAACTTTGATTTTATTACTAATATATTTCACTAACACTGGAAAGAAGACATGAAAAAAGGGTGTTACATAGATTCTGCTATGACAACCACTATTTCTCAGGCACAGTTTGGAAGGCTTTGGTGCTATCATTAATAATAAAAAAAAGAAGGTGGCGGCATAGACTAGCTTAAAAAGGACAGGCCAAGTTTAACTTAGGAGTCTGATGGAAGTTTAATTGAGGAGGTGACGATCTGAACAGGGACTTGGTTGATGAATAAGGACTTCAAAAGGAGGGCACAGAAATGGGTCTAAGACTGAGAAAGTGGCACAGGCAAAGGCAAGGACCCAGGAATGGGGGCATCCATCTAGGTTTCCTATAAACTCAGAGAATTTGATTATAAAGTGATCGCTGAATCATAATGAAAGAGATCAAGGATGCACAAATGCTCTTCCTAGACAGAATACCTTCCAGGCTAGAAGCAGAGCATAAGCAGTTTCTATCTAGCCCAGGTGAATGTATGGAACATATGTAGAGAACAAACTAAATGTGCATATGTTGGAGCAGAGTGAGTTGATGATCAACCCAGCAGCTTTGGAAATTAGGAAAGAGAAAGAATTTTCATGAGGCAGGGGATACTGAATAACCTGGTTACCCTTAACATCCTAAATTAATCTTAGCTTGTAAATCATACTTGTCTAGCCCTGTGGTGGGAATGTCCCTATTTTATTTATTTATTTTTATTGTGATTTGGGTGAAAATTTACAGAGAAAATTCACTTTCCATACAGCAGTTCACATACACTTTGTCTCATGACATTGACCACAATTCACCACAATGCAACAGCTACCCTCCCACCTCCTCCTGACAAT
>NW_006921675.1:8215381-8216636 GCF_000298275.1 Orycteropus afer afer | reverse complement strand
AACCCTAAGACGGGAAATTACTGGGAGGAAGAGGAGGAGTTAATGTCTGAAATGATGGGGTGGTACGGTAGTTTGGACATTTGGGACATCTTTAACCTCTGCCTCATGGGGACCGGCCTTGTGCTGATCTTTCTGAGAGAAATTGTTCAAGCACCAGGGATATAAAAAACTTACACAAAAAACACTACAAAACACTAATGAAGAAAACGAAAGAAACCTACATACATGGAAAAACATGTCATGTCTCTGAATTGGAAGACTTAATATTATGAAAATGTCAATATTATCCAAAGTAATTTAAAGATACACTGTAATCCCAGTGCAAATTCCAACAACATTCTTTAATGAGATGGAAACACTAAACACCAGCTTTATATGAAAAGGAAAGAGTGTCTAGAAAACAAAGCATTACTGAAGAAAAAAGAAGGAAGCCTCACACTGCCCAACCTCAGAACCAACTATACAGTGACAGTTGTCAAAGCAGTCTGGTATTGGTACAATGACAGACACACAGACCAATGGAACAGAATTGAGAACCCAGAAGTAAATCCATCCATCTATGGACATTGATCCTCCACAAAGAGTCAAAATCCATTAAATGGGGAAGAAATAGTCAGTTTAACAAACAGTGTCAGCAAAACTGAACATATATTTGCAAAGAAATGAAACATATGCAAAAACCCACTCAAGACGTTTCAAAGACCTAAATGTAAAACTTAAAACTATAAAGATTATGGAAGAAAAAATAGAGGCAAGCCTAGGGGACCTAATTTATGGCATGAATAGACTATCAAACATAACTAAACATGCACAAACAGAAGAAGATAAACTAGACAACTAGGACCTCCTAGTTGTCCTTGGAATCCTCCAAGGATTCAGAAGAGGACATGGAGCAAGGGATATCATAGCTGCTGTCAGAGGGATCTTGGTTCAAGGCAAAGAATACCAGAAAGATGTTTACTAGTGTTTTATTGACTATGCAAAGGCATTTGATTGTGTGGATCATGACAAATTATGGATAACATTGAGAAGAATGGGAATTCCTGAACACTTGATTATACTCATGAGGAACCTGTACAAAACAGGGGGACACTACATGGTTTAAAATCAAGAAGGGAGTACATCAGGGGTGTATCCTTTCTCCACACTTATTCAATCTATATGCTGAGCAAATAATCTGAGAAGGTGGACTATATGAAGAAAAACGTGGCATCAGGATTGGAGGAAGAATCATTAACAACCTGAGATATGCAGA
>NW_006921675.1:8155081-8214690 GCF_000298275.1 Orycteropus afer afer | reverse complement strand
TTTGTTCTGCTGTGCATGGGGTCGCTATGAGTCGGAAACGACTCGACGGCACTTAACAACAACAACAACAACATAGCTTTTTGTCATTGAGATTCTTTTCAATGGTGGGTTGCAAAATGGTTGGAAGCAAGGTGCATATCTCTAACAGGACAGGAGGCCAGCTCACCCTGTCCCGCTAAACAGGACAAGTTCTTTTTTAAAACAAGCCATGGGTTCTAAGTATTCAGCAGGAATCGATTGGACAAATATATCTTGTGGTTCTAATTGATTTATCTTATGGTTATAATTGATTAACTGGTTAGTTGATGTCTGAAGATGCATCGTAACATGATTGGGATCATGCTGCACTTACTATTAACGCTTTATAAACTGCCTTTTCCAATAAACCAGGAATACCTTTTCCTGTCAGCAAATAGACTCTTACCCCTCATTTAAAACACAGTCATACAAAAATTGACAGAAGGTTGATGACTGTTGAAGACAGTGATAGGTACGCAGAGGTGCATTGAACTAGTCTCTAATTTTGTGTGTTTGAAATTTCCTGTAACAATTTCTTAAGTAAGTTCTAGTTTTGTTTTACACTCCATCCTTAGTTTTCTGAGGCTTCTCAGAGTCAGAGAACCAGTTACCCTAAAGTAGATTCCAACACATGGTGACCCCCTCTGTGTCAGAGTAGAATTGTGCTTCAGAGGGTTTGCAATGGCTGAGCACATTAACTGTTTGCACTGCCAAGTACTCCTCAGGGTCAGGGAGATTAAAGAATACTCAAATTCAATTGCATTTTGGTGAATGGCTAGCTTGGGGCAGAAGTCCAATTAGAATCAGGAGATTGAGAGTGGGAGGTTGTCAGTCAAGCTGTTGTAAGGTCTCAGGGTAGGAGGAGGAAGGTGTGGAAGTGGAGCTGGTGGTTTGGGTGGAACAGATTGGGTGGCCCACCTGGAGTCCTTCATGTCCTGTCATTACCCCCTAGACCCTCTTGAGGCACTGTCCCACCCTTCTGTGCCCCCTGAAAGCAGGTCTGGGTGCCAGAGGATGTTGAGGAGAGGGAGGGAGTGAAGGATGTTTTCCCAGGGTCTTTTCCATTGCTCCTACCTAAGGTGCCCTTTGTCTCTAGTGAGTCTGCGATTGCAGAGTTAACCCAAAGATACAGTGCAAGAGGTGTTGCAAACCCTGGGGCTTTGCTGAGACTTCTGAGGAAAAGGGGCTGGCTTGAAGGAGCAAACATGCCTGTTCTGGGGGGAGGGGCCAGACTTTCCTAAAGGAGGCTGTGTGACTCTGGTGACTCTGCTCAATAAATTGCATGTGGAACAAGCCAGCAAAAGTTAAAAGAAAGAGAGTTGATCATTTACACAACATTTAATCCTATGGCTTTTATTTATTTTTGGCTTGCTCAGTGTTTAAAAAACAAAATAAACAACTTCTAACATTTGGGATAAAAACCAACACTATTCAGATGGCGTAGTGCCTAAGTTCTTGAGTAGGATGCTGACCTCATTAGTTTTTAGTCTTCTGGTGGCATAGTGCCTAAGGCATTTGACTGCTAACCAGAAGGCTGGAAGTTCAAACCCACCAGCCACTCCTTGGAAGGAAAATTGGGCAATCTACACTGCCACTCCTCAGGAGGAAGGTTGGGCAATCTACTTCCGTAGTGATACCGCCTGGGAAACCCAAGGAGTGGTTGCAGTAAGTCAGGTCCAACTCGACGGCACATAACAACAACAACTTCTGTAGTGATACTGCCTCAGGAACCCAAGGAGGGATCACTATGAGTTGGATCCGACTCAAAGGCAGTGAGATGGCGTTTGACTGCTAACCAGAAGGTTGGTGGTTCAAACCCACCATCCACTCCGCCAAAGAAAGACTGGGCAATCTACTTCCGCAAAGATTTACCGCCTCAGAAACCCAAAGGGGGTCGCTATGAGTCGAAATCCACTCGCTGCCAGTGAGTGAGTGAGAACAATTAAAAATTGGGAGAGTCACCTAAAAATCTATCTTTAGAGACTTGTTTGAAAAGATCTAAAATTTTGCAACATTGAGCCAGCTGTCTGACCCTGGTGGGTGTGTGTGTACCCAGTTCACCACTATCTCTACGCCATCCGCAGCAGGTCCTCTGCCCCACCTGCCTGGCACCGGTGGGCTTTTGAGCCCTGGAGCCTGGATGTTAAACCCACAAAATGTCAGAAGAGCCTTACATCCAGAAGTTTTCAGACTGTGCATCTCAACTCATTCGGGACTCTTTAAATCAGTTTAGCAGATCTCAACCAGCACTTTATTTTTAATAAAACAAAAAAGAGGAGAGAAGAGGGGTGAGAAGGGAAGGAAAGGGACCGTATCTAAGATATTAAACTCAAAAAACAAACTCACTGCCATCGAGTCTATGCCGACTAATAACAAACCCCATTGGGTTTCCAGGCTGTAAATATTTATGGAAGTAGATTGCCCAGTCTTCCTTCCACAGAGTGGCTGGTGGGTTTGAACCACCAACCTTCTGGCTAGCAGTCAGATGCCTTATCCACTATGCCACCAGAGCTCCTTATCTAAGATATTAGAGGAAATCAAAAGTACTGTGTCTTTCGGTGAATTGCAATCAAGAAAAGTTTGAGAATCACAGAACTAACCTAATCTTCTTGTTTTACAGATAAAGAAATTGATGACCAGAGAAGGCAAGTGACTGACCCAAAGTGACACAGTTACCTAGTAAGATAGAAGGAGAATGTGGGATGATTGGCCCCAGGCTATCCATCTTGCCTAAGGATCAGGACCATTTGATAGAAAAGCTTGTGAAAGATGCAGATTCTTGCCTGAGCCACATACTAACCTTGGGCAGGTTGATCTCTTTAAAATTCAGTTTCCCACCTGTGAAACGGGGCTACTAAGAGCATCAGTTTCACAGGAGCACATGAAGGCGCCCCCATACAATTTCTGGCATAATGGTGGTTACCATCACCCATCAATCCCCAAATCCTCATAGCAATCATTGTGTTGGGCTCTGAGGAACAAAAGCCAATTGTCAATCCCCTTCCTCAAGGACCTCACAGTCTAGCCACTTGCACATGTCTCTTCAAACCAAGACTTCAGCTCTCAAGGATTCAACAAAGCCCTTACTGTTTATATTTTCCACAGAACAAGAAAGTATTTGCATCAAAGAAAGGAATTTCTGAGGGGACTCTGCCATCCTGAAGACAATAAGGCCCTCCTAGTTTTCCTTTTCTGGAAAATGGATTATCTCAGTCCTCAAAGTGAGGAGGATAGACGTGACTGTGCTTTGTTCAGAGGCTGGGACAGCTCTCTAAGAAGGTGGGTACTGGCAGGGATGAGAAGTCCTGGGAACAGAGCCCTGTGCTGGTCCCCCAGCAAAAGCCCAAGTGAACCCTGGGCCTGGCTAAGAGGGCACCATGGCCAATGAAACCAATCAGTGAGCAGCTTGAGGCACTGGGTCCCAGTCCTGAGGCCCTGCCCAGGCCACCTGGCCATCCATTCTGGGCAGTAGTAAATACCTAGTCACCTCCAGGGCTCTTATCTGCCCAAACTTATCTCTGTCAGGAAGGGAGAGGTTAATCTTGAGATGCCACTTCTCTGAAGCCTTCCCCTTTTGCCTTCTTTTCTGATTGACTCCCAAACTGAATGGAGACATGGAGGTTCTCCTGTTGTTTCCAGGTCCCAAGAGACATAATAATCATCACCTTTGCTGTGATAGCTGTAGGGAGGGTGTTCTGGTTACCTAGTGCCTCTCTGACAGGAATATGCCACAAATTGAATGGCTTTAACAAACAGGAGTTTATTTACTTACAATTTGGAGGCTTTAAGTTCGAGTTCAAAGTGCCAGGCTCTAGGGACTGGGTTAAAGCCCCTCAACCTTGGGCTTCAGCTCTGCCTCCTGCTCCTGCCCCATTGAACCTGGAGGCTTTTCTTCACTCAGACAGCTGCTGGCTGCTAAGGCTGCCAAGCCCAAGGTTGACAAGTAAAAAGGCACAGTCCCAACATTACCAAACAACATGACTGGTCACTAATTCAAGTTCGGATGAAGTACCAAGATTGGCTGGACATGGCAGGCTGTTGAACAATGAGTTGGCTACATGCAGGGTTCAAGCATGCCAAAAGGCTAGGGACCATTCCCAAAGCTGTTTCTTATGTACAGGAAGCAGACCACATCCTTAAAACAGCTACTCAGCTGCTCCAATAGATTCTACCACAGTTAATTACCAATCTCACCATGGGGAATTGCTACATCCAGCTGCCCAGCCACTCAACCAGGCCCAGCCAAGTTGACACACAAACTTAACTACCATAGAGGGCCACAGAGGCAGCCCTCCACCCCTTGACCAGGGACAAAGCCACCCTGTAGCCCACACTCCTGCAAGTGGTTTCTGCTCCAAGATGCCATTCAGAATAAAGTGTCTGGTTCCTTCTTCCAAACAGGACATGCTCTCCGTGACTTTGGCAAGCTTTCTTAATTTAATGCACTTAAGTTTGAATGAATGCAGTTCTTTTAATGAAGTAATGCAAATCACTTAACTGAACCTTCACAACAGCCCTGCTCTTCCTTCCAGTTGGCAGAGGACAAACCAAGGTCTCAGCACATTTGGCCCCTGACACAGATCATTTTTAACACCACTCCTCCTCTATACAACAAAATTATTTTCAGGAATAATCATAGAATGAAACAAATAATTTAAATGGCCAGAAAAGAAACACAGGCAATGAAGTTGTTTTTGTTTACTAAACATTATATAGTTAATCATCCCAGTAAAATTTAAAATAAACATTGCAGTACAAAATAAGAAGGAAGTAATAGATTAAATACTTTTTAATGACATTAATGTATGTTTTACAAGAGAGGAAAACAAATGAAGAAACATTTCTAAAAGCATGAACCCCACAAGGTTCAGCATACAATTGACACATGTTGTTATGTGCCGTGGAGTCAGACCTGACTCATAGCGACCCCTCCTTGGGTATCCGAGGTGGTATCACTATGGAAGTAGGACTGCCCAACCTTCCTTCCGAGGAGTGGCTGGTGGGTTTGAACTGCCAGCCTTCTGGTTAGTAGTCAAGTGCCTTAGGCACTACACCACCAGAGCTCCTAGATTGACACATAAGATGGCAGAATTACAGTAACTCAAATTTTGTTTCTTTGTCTTGCCAGTCACTGCACCACTACTGTTTATTTGGAATCTTCTATTTAAATGCCCACCACCTGTACGTCAGTTTGTTGACTGTGGTGGCTTGCATGTTGCTATGTGTCTGAATCTCCTGGAGAACCACACACCCCCTCCAACTTTTTGCTATGAAAATTTTCGATTTTCAACGTGGAAGAGTTGAAAGAATGGTAAATAAATACCTGTTCTCTCCACTTAGAGTCAACAATTGACATTTTGCCATAATACCTGTGATGGTTATATTTGTGTGTCAACTTGGCTGGGCCTGGTTGAGTGGCTGGGCAGCTGGTGGTAGTTATTCCCCATGATGAGACTGGCAATCAACTCCATGGTGGGATCTACCACAAACAGCTGAGTAGCTGGGATGTGGTCTGCTTCCTGTATTTAAGGAGAAGCCTTGGGAATGGTCTCTAGCCTATGGCACGTTTGGACCCTGCATGTAGCCATGTCATTGCTCAGCAGCCTGCCATGCTCTGCCGACCTTGGGACTTACAATGGACTTAAGTTAGTGGCCTGCCATGTGGTTTGGTAACATCAGGACTGTGCCTTTTTATTCGTCAACCTTGGGGCTTCTCAGCCTCAGCAGCCAGCAGCTGTCTGAGTGAAGAAAAGCCTCTAACTCCAGTGGGCTGGGAGCAGGAGGCGGAACTGTACCCCAAGGTTGAGGGGCTTTCACCCAGCCCCTAGAGCCTGGCACTTTGAACTTGGACTTAAAACCTTCAAATTGTAAGAATAAACTCGTTTGTTTAAGCCATCCCATTTGTGTTATACTCTTGTCAGAGTGGCACTAGGTAATCAGAACATTACCTTTATTGATTGTGAGTGTGTGTAAGTGTTTGTATACCGAACCACTGAAAAAATATGCAAGTTGCATGATCAGGACACGTCACCCCTAAATACTTCAGCATGTATCTCCCAAATGTAAGGATATTCTCTTATGTAATCACAACATCATTATCACACACAAGAAAAGTAACAATCCTTTATATCACCTCATATGCAGACCATATTTCCTCCAACTGACCACAAAATGCCTTCTAGAATTGTTTTTTCCCCAAATCCAGGAGTCGATCAAGGTTCATACATTATGTTTGATTGCTTATGTCTCTGTGGGTGTTGTTGTTAGGTGCTGTCAGTTTGGCTCCAACTCATAGAGACCCTATGTACAACAGAATGAAACACTGCCCGGTCTTGTGCCAGCCTTACAATCCCTGCTATACTTAAGCCCATCATCGCAGCCAATGTGTCAGTCCATCTCATTGAGGGTCTGCCCCTTTTTCTCTGACCCTCTACTTTACTAAGCATGACATCCTTCTCCAGAGAATGGTCCCTTCTGACCACATGACCAAAGTAGGTGAGATGAAGTCTGGCCACTCTCACTTCCAAGGAGCATTCTGACTGTGCTTCTTCCAGAACAGATTTATTCATTCTTCTGGCAGCCCATGGTACTTTCAGTATTCTTTGCTAACACCACAACTCAAAGCTCAACTCTTTTTTGGTCTTCCTTATTCATTGTTTCACATGCATATGAGGTGACTGAAAATACCATGGCTTGGGTTAGGTGCATTTTAGTCTTCAAAGTGACATCTTTGCTTCTTAACACTTGAAAGAGGTCTTTTGCAGCAGATTTGCCCAGTGCAATGTGACGTCTCTTTAGGTATCGCCTATTACTCACTTCCTGGAAGAAGGAACAGGGTCCACATGCTTCTGGACAACCCAACCCCCTCCCATACTCACACCACAAGGTGTCTTCCTTATTTGTTTTAGCTGCTGTGAATTTCTAAAATAGTAGACATACCAATGTTTCAATAAATGCCAGAATCATGTTTCCAAAAACAAATACAAAGGATCTGGGGGTATGCTAAGATCTTGCATAATTCTCTCAGAGGTTTGGTTCTCCTCTAACTTCTGCTTCCAATGAGCAATGTGACCTTGGCAAGTCCTTAGTGACATTCACTAAATATTGAATGGGTGAATGAATTAATGCAGTTGTCTGTTTCACTGCTCTATATGTAAATCTGTAAAGATTACAGCCTAGAAAACCTATGGGACAGTTCTACTCTGTCCATGGGGTTGCTGTGTGTCAAAAATTGACTCAACACCTAACAACCAACAACATTCATCACTCTGGATGGATTATCTCTCTGTTAAAAAAAAAAAAAAAAACACTCAGAGAGGACAGAGGCTCCAGTCTAGGTTTCACATCGTTATATAAGTTCCTGGTCCTGGCACACACATACACACACTAGTGAATATGTTGTTGTTGTGTACCATCATGTTGATTTTGATTCATAGTGAATCTCAGGGGGCTTTTCTAGGATGTAATCTTTACTAAAGCAGATGGCTAGGTCTTTCTCTTTTTGAGCTGCTGGGTGGTTCGAACCAGCAGCCTTTTGGTTAGCAGTAAAGTGATTGATCAAAGCTCCATTTTATTGGATATAGACTTCTAATCCTTCATTGAAAATTGCCCCTTTCTCTTTCTTATTGAGATCTTTTTGCCCAAGCAGGATGCACAAAAACGAGCACTATGTTGCATGCTTAGTTCGCCACCTGGTGGAAGTGTTGCATGTGCACAGTCCTGGCCGTTTTTTGCACCGTAGGTAACATCTGGAGGAGTCACGGATGTTAGAATGCATGTCAAATGTTCTGAAACAGGTACTGTCCTTCAATACCAGGTATGGCCTCAGTGTCTGACCACCACTTCATTAATCTATTTATACCCTTCACTTGTGTTTTTGTTTTAGTTGAAAAAGGACCAAATGCCTGAGCAACAACCTATACAATTTGAGCATGTCAGAGCAGAACTTGCCACTAAAATAAAGACACTGAAAAATTAATCTGATGTTCATTTGTGGTCATTCAGGAGAGCAGCCTGGCATAGGGCAAGTAACAACTGACAGAACTTCAGGAAGAAATACATAAGTTTACTGTAGTTTAAAACATTACCACAATCCTGTGACCAAGCAGAGAATGTTAAGGATTCGAACAAGATAGCTAATGAGAGTAAGCAGTCATATAGATAGATAGATAGATAGATAGATAGATAGCACTTTGTGTCCAGAAAAAAAGAATACATATTCTTTTTGAGATGTGAAACATTTAAAACAATATCGTAAGTCTTAAAGAAGCCCCTCTACAATTTCCAAAGGATTATCCAGACTGTGTTCTTTGATCACAAACCAATACAATTAGATTTCTGTAACAAAAGTAGAGGTAAATATATTCTAAGCATAAGAGAGGATCTGTGATGTGTTTGGGTTATTGTTGTTGTTAGGTGCTGTCAAGTCAGCTCCAATTCATAGAGGCCCCATGTACAACAGAACAAAACACTGCCCTGTCCCGTGCCAGCCTCACACTCCTTGCTATGCCTGAGCCCATCGTTGCAGCCACTGTGTCAATCCATCTCATTGAGGGCCTTCCCCTTTTTTGCTGACCCTCCACTTTATCAAGCATGATATCCTTCTCCAGGGAATGATGGTCCCTTCTGACCACATGACCAAAGTAAGTGAGACGAAGTCTGGCCATTCTCACTTCCAAGGAGCATTCCAGCTGCACTTCTTCCAGAACAGATTTGTTAATTCTTCTGGCAGTCCATGGTATTTTCAGTATTCTTTGCCAACACCACAATTCAAAACCATCAACTCTTCTTCAGTCTCCCTTATTCATTGTCCAGCTTTCACATGCATATGACAACAAGGGAATACTGTATGGTTAAAATCAGGAAAGGTGTGTGTCAGGGTTATATCCTTTCACCATACTTATTCAATCTGTATGTTGAGCAAATAATCCAAGAAGCTGGACTAAATGAGGAAGAACACATTAAGAAGAACAGCATCAGGAACAGAGACTCATTAACAACCTGCTGTAAGCAACCTTGCTTACTGAAAGCAAAGAGGACTTGAAGCACTTATTGATGAAGAGTAATGATTACAGCCATCAGTTTGGATTATACTTCAATATAAAGAAAACAAAAACCCTCACAACTGGATCAATAAGTAACATCATCGGAAATGGAGAAAATTTTGAAACAGTCCCTTTTACTTGGACCCACAATCAATGCCACAGAAACAATAGTCAAGAAATCAAATGACATATTGCACTGGGCAAATCTGCTGCAAAAGACCTCCTTAAAGTACTCAAAATCAAAGATGTCACTATGCACGTGAGAGATGGACAGTGAGTAAGAAAGACCAAAGAATAATTGATGTGTTTGAATTATGGTGTTGGTGAAGGATATTGAATGTACCATGGAGTGCCAGAGGAATGAAAAAGTCTGTCTTGGAAGAAGTACAGCTAGAATGCTCCTTAGAAGCAAGGATGGCAAGACTTAGTCTCACAAACTTTGGGCATATCATCAGGAGGGAACAGTCTGTCAATAAGGGCATGATGCTCAGTAAACTAGAGGGTCAGCAGGAAAGAGGAAGACCCTAATCAGACAGATTGACGCAGTGGCTCCAACAATGGAGGGATTGTGAGGATGGTGCAGGACTGGAACCACTCGATGGCACCTAACAACAACAAACTTCTATTTCCCCTCCTTTCTTACACAAAATGTAGCATACCACGTACCTTGCTTAGCACTTGCCATTCACTTGTTAATGTCCCAGTGATCATTCAATATTGGTACATGGAGATATTTTTCATACCTTTTTACAGCCACGAAGTACTCTATCGAGTAGATTAGTATAGTTTGTTCAACCTGCTTTTTTGTGATGAATTTTGGGTTAAGTATCTTCTCCTCCTCTCCCCCACCCCACCCCAAAAAAGCCCTGCTACCATCAAGTCGATTCTGACTCATGGAGACCCATGTGGTACAGAGTAGAACTGCTCCAGGGGGTTTTCTGGTTGTGATTTTTACAGAAGCAGAGTGCCAGGCCTTTTTAACATGGTGCTGCTGGGTGGGTTTGTAGACTGTTTGCACCACCCAGGGATCTATTTGGGTTGTTTGGCCACCATGAAAACAAACCACTCCCAGACTGTGGGGAGCATAACTGACAACAGCCTTAGCTGTTGTGCTCAGCAATCCATCATTGCATTGCGCTCTCCACACTTCCCACGGGCTCCTCTAAGCCAAGGACAAGCTAGCCAGCAAGGACACCAAAGCCCATGCCTGGGAGAAGTGGGACTCCTTTGAGGGCTGACTTGGCTTGAGGTCTCTGCACTAGCCTTCTTTAGAACTGCCACTCAAGCTCCTTCCCTTCCTTCTTTCACCGAGGTCAGGCCTACATCTCAGCCTGACTACTTCCCCAGCTTTGCTGGCTTCTTTCCCATTTTCCCTAATGGATGCTTCTTCTTGTCAGTTTCTTGTGTGTCTTATCTCATCTTGGCAAGGGGATCAAATTTGCTCTTACAAATAACGCCTCAATGAATAATCTTGTAAACACGTTGGTTCATATTTGTGAAGGTATATTCTACACTGTAACATGTCACTATAAGTCAGAACCGACTCAATGGCACAGAACAACAATATCTCAGAAAAGGACTTGCTGGGCAAAGGGTAAACACATATGTGCTTTTGTTGGGTAGGGCCAAATTCTCCTTGGGAGGAACTGTCCATTTTGTACTTTCTGGCAACACATGAGAATGCTGATTTTTCCTCAGCCTTTCCAACACAGTGTGTCATCAAACTTTTGGATTTCTGAGAACTGGATAGGTGAGAAATTTTTTGTACTATGAGTGAAGTCAAGCATATCTTTGCATATGTTTAAAGGCCATTACATTTCTTCTTTGTGTGTCTATTTATGTGTTGTTATTGTTGTTATGTGCTGTCAAGTCAGACCCAACTCATAGTGACCCTCCTTGGGTTTCCGAGGCAGTATCACTACGGAAGTAGATTGCCCAACCTTCCTTCCGAGGAGTGGCTGGTGGGTTTGAACTGCCAGCCTTCTGGTTAGCAGTCAAGTGCCTTAGGCACTGTGCTACCAGAGCTCCCGTCTATTTATAAAGTGGCACTTTTTCAACAGGTTTTTTTTCCCCCAATGTTTAAGAGCTCTTTGAAAATGAAGACATCTTTAAAAACACAATATTGAGGCAGGAAATGGAAATTTTTAGAGTGCTATGTATAGATAGCATTTAAAGGTCCATACATATTTAATAGTAGAATAAAAACATTCATGGGAATAATAAACATTAAATGAACAATAATCATCATTTCTGGGGAGAGAGAGTGGGACAAAGAATCAAGGAGAGATACACAGGAGAGTTCAACTGTATCTGTATTTTATTTTTAAATAGTGAGTTAAACCTGGCAAAATGTTAAGCTGGGTGCTAGGTAGGAAGTGATTATTACAATTCCTTAAAATTTTGCATAATTGAAGTATTTCACGGTAAGACAAAAGAAAATGCCCTTCAAATAAAAGAAAAGCTTGCTTGAGCCCTGGCTTAATTCTGCATGCCACCATGCATGTTGTTGTTGTTGTTGTTGTTATGTGCCGTCGAGTCGGACCGACTCATAGTGATCCCTCCTTGGGTTTCTGAGGCAGTATCACTACGGAGTAGGATTGCCCAACCTTCCTTCCGAGGAGTGGCTGGTGGGTTTGAACCGCCAGCCTTCTGGTTAGCAGTCAAGTGCTTTAGGCACTATGCTACCAGAGCTCCTGTCACCATGCATAGTCAAGATAATTTTTTTGAAGTCATTGAAAAACATTTTCACAAGGCCCCTATAGACCCGTTTTTCATGGGTTTCTGCCTGGTCTCTTCCCCCTTGTCATTACAACACCTAGAACAGGCCATGGCTTCGCTTTAAAACCTTCTAGGATGCCCTGGGCCAACAGGATACTATTTAAAGCCCTCAGCATGGCCCTCAGAGCCCTTCACCACAGAGCTACAGCTGTCAGGTCAATGCCATCCAGAGGCAGGCTCCACCCACACGCCTTGTTTTCCAACCATACTGAACTCGCTGGCCCCCGTGTGCCCCAACATCAAGTCTCCTTCATACTTCCAGGCTGTTGTTCACATCTAGAAGGTCTCTCCCCCTCCCCCACCTCTATTTGTCCCACAAACGCTAATTGATTCATGACCCAGCTCAAATGTCACTTGCTCTGCAAGACTCTAGCCTACTGTCCCACTCCCCCACCTCCCGTGTCTTCTCCCTCCTCACCACTCCTGCAGCCCGTCTGTCCTCTCTCCTGTCCTTTCCTAGTTCAGTGACAGTGACATTCTGAGAGCATCAGGGCCAGCTCTGCCCTAGGTGCTGAAGAGTCAAAGGCGAACAAACAGGCCGCAGACACTTAAGAACACTATGAAAGTACCACATGTGAGTGAGGACCTCGAGGACAGTAAAACAAAACAAAACAAAACAAAACCTCCCAAAAAAATAGTTGGCTCCAACTCTAAACGACCCAAGTGTGTCACGTGGTTCAAGGACGATTGTTGTTGGCCGCCACTGAGTCAGCCCCTGACTCATCGCAACCCCGTGCCCAACGGAACCAAATGTTGCCAGTCAAGGACAGTAGTGTCTACTTATTCACCTCCGTGTGCGCAGCCCTCAGCACAGGCCTGGTTAGTTCCCTGCTCAGAAAACATCTGTTGAACAACAGAAGTCCATGACTCACTCCTCAGAGACTCCTGGATCACATTTCCCCTCTCCAGGAGGTCACAGCTGCCCAAAACTCTGCTGCTGGCTCGACCTCAATTTTCCGCTAACGCTTAGCCAGCTAATCACTACTAACCCTGCTCTACAGCCTTCGGAGGACAACTTCTTCATGCAACGCTAGATGGCACTAGCGGTCCGGCTATCCCAGCTCCGGGAGCTCGGGAGGCTGCTAAGAGACTTGGTTGTGGCCGTCAAGGGTCTGAAGACTCCAAACTCAAGATGAAGATCAGACATCCAAGCTTGTTGAGTTCTTTCTGGAGAAAGTGGGTTTTGTTCTGTCAGAGAGAGGAAGTCAGATCCTCTCCCCTGCAAGCTGCCAATCCCATCATTGGCACCCTGGGTTGAGTTGCCTGCGCCTGATGGCTTTCCCTATGACCCTCTGCTGCAGCAGGAGGTGGCTGCGCAGACTGAGTGAGAAACAGCAAGCCACGCCTGCGAAGGCAGTGAGCTCAGCGGCTACGGAGTAAACCGGGAGTGGGGCTTTCTGGGTGTGAAGATGGCTTCCTCAGTGTAGGGACTGGCCGTGGGGAGGCAAGACAAGGGTGGATCCACTCCTTTTCCTGGGGCTCTGTCCTTAATATCTCCACTTGGATATGTCTCAGGCATCTCCTGCTGCTAATACCCAGGTCTGAACTCTTCATTAGACCCATCTGCCCTTTCTCCAACCTTCTCCATCTAAGTAAGCCACATCTGAGGACCCTGCGAGTCATTTTTGATACCTTCTTCTCGCTTTGCTCCCTACATAAAAATTCTGAAGATTCTACCTCCAAAGCACCTCTGGGCTGTGCCCACTGTTCTCCAATTCCCTTACCACTCCATGATCCAAGCCACTACCATTGCTATTCCAAGCCCCTTGCTATTAGAAATATGATCCAAAAGCCAACATCAGCATTACCTAGGAATTTGTTAGAATTTTGGGCCACGTTTCTGACTTGTCGAATCAGAACCTACATATTAACAAGCTCCCCAGGTAATTCATGTGCACAGCGGTGTTCTTAAGACATGGGCTTACTCATCTCTCTAGTCCCCTCCTGCCCTCCTCTGTCCATTTTGTACACAGCAAGAACTCCTCAAGGATACATTGGTTTGTTCCACGCCGTCAGTCCTCCAGTGGCTTCCTATTGCTCGTAGGATGATGCCCAGTTCTTTATCATGACCTACAAGGCTCTGCCTACTTCTCCAGCATCATTTCCTTCCTTTCTTCTCCTTTCAGTCACAAGCTCCTCCCTATTTCAGGGAGTCTGACATGCTCTGTCTTTTGCTTGGAACCCTCTTGGCCTAGCTAACTCCTGCTCATGTTTCAGTCTCAACCACCACTTCCTCAAGGGAGCTCTTCTCGATCCTGCTGACCAGATCAGTTCGCATACGCAAGGACCATGTCAGTCTTATTCACCTCTGCATTCCTGGTGCCTAGCACGGAGTCTGCTACACAGTGGGGGCTCAGTACACACTTGTTAATTACTGGTGTGCCAGAGCAGACCCAGGAGGGCAGAAGGGCATGTGTTTCCAGCAATATTGTGACTCTTCATCCTAGGGATATAAAAACTAAGCCTGTGTCCCAGGATCTGGCTTTGGGAAGAAATAGAAGGAACTGACGCCTGTATCCCAGGTTCTGCCCCCACAGGTGGGGTGTCTTCCAGTTCTTCAAGTTCCACAGAGAACCACGCTTCAGAATCCTGTGAGTCATTTTTGATACCTTCTTTCCTTTCCCCCTTACATCTTCCTGTGGGATGCCCACCACTTCTGTTTCCACCCCAGAAACAATTCCCTGAACCAGGCTGTGGTCCTGCCTCCGAACAAGAGTGATGGCCCCTTCCCTGGGCTGTGGGTCACCTACAGTTCTCAGTTCACACTCCTTGACCCTCTGCCCTGGCTTCCTATACACTATCTTTCATATCAAAGCCCTTTGTTCATTTATCTTTCCTTCCCCCTTGTCTCTTTCTTACAACAGAGATGTACAGTCTTTTTGACCCTTTTGTCAAAAGAGCTTCTCCATGCAGTCAGTCACAAAGCTCAGACCCCTTAACCTGAATGACCTCCCCAACCCACATGCAGTTCTCTCATTTCTTCCAAGCTAACTCAAGCGCAGTTTGGGCTCTAATTATCAGAGCGCTGCTTCACCTCCTCTTTCACCAGGATGGTGTGGTTCTCTCCTGGTTGGCTCTCCACTCCAACCATCGCTACCAAGTTCTTTTCTAATGTACTGTTCGGAGCATATTGCTCTGCTCTTCACATCCTTCAATGGCTCCTTGTTGCCTATGGAATGACATTGAGATCCTAACTACAGCATGCAAAGTCCTCTCCAGCTGGGTGTTATCTTCCTTCCTAGCTCTGTCCTCACCAGCCCTCTCCACACTGGACCCCTGTTCATCCCCTGGGTATATTATTGTTGTGAGAGAGAACCTTGCTCAGATCCTACCCCCCCTTTGAGACTGGAAATCCCAAGAAATAATTTTCATTTTCTCAGGGAACACAGATAGAAATAACTGGCAATTAATTTTGTTTATTGTTCTTAAACAAAGTACTGCAGGGATCTGTGTGTCCCTTCTGGAAGACAGATTACTTTTTTGTACCACAAAAAGATATCAGATTTAAAACACATATAAAGCCATAAGGCTTTACAGTGTCGGAAACACCGTGGGGGTCGCTCTGAGTCAGAATCGACTCAATGGCAGTGGGTTTGGTTTGGTCTCTTCACTCCTCAGACACTTTGACGGTTGGTGTTCCTCAGAGCATTTTCTTTGTCTAGGTTCTGCCTTAAATTTTAGGTAGTTGCTTTGTCTCTTTCTCTCCAGTTAGTCTGCAAACTCTTTGAGGGCAAAGACTTGTCTTATTCACCACTGTGCCTCCTGGAACCTGGTACCCAATCCTTGTGCAATGTAAATCCTAAAAAAACTAAACTCATTGCCGATGAGTCGTCTCTGACTCATAGTGGCCCCTCCTTGGTTTTCCAAGGTGGTATCTCTATAGAAGTAGATTGCCCAACCTTCCTTCTGAGGAGTGGCTGGTAGGTTTGAACCTCCAGCTTTTTGGTTAGCAGTCAAATGCCTTAGGCACTATGCCACCAGAGCTCCCAGTGTAAATCTTAGGGGGAAGAAAGGGGTTTTTTGAATGAATTAGCAAATGAATGAATGAGGAAGTGACTGAAGCAGGAGTGGAATGTTCAGTAAGAGAAGGGAAGAGAGGAGAAACTGCATTGTCATTTTGATGGTTGTTGCCAGATTGCCCATCCCACAGACAGGCTTGGTGTCCAAAGTCCCTTAGAGTTTCTGGAGCCCTGATGCTCAAGGGTGTCAAGACACCATCCCAGAAGCCACAGCAGACTCCACGCTTGGTGGGTTTGTGCTGAGCAATAGCCCTTCCTTCGTAAGCTCTGAGTTGCCCTAGATGCTCAGACCCAGCCACCAGTTTTAAATTGCAAACAGGCCACCGCTGCTGAAGGATCAGCTACTTGTTCCTCACCCCTCCCTCCCCCACACTGAAGCTCCTCTGTGGGGAAGTCCACGCTTGCCAAACCCGCTGCGGTGCCCGCCAACTTGAGAATCATCTGCTTCCCCGGGCTCAGGAGCAGATCAAGCTGCCCCAGACAGGCTGCACAAGACATTCCTGTGTTGTGAAATGTCCTTCTCTGGGGGCACTGGAGCATCATGGGAATTATGAAATACCAAGCAGTTGTTTGATCACCTCTGGAACGTGGCATAGGGTGATCCCAGTACCCTCTAATGCTTCTCTTCTACCGGGCAACTTAGAGGGAAGACCCAGGCCAGATGAGAATTGTCATGTCTGTCCCAAGATTCACAATCAGACGAAATGTCCTGCTCCGTAGCTAAAACAGAAAACCATGGCAGTTGTCCAGGTCTGGTCCCTCAGGTTAGGTGGGAAGACCTGAGAGTGCAGGGCACCCCTCACCTTTCACAAGTGAAGCCCGGAGTACAAGTAGGGCCTACCTGAGTCTCATGGCTTTGCCTGGCCTCTGACTGCTGGGACAGAGGTTGGTGCCCACCAGAGCTGAGCACCAAGACCCATTTTTCTAAATGAGTTGAAGTCCTGGCTATGGGCATTCCTGAGAGGGAGGCTTGGGCAGCACAGGAGGTGGGATGGGGTCAGGTGCTGGGGGAGATGTATCCAGGAAGTAAGGACCAGGACCCAGGGAGAGAAACTGGGTGTGAAAAAGGTGACATTGTCAGAAGGGTAGGGCCAAGAGTTTGGGGGTAGCACACCTGGATTCAAATCCCAGTTCACCTAATGTGGCCTTGGAGGAATCCCTGAGTGGCACAAACAGTTGAGCACTTGGCTCCTAACCAAAAGGTTGGTGGTTCAAATCCACACAGAGGCTGGTGAAACTACTATACAGGATTGAGAATGAATGACCTGCTACTACACAAAACAACACAGATGAATCTCTCAAATATAATGCTGACTAAAATAAACCAAGGAGCTCTGCTAACACAGTGCCTAAGGCACTTGACTGCTAACCAGAAGGCTGATGGTTCAAACCCACCAGCCACTCCTCAGAAGGAAGGTTGGGCAATCCCACTTCTGTAGTGATACCACCTCGGAAACCCAAGGAGGAGTCGCTATGAGTCGAGCCAACTCAATGGCACATAACAACAACAAAAGAATCCAGACATGAAGGAACACAGACTGTATGGTTCCATTTACATAAAATGCAAAGACACACATGGTGATCCACTTCCAAAAGGTCACAGCCATTGAAGACACCATGCACAGTTCTACTCCAGAACACATGGGGTTGCCATGAGTGGGACTCCACTAGAGGGCAGCTGGTCTCGTTTTGTTGCCTTGGACTGTGCTTGAATCTCTCTAAGCCTTACTTTCTTCACCTATAAAATGGCAAGAATCATATATGCTTTGCAAGAACGGCTGAGTTGATTGGATAAAAGAATATCTTTAAATTTTAAAGCACCTCACTCAGTCCTCCAAACCTAGTAGGTGCTCAGTAAACATTGAGGCAGCTCAGGGAAAGAGGAGTTATGAGGCAGACACCTTATGCCAACTAACACCCCCATGCAATGCTCCTTCCCAGACCAGCGTTCTACTGGGGCCACAACTCCATTTGCTCCTGTCATCCTTCATCCTGAGATTGACTGAGATCATTCTATGTGTGAGGTTGGGCTCCTGGATTACTGAGGGATAGGGTTGGGAGGTGTCATTTCCACCCCCCTGGGCCATTGCTGGGAAAGCAGACCTGCCAGCTCCTGCCATGGTATGGCTCCCTTAGAATCTCCCCCAGCCCCTCTTTTTCATTCCATGGCCCAGGGCGCAAAGAAGGAGTCTCCTTTCAACTGGGCCCCTCAAAATACATGTTGGAATCCTAACCCTCAGACGTATTTCTTGTTATGCTAATTAGACTGCACTCAAGTAGGATAGGTTCTAAATCAAATCACTTCTGAGTTATAAAAAGAGCAGATTGGACAGAGATGTGCACATATGAGGAAGGCAGATACCATATGAAGATCTCCAAGGAAGCATGGAATGCCCTGGGCTACTGACAACGAGGGAATAGGCCTGACCAAGACCCTGATTTGGATGTTTAGCCTCCAGAATTGTGAGCAAATAAGTGTCTGCTCTTTAAAGTCACACCTCTGTGGTGTTCTTCTTACAGCAGCACCAGGAAACAGCCATCTGGTCACTACCAGAGCAAAGGTTCTCCACATGGCCTCTGGCCAGTCACAACAGAAGTGGCAGAGTCTCCCTGCCTTGCCCCTGAGCCTCCTTCCTATCTTGCCATCTTGGAGTAGAAGACTCTGCACCTCCAATGCAGGGAAGAGAGGTATATCCCAGAAGCTCCTAGGGGGATGGAAGCTAGTGAAGAAGGTATATCCCAGAAGCTCCCTTCACCTGCAATGCCTTCTCTCCCTGGTCCAGGCTGGCACAGAGGGTGAGCAGTGGCTCACAGACGTAGGCCAGGAGATGAGAGAAGAAGCAAGGAAAAAGTACAGCTCCAGGCCTGGGTAGCATTTGCTACTCATCCTCGGGCTCTTCTCACCTCCTGCTTGACCCTGGTCTGAAGGGACCAGGAAGGGAGTCAAGAACATTGCGGATGATTTGTTTTCTTGGTAAGAGAGCCTCTTGACACTTCCCAGTCACCAGGAATTCTTGGGGAGGTTGATCCTCAAGTCTTATCCTTTCTTCTCACTTCTCCAGGGGCAGCATTCAGGGCCTGGGGAGCCACAGTGATGACATAGGGGATATGGCATTCTTTGCAGCAATGAGCTGTGGGTGCTTGGGACCTAAAGGAAAGTCGGGCTGGAGAAGTAAGATGGGGCAGGCTAGAAGGCCAAGCAGAAGAGTGGGGACTTGCTATAGGGTGAAGAGATGGGGAAGGGAATTCTAGGGGCCTAGAATTTCAACCCAGTTCTGCCACCAATCAGCTGTATGGAAACTCAGTGTATTTCCATGCACATAACTTTCCTCATCTGTCCCCCAAGACAATGGCCCTTGGTCACCCTTCAGACCTGGAACTGCACTCCTGTAGTTTAAACAAATAAATAAGTTTCCTCATTTGTCAAAATGGATGCTTGAAACAAATGACCACTAGGTTTTTTGTTTGTTTTTTTCTTTTCCTGCAATAAACAATAAAGCAAGACTCATCATGACACTGTCTTGGTCTTGGTAGAATGAGCCTGGATGAGGTGTGCTGGGTACTGGATCAGTGGAGATGTTTGCCAGAACAGCCCAGCAATCTGACTAGGACATTCATTGTTAGTGTTTTAGGTCAGGAAGTTGATTTGTGAGGCCGGGTGGTCTCCTCTCACTCCCCCTAATTCTGAACTGGGAATTAAGCCTTCTGTGCTGTATGTCTGACTTCATCTTGGTATCTTCATCTGCCTATGCCTCACTTTTTTTATTTGTGAAATTCTAGCAACTAGCAAAAGTCTCCTATGTAATGGGGAAAGGTATGGTCTCAGCTTCCAACCAAGACCTATTACCCTTCTGTCCTGGGTAAATCCAGTAAGATTTCTTACCCAGAAAAACAGCAGCAACCCGGTTCTAGGCCATCTTCAAAATGAGCCCTGGCATTCTCTCAAGAGAGCTCCCCAGAAAGTCTAATGCTTTGGGACCATTCACTTTTTATCTTACTGGTCTTCAGTACCCCCTTTTCCCACCATCAGGACCTTGATTTCCTGGTGGGAAAAAATCTCTTTCTCAATCACAATAAGTAGGATTGACCCCACTCTACTGTACCCTGCCACAGGGGTCAACCATGATTGGCTGAAGCAATCAATAGAACTCATCCCCTGGACATAGTGATTGGCTCAGCAATACAATTAACCCAACCTGAAAAGATTTGTCTGCTGGGGTTCTGGGGGAACATCTCCTCTTCTTTCTTGGGAGTCACTACCTGTGGATACTGGCTCTTCTCAGGAAGTGAACAAGGAAGGGAGTCTGGGAGCTGCTGGCAGCAGCCTCCAGGACCACTTGCTCGGGAGTGGAATCAATCCAGAGGGAGCAGAGCTGAGGAAAGGAGAGAGTGGGACTGAGTCCTGGCCCCATTGTCCAGGCCTTGCTTAAGCCACACTTGAAGTCATCTTTCTTGGACTGTTGAGTTACATGAGCCTATAAATTCCATTTGTGGCTTAAGCCAGTTGAAGTTGAGTTTTCTGTTCTTGCAACATAAAGAAACCAGTGTAGTGGGTAGTGGTATTCTTTGAAGCAGATAGTAAGAGATTGGGCTGTGAGATAGAGCTGGACTTGAATTCCACCTTCCATGGTTTCAGGGCTATATGACCTTATAATAAAGTTTCACTTCATTTTTTATTTAGCCTTTTTCCGCCCCTCCCCATCTATAAAACAAAGTGAATCACCCACAGTGCGGTTGTGAGGATTGGAGTTAACACATGCCAAGGGTCTAGAAGAGAGCCTGACACACAAGCACTAACAGATGCTGACTGTCACTGACATCAGTCAATTTATGTTGCCAATCATCTTTTGCCTTTGGCTTCCCTACCTGCATCCCCCTACTCCCCTTGTGTCCCTGTCCTCCTCATCTCTCTTGTCAAATGCCTGCAATGCTCACAGTGCAGTTTCTCCCCTATATGTAGAATGTTTCCCTTACCTCAGCTTTCATTACCTTCTTCCCTTGAGCCCTAGTGTTTCTGGAGCTACCACCATAATTCTTTATCTCCTCAGTGTTGCCATAAGATGTCTGTCCTTTCCAGAAATACAATCCAAACCACTCCTTCTGGGAGCTCCAAGACCCTCCTAATGACACTGAAGTCCTAGGGTTTCTCCCAGATGAATCTGCCTTTGCTGTTGCTCCTTTCCATGCCCAAACACCACCACTCACCCACACAGTCACTTAAGCCTTGGTGACCAAGCTTATTTCTTCATTTACTTTCATCCAAAACAATCGTAGCTAATTTTCCAAAGGAAATTTCTCGACTGTGTTGAGTGCTTTCTTAACATCCAAGTCACCATGTCTGCTCACAAGTAGGAATGAAAACTTTATCCGTGATGAGGAATTCTGTCTCCAGCCCTAGTGGTAATAGTTCTCGTATTCTCGGCAGCTTACAGGTTTTATATAAATACATTTATTATAGATGCAGCCCTGATGGCACAGTTAAGCACTCGGCTACTAACTGAAATGCTGGTAGTTTGAAACCTACCCAGAGGCTCTGCATGATAAAGACCTGGTGATCAACCCAGAAAACTCCATGGGCCAGTTTTATTTCCTCATGTGGAGTCATGAGAGTCGAAAACAACTTGACAGGATTTAACAATGACATTTATTATAAATATATATATTTAGGGAGCTCTGGTGGCATACTGCCTAAGGCATTTGACTGCTAACCAGAAGGTGGGCGGTTCAAATCCACCAGCCACTCCTCGGAAGGAAGATTGGGCAATCTACTTCCGTAGAGATACCGCTGCGGAAACCCAAGGAGGGGTTGCTATGAGTCGGAACCCACTCGATGGCAGTGAGTTTTTTTTTTTATTTTGATATATATGTAATTAGGAGCTCTGGTAGCATATTGGCTAAGACACTTGACTGCTAACCAGAAGGCTGGTGGTTCAAACCCACCGGCCACTCCTCGGAAGGCAGATGGGGCAATCTACTTCCGTAGTGATACTGCCTCGGAAATCCAAGGAGGGGTCACTATGAGTCGGGTCCAACTCGGACGGCACATAACAACAACATATATGTAATTTGGAGGGGAAATCACTGCTTTGACTTTTCACTTGAAATTTGGACTCCTCCTCTATTTTCAAGATGCCTTTGTTATAAAGGGTAAGAAAAAAAAACTTTAATTCAACCTCAAGAATAATCAAACAAATGTAAACAAAAACATTATCATTTTTTCTTTCACCTGGCATATGTTCTTAAATGGTAATTCCCAGTGTTGGTGAGATTGTGGGAAAATGAACTTTCTGCCAATGAGAGATAATTTGGAATAATTTTCTAGATGGGCAATTTGGAATATATCAAAACCCATTAAAATATGCATTTCTTTTGACCCAGCAATTCAATTTCTACTAATTTATCCTAAGGAGATAATTAAGAATGCTATCAAAGCATTGGTCATAAGTGTTATAAAATTTTTGGCTACCTGCAAGTCCAAACTACCAATCTGATAGAAAATTACACATTAAAAAAGATGTTGAAGAATGTTTTAGGAGATTGCAATAGATTGTAATGTTTTTTTTTAAAAAAGGCAGTAAGATACTATTACAAAGTGATCATTTTCTGAGAATATATGGGGGCATAGAAAAAAGACAGGAAGTCTATATACACAGCATTACCAGTGGGTGATTTATTGTTTAAATTTCATGAAATCAATGTGTTAGTTTTGTGCATTTAAAGGATTTTAAAGTAATCTGAGAACACAAACCACCTGAGAGACTACTTTTGTTTTTTCCTCGAAGCCTCAACTCTCCAAACTACAGGCTGGAGTTCAGCAGCAAGGCGGGAAAGGTCTTCCTCTCACTCACCTTCACAACCACTTAGACCGCCCTTTTTCGTCCCCAGCTCAGCTGGTTTTGTAGGCTTTGTTACCTTTGCCCCTCACCTGTCATCAAGAGAACTGCAAAACCCCCATCTTGATATTTTGTTGACACATCTCCCTTCCCCAGACACTCTCCCCTCCCACCGTATTGGGGCCCAGCATTCCTTACCTGATGGAACACGGTTCAGCCCCTTTTCCAGTGACAGAGGGGACTTATCACTGAAATGAGCAGTCTTTCCATAGGCTTCTCTTTTGGAGAAGCAATTCTTGCAGCTTTGTGAACTTCATTCACATCAAGGTCTGCCTCCTCCCACGATATCATGCATCTCCCATTGTTTGAGATTAGCAGCTTGTTATCAGAGTGGAAAGTGTGCCGTTTCCCTGCTCTCAGTTTTCCTCCGCCTGAAGCTCATTGGTTAGAACAGACTCTGAAAGGCGGAACAAAGGTGTGGTGCCTGCTGGGAAGGCCTTGTGAGGAGCGCTTGAGAGCCAGGCAGTGTCTGACTGGTTAAATATAGGGAGAAGGGCTTCTAATCGGACTGAGTTTGAATTGAATCCTGGAGACAGGAGCTTGGGCAAGTTACAGTGCCTCTTTATGCCTCAATATCATTATCTACACTAGGGGGCTACTGGCAATAATGGTGCCAACCCTGTAGAGTTGCTGTGTAGGTCCCATCAGTTTATATACACCAAGTACCTAGAGCTGCACCTGGTACATAGCAAGCACTCAGCTGTTACTTCTAAAAGTTGGTAAAGTGTTCACTAAATGGACGATCTTTTTCTCACTCTCCTTGAAACTAATGACAGTGATGGTTGTGCCAGACCCTCCTGAGGACTGGCACTACTGAGGTGAAGACTGGCTGGTTGACGTAATGACCTTAAAATATGTTCCCACATAATATTGCACATTAAAGACACACATCCCCAGGACAAGGCTGAGTGGTTTGATTTTTCATTCTAAAGTACCCTGCACATCCCTCTCCTCACACCCTTACCACTTCGCCATAACTGCTCAGTTACTGTCGATCTCCCCTACCTCTCAATGTCCTCTTCACCTGAAGCTGCTCTGCCTTTTCCTCTTGTATTTCCCTCCTGAGCACAGTGCCTAGTTGCTTTGAGGATTAACTTAGTTAAGGCACTTAGGGCCCAGCACATAGTAAGCACTCTATAAGTACTACTATCTCCGTATTACAGATGAGGAAATGGAGGCCTAGAAGGAACTTGCTCAAGACCCCACAGCTTATAACCAGGACTGGGATTCAAACCTAGAGGAACAACTTCCTACATGGTCCCTAGGTACGGTATGCTTTATTCCCCTAAATCCATTGTCCATAGATGGAGAGAGCTTCTTCCTCTTCTTTAAAAACAACAACAACAAAAAACCATTAAGGCACTTCCTGTTGCCTTTTGGATGATCGGCAAACTTCCCAACTCAGCTCGAGGGCCTCCATGATCTAGCCCCTGCCCACCTACCTGCACTCATCCTGAAGCACTCTCCACTCCAGCTGCTGTGTAGCTCCACTAGACAGATTGCTTTTTGTTTCTCAAACTAAATATGCTTTCTGCTGCCTCTGCACCTAAACACATGCAGTCTCCTGACCCTGAGCCTAGCTTGACTGGCCCTTCACTTCTTAGATGTCATTTCATCCAAAAAGTGTTTTCTGCTTGCCTCTCACACCTGACATTTTCCTGGCTGTAACCATTACTGCATATTATTCTGTCTGCCTTTTCAGTGTAAAAAGGGCTAAACCCCTTTTTACTTGTTCACAATTGAATCTTAGTTCTAAGTAAAGTGGTTGGCACACTGAGAACACTTAAAAACTGTTTGTTGAAGAGACCCTGGATAGGGATTGAGTGTAAAAACAATATGGAACAAAACTCAAATTATTGGGGGGGAAAAAAAAAAAAAAAAAACAGGCTTACTGGTCTGACAGAGCCTGGTGAAACTCTCAAGGCCATAGCCCCTAGACACTGCTGGAATTGAACTCACTGTCTTCCAGCCAAATAACAGACAGGCATATCGGGTGAACATTTACATCAGGCAGATACACTCCTTAGAACTCAGTTGTGGGACAACAGAAGGGCAACAATTACACAGGGAGATAGAGGAGGGGGCAGGAAAGAAGGACACAGGGAAGAGGTAACTACAGGGAGGAAGTGGGAAGAGAGCTGTCACATTGTGGGGAAACGCAGTCAATGTCATGAAACAAAATGTGTATGAACTCCTGAATGGAAAATGAATTTGCTCTGTGAACTTTCACCCAAATCACAATAAAAATGTAAACAACGTTTGCTGAATGCATGAGTCAATCAACAGGAAAGGGAACAGCTAGGAGGAGCAATAGAGAGGCAATGTGTTCACGTCTGTTTGGTGTCACAGACTACCTCCCTGTCCTATCCTCTCCAGAGTCAGTGCTTTGTTCTTTCACGAGCTCCTACCCCAAAAGCTCTTTTTAATCTAGGGTTTCATCAAAAACTTTCTGGAAGGATCACCTCTTACACTGTCTTCATAAGAACTTTTTTTATTATTATTATTATTTAGAAATGCAGTTATATACACAGAACAATTAAAATTAAATTAAACTTTGTACAAATATTAAAATACTATCTTCACACCCACTGCAATGTACAGGATACCAAAAAATATATATATAAAATAAAATAAAGCAAACCCAAACTGATTGAGTTACATCCTGCACAGAGTCGATTATGCATGTGTTGGTTTAAACTATTATATATGAGTACCATTCTGCAAAGGATCCCATAGTGGTGCAACAGAAAGAAACCAGGGCAGGTGTAGCGGCTTACCCCGCTACTCCTTGCTCCTCTCTTTTCCCTTCTCGACCATCTGCCTGCTCTGCCCCCTGCACTCCCTCCAGCTAGCTCTGCAGAGGCTTCCATCTTGAGGTTTTCATTCAAATTTCTACTAGGCTTTCAACTGGAAATTAAGAAGAGCGCCTTCCCAGCAAAGCTGGGCCTGCTGCCTCCCCCTCTCTGGGGAACCAGCTACTGTACCACTCAGACCAAACATCCGCCAAGCAAAATACTCTCCAAGTCCCTCACTGGGGCACCAGTAATGACTGTCCCAATGCCGAGCCAGAAGACCCAGCATGCTTGTGAGATGCTCTCAGCCTCATTGTCCCTGGCAAACACATCTGGAATCAAGCTGTGAAGCTGGTCTGCCACTCCCCTTCTAGGCCCTTTTCTCTTTGAGGAAGGAGGGAAAAAGGGGGTGGGGATGTAGCAATGTTTGCAGCATATTCCATTCTCTATGCAAGGATGTTCCCCAGAAATGGAGGCGACATTGTTATGTAGGAAGCAAGTGGTTTGAGAGCTCAGCTGGGACTGAGAGAGGAACAAAGGCAGGCGCTATCTATCCTGCGCCACCACTAATGAAGCAGGAAGAATATACCTTTGTCTGTTTTGCCATCTAGCTTCCCCACAGAACTTTAAAGCTGGGGGTGGGAGAAGGGCAAGATGAATAGGGAAGACACTATTAGCTCAGGTTTTGTTTAAAGATGGGAGTGTTTGTACAATGCAAATTGAAATGTCTTATAAACACCAAACAAACTCACTAAGTGGCCAGGACTCAGCCCATTTCACAGTTCACACCCAGTGAAATGGGAGCACAGTACACAAAACACAGAAACAGTGAAAGACAGCGCTAACCTACTAAGGCATTGAAAGGGATGGAGATTTGAAGTGATTTTCACCTTATACCGGCCCTTGAAGGTCGCTAGAATGCAACCACAAGTCACCAGGGCATGAAACCTGCATTGAGTCAGCTCAAGTGTGCAAAAAAGAATTTTTTAAGGGTCCTTTGGTGCTGACCATTTCTCCTGGACAAAGCCTTCTCTGGACTCCCCAAGAGGTCAGCCTGGGAAAGCTGAGCTGTGGCCACAGTATTTGCCCCGTCTAGCCCAGGATCCTTGGCAGCCTCCTTCCCAAGAGGACTGCCATCTGCCTTTGTCTTTCAGCCAGTCCCAACCACCACGCAGCTGTGGAGGCCCTAATCCTCTGCAAGGGGCAAAGCCCAGAAGCCCCCCAAAAAGTAGCATATGGCTGATGGCTAAGAAGTTGATTTTGAGGAAAGAGAAATAGCTGTGGGAAGCTGTCCTAGATGTCAGCAGCAGTTTGAGATTTCAGCTCCTGCCCCCACAGGCACAGGAGCCTTGGCGAGATGGGCCTCATCAAAGCCAGTGACGAGGAGGGGCTCTGATTTTTTTTCTGACTTTTCTTTCTTACCAGACAGGCAGGTTTGGACTTGTCACCCCCAGGGTGGGGTTAATGGAGGGTACGTGGAAGGAGGCTTTAGAAGTCAGGCTGAATAAATGCAAAACAAAAACGTGCAATCTCTTCAGGGGAAAAAATCAGAGTAGCAAGATGAAAAGGGGTAAGATCTTCCATTTTTTAAATATGCTAGACTAGAATTCAGATTTTGGAAAACTAGAGAATAAAAGCTGAAGGCTCAGCAGTGAGCGTTAAGATCCCCTCATTTGTCCCTGTTTTCTTTTTTTGGAGGAAGACAAGGGCCCCTGTATGGTGAGGCAGCTGGGCTTGTTAGGGACCACACCATCCAGATGGGCCCAGTGCCAGGAGCTGATGGCAGACATGTCCTTGGAAACAGCCTCTTCTGAGGCCAAGGACAGGCCCTCAACTAGTCTGTCTCATCTCCCTCAGACGGCTGCTGTGTTCTAGCACCTTCACCAACCTGCTCATCTCTTGCCTGGGCTTTCAGCACAGCTTGAGAGGGCTCCCATGTGGAAGGGGAGAAACGTGTGGGAGCGGCTAAGGAGCATAGCAGGCACTGGCCTTACCCTGAGAGGAAGGAAGACTGCGTGTGGGTGCAAGAAGCCAGGGAATGACGGGTAGTAAAGTGCGTTGTGTGAAAGCAGAGGCAGGAGGCTGGCTGAGAGAAGGCCAGGCCCCTAATGTTCAAGGCCACCCAGGCCTGGAGCTAACCCTATTAGGTCAGGTACTGAAATTATCCTGGGATTTCTGTTATTTTCACCACCCCAAACATGGAGACGAGGAAGAGGAAGAAGAGGAGGAGGAGGAAACATGCAGCACAGGGTCAGCTTCAAAGTTTCCAGGCCCTGGTGCTTCAAAAAATATCAAAGGGGAAAAAAAATTCCTTAATGCCACATCTTCTGAGATGACAGCAGCCTGGTTGAGCTTCTCTGCCCCAGCCTTGTTAACATTCAGCAGAGGGCGAGGAGAGGCCCCCCCCCAGCACAAACAGCTGGAGCACCAAGCCCACTCCTCCAACCCTGGGGCTCTTTGAGGACCCTGTGCCCTGGGCTTCGGTCTAAAGGTGCTTGAGTCAGGATGCTGCACAGCCACTCACCCACCCCAGGCCAGCAAGCTCGGGGATGCATGGGCACTGCTCCTCAGCCCTTCCCCAGGCTGTCAGAGCACACAGGGAGTCATCTGTGAGCTGGGATGTGTGGAGGGGTGAGCAGGAAAGGGCAGGAGGAGGAAAAGCAGCAACACAGCAAGCAGCAGCCTCTTCCTGGGCACAGTTACTAAGGCACGTGACCATGGTGAGGAGGATCCTCAGGACGGGGGCTTGGAGCTGCAGGAGCCGCCCAGGGCACAGTCTGTGCCTCTCAGGCTCTCTTCCGTCACCACGAACTCAGAAGGGGCAACTTGCCCAAACTGCCAGTGACCAGATGGCATTCCATGGCATCTGAGCTACTCTGCTGTCTCAGGGATGGCTTGCCTCAGGCCTCTGTGGGGAGCAAGGAAACCAGAGCTGCCTGGGAGAAAACCCAGAAGGCAGCATGGAACTTCCACTTATGCTCCAGGGACACAGGGAAAAACTGAGGCTGGAAGGCTGATGCTGGAAGTGAGAAGTTGCATATTAGGAAGACAATCATTATCAGCCACTTTCCTTCCCTCCCTCGGGATCTTCTAGACGCTTCTCAGGCACTCTCACCCCAACAGGGCCAAGAGCCTATGCCTCTGAGCTGGACAGCTGGGAGCCAGAATGGTGTCGCCATGATTTTCCAAATCGGCCAAGGAAATGCACTCCCAGTGTCAGCAATCCCAGGGCCCTGTGATTCTTACCCAAACTGCCCTAATGAGAGGCACTTGACTACAGAGCTTTCATCTTGGATCTGCTCCTACCCAGGAGAGCAGTGCCAGCCCTCAAAGGTAACAGGCTAGACCCCAGGTCAGCCTCCCATAGGGCAAGGGGCAGCAGTGCAGCCATTTAGGCTTGTAGGACACCAACAAGCCTATGTGACAGGGAAACCGGATGGGTTAGGGGGAAGGCACGAGTAAACACAGTGGCACTCAGGTCCACGCAGGCTGTGGAGGCTGCCACCAAAAAGCTGGCTAGAGGGGACCCCAAGGGCTCAGGGAAAGGAAGGGTTCAATCCAGCACATTCAAATATGTCCCTGACACAGATGGGAGGGCAGGGCCAGGCAAAAAGCCAGCTCCTCCAGCTGTCCAGCAGGCAGATGGCAAGAATCTTCCTTTGAATTTCCAGCTAGGAGGGATGCAGGCCCTCAGAGACACTTAGATACAAAGGTGGTAGCTCAGGTATCCGGGCAGGTGGCTGGAGAGCACAGGTGCTCAAACCCACAGGGCGAGGGAGGAAGGGCAGAGGACCATCGCAGAAAGGAGAGAGGCTGGCAGCAGCCCTCAGGCTTCTTTCAGCAGTGGAATATCTGCAGGAGCAGGAAAGGAGAGAACAGCAGTTAGCACACATGGGTCTCTCTACAGCATACATGATCCCACTTTAACTGTCTCCAGGCAGCTGCTAGTCTAAAGAAATGAAATGTCTTACTGCCATGTACTTCTAGATAGCTTAACCACCCCCACTCTTCTTCTTTTTAGGCCTTTCCACTCATTTCTCCCACTGCCTATGTGTTAGTTTGAATGTTCAATGTGACATGCAAACCCCTTCTGGTTCCTCCAACTTGAACACTCCTCTCTGCTCCAGTTCTATCTAGCTGGTCACTTTCCTTTCACTCCTCAATCTCATCCTACTTGGTCCCAAAGTCCTGCTCAAGTCCCACCTCCTCCTCAATGCTGTCTGTCATCTGTGTGACTTCAGGTAAATCACTTCCCCTTGCTGGGTCTCAATCTCCTCCCATATCATAAGGGGTTAGATTGATGCCTCAAAGTCATGCCTCCCTATGGCCTCTTGGTCCCAGACAGCTCAGACATGGCCTGCAATGAGTTGCTTTTTTCTGACATTCAACGTGCCTTGTTTTCTGAACCCTTCATTTTGACACAGATGCTACGATTTCTGGCTTATTATTTCTCAGGTGTAGGTCCCACCTTCCCAACTGACTACCACTTCATCCAGGCAAAGAGCATGTTTCATATTTCTCTGCATCATCCTTGAGACCTAACCTAGCACCAGACACAAGACACATGGAACAAAGCAATGCAGGGAGGAGAAGGGAAAGTGCAGGGGATCATCTTGGCCCTTTCGAGAAGGTAAGGCCTGAGACTTGTGCTTGGGCACATCTCACAGTACGTCTGTCCATGGGGCTGATTGGCTTCCACATTTAAACCTGGGTCAGCTATTAAATGGCCCTTTCCTATCTCTATATCCAACCAAGAAAAATGAATGCATGCTGCTGGTAATCAGGAAACTCCATAAACATGATCTGCATTTAAGAATGTTCAACTCCTCAGATATTCTAAACCTTTAACACTCACTGTGCCAGGGTTCCCAGGAAGCATGAAGTTTCTTCTAAGGCTATTTTAGGGGTCCTTTACAAATGCACGAGAACTCACAGGTGAAAATAAAGCATCTAGCTTTATTTTGCAGCCTGAACCACACTGGGATTCCACTTGAAGATATTTTTCACAGAGATAACACCAATCTCAAAGTCAAACTCTCCAGGCTTTAGCAAAAACAAAACCAAACTCACTGCCGTCGAGTAGTTTCTGACTCAAAGAGAACCCACCACCCTTGGGTTTCTGAGGCGGTATCACTAAAAAAGTAGACTGCCTAATCTTCCTTCTGAGGAGTGGCTGGTGGGTTTGAACCACCAGCTTTCTGGTTAGCAATGAAATGTCTTAGGCACTACACTACCAGAGCTCCCACAATTTTACTTTGTGGCTTTTTTGTCACAAAGGGGCTCAAGTCTTCTGGGAGGCAGCAAGACACCTTATAAACACAGGCTTTGGAGCCAGGACTGTCTGGATTCAAATTTCAGCTCAGCCACTTAACAGAAGGCAAGTGACTTATTTGCTTGAAGCCTCAAGTTTCCTTGTTTGTAAGATGGGGATGGTAATAATACCTACTTCTCAAAATCATTGTCAAGTTTAACTGCGATAGAGCAAGAAAACCAATGCGCACAGTACCTGGCACTTATTATTCCTATTTAAAATGAAGTCGCTGTCTTTTCTGAAAGAGTCAAGGCTCCTGTTTCCTCTGTAATACGATCCTAAGCCACCCTGTCATTCTTTGCCTTCCAGAAACAAAAAATTATAATAAAAGGACAGACACCTCTGTCCCCAACCAGCTATCCAGCCTTTAATTGAGTATAGGCCTGTGGCCATGAATAAACAGTCTATGAGACTCTGGACTCAAAATGCACAGACAACAATTCCCTATAAAGAGCCTGAAGCCCTCCCTGGAGCTCTGAGAGAGAAATCTTACTTTTTCACAAAAAGAGAGAGACCATCTCTCCTACCCCAGGTGCTATTTTGCTTGGCCCCAATGATGTCAGTGGGGGTCATTATCAGAAAGGCTCATGGTCTTTCTTCATGGTCAGCAAGGACCCTCTGCAGCTTATAATTCATCAGCAGCACAGACCACCTACCATCTGTATACTCCTCTGACGTGAGGGATAGAAGGCTCTGTATGTCACTGTTCTCAGAATCTGGTGCTTCTTTGTGTATGGGGCGGCTGTTCCCTGAGCCAGCCACCCAGGAAGAGGTGGTTGCCTGATGCACCATCACAGTCTCGGAGCCCCGGGAGCCCCAGGCTTCACATAGTCCAGAGTGGCCGGGGGCCTCATCTTCTCCACCCGCAGAGGAGCAGGCGCCCTGGTCCTGCAGCTGCTGCTCCCTCGGCACACTCCTCTCACTCGGCCCAGACCCTTCTGACAGCACAATTTGTACTCTGGGGTCAGCGGGCGGCACACAGTGACCGGAACTGCCATATACAGCCTCTTCATATGACGGCAGTGCAACCTGGACGCCATCCACCATAATGGAGACCTGGTCCCCAGACACCCCCTGGTCACGTCTGGATCCAGAGAAGGAAAAGAACAAGAGAAGAATTTAAATAAGTAACAGATCAATAATAGCTCTAAGTGCTCTTACACACTTTGCCACAGTTGAGTCCTCACCGGAGCCCTCTGAGACAGAAATTCAGCTAGAATGCTGAGGAGGCTCAGGGAAGTTAAGTAACTTGCTCACAGTCACACAGCTGTATTGAATTCCAGCTCCATCTGTCTCTAACCTCTGGGCACCCGGCACTTGGTTCCATGCAAAACTAGAAACCTAGGAACCCAGAAATAAAGCCATTCATTCAGCATAGCTAGGAGAAGAAAGTGAGGGAGTCCTGGGTCTTGAATGAGACATGGGACTGGAAATCAGAAGTAATCTGTTCTTTTGTCTCAGCTACTTTTTTTTTTTAAATTTTGCTTAACTATTTAAAAACTATATGTGAATTACAACACAGAGATAGGAAAGAACACACAGAAAAATGCACAGCTCACTGATTGATCACAAAGGTAACACTGAAAGAGAACTCTGTCAGCACCCCAGACAGCCTTGGACCTGTCTCTATCACTTCTCGTTTCCTTACCACCAAAAGTAACCACTAGCCTGATTTTCATGGAAATCATTCTTTGCTTTTTATTTTATTAGTGTCACCACCTAAACACAAATTCTTCAAGACTGCTGTTCAATTCTGCCCATTTTCCATCTTCATACGAATGGGACTACACTACATTTTTGTGTGTCTCTGTGTGTGTGTCTTGCTTTTTTGCTCGACATGATGTAAGATTTATTTATGCAGACACCTTCTTTTCGATCACTTTTGTGTGTACATATGTATGTATCTGCATACACACACTTTTTTCTGAACCAGTTGAAAGTAAGTTGAAAATATTACTTAGCATGTACCTCCTAAGAACAAGGACATTCCTCTCCTATATAACTCCATCATCAAATCCAAGAAGTTTAACATTGGTATACTATGACTACAATACAAAAATTCCCAACTGTCTAAAAGTACATCCATTTCAGCTATTGCTGTCTTCGTTTCAATTCAGGACCTAATTAAGGATCATGCATCGTATTTAGTTACCAGGATTCTTTTCATCTCCTTCAAACTAGAATAGTTCACTCATTTTTTTTTTTTCTTTTTTTCATGCTATTGACATTTTTGTAATAGTTCAGGCCAGCTGTCTCTCAGAATTTTCCACAATCTGTATTTGTCTGACAGTGTCCTCAGGATTAGATTCAGATTAATTTCCCCCAAACCACCCCTAGATTTTCATTTTATTACTTTTATTTGTGGTAAAATACACACAATATAAAATGTGCCATTTTAACCATTTCAAGTACACATTTCAGTGGCATTAATGTTACTTACAACGTTGTATCATCACCACTATTAGTTTACAGATATTTTCATCATGTCACACAGAAATCCTATACCCATTAAGCAGTAATTTCTCATTCCCCCTGCTCCTAGGCCAAAGTAATAACTGATTTACTTTCTGTCTCTATGTGTTCTGGTTACCTAGTACTGCTCTGACAAGAATATACCACAAATGGGATGGCTTAAACAAACAGGAGTTTATTCTTACAATTTGGAGGCTTTAAGTCCAAGGTCAAAGTGCCAGGCTCTAGGGGCTGGGTGAAAGCCCCTCAACCCTGGGGTCCAGCTCTGCCTCCTGCTCCCAGCCCACTGGAGCTAGAGGCAATTCTTCACTCAGACAGCTGCTGGCTGCTGAGGCTGAGAAGCCCCAAGGTTGACAAGTAAAAAGGCACAGTCCTGATGTTACCAAACCACATGGCCGGCCATTAACTTAAGTGCATTGTAAGTCCCAAGGTCGGCAGAGCGTGGCAGGCTGCTGAGCGACAACATGGTTACATGCAGGGTCCAAGCGTGCCACAGGCTTGAGACCATTCCCAAGGCTTCTCCTTAAATACAGGAAGCAGACCACATTCCCAGAGGCAGCTACTCAGCTGCTTGTGGTAGATCCCACCATGGCGTTGATTGCCATTCTCATCATAGGGAATAACTACCACCAACTGCCCAGCCACTTGACCAGGCCCAGCCAAGTTGACACACAAACGGAACTACCACAGTCCTCAAAGTGCCATCTTTGTTTTTGATGTCACTTCTTTTGCAGAAGAGTCTTCTGCAGCAGATTTGTCCATTGCAATACATCATTTGATTTCATAACTGTGCTTCCACAGGTACTGATCGTGGTTCCAAGTAATATCAAATCCCTGACAACTTCAGTCTTTCCTCCATTTATCATGATATTGTCCAGTTGTAAAGATTTCTGTTTTCTTCATATTGAGGTGTAATCCATACAAGTCTGTAGTCTTGGATCTTTATCAGTAATAGCTTCAAGTCTTCTTCACTTTCAGCAAGCAAAGTTGTGTCATCTGCGGGTCCCAAGTTGTTCATGATCTTTCTCCAATCCTGATTCCACATTCTTCTTCATATAGTCCAGTTCCTTGGATTAACTGCTCAGTGCACAGATTGAATAAGTATGATGAAAGAATAAAACCTAAATGTGATGCACACCTTTCCTGATTTTAAACCATGCAGTATTCTCTTGTTCTGTAGAATGACTGCTTCTTGGTCCATGTACAGGCTCCGCAAGAGCACAGTTAAGTGTTCTGCAATTCCCATTCTACACAGTGCTATTTGTGTGGATAACAAATTATGAATAACATTGAGAAGAATGGGAATTCCAGAACACTTGATTGTACTCATGAGGAACCTGTACATAGATCAGGAGGCTGTCATTCAAACAGAACAAGGGGATACTGCATGGCTTAAAATCAGGAAGAGAGTGCATCCGGGTTGTATCCTTCCACCATACTACTTCAATCTGTATGCTGAGCAAATAAACCAAGAAACTAGATTACATAAAGATGAACTGGCATCAGGATTGGAGGAAAACTCGTTAACCTGCAATATGCAGATGACACAACTTCGCTTGCTGAAAGTGAGAATGACTTGAAGCACTTCCTAATGAAAGAAGATTAAAGATTACAGTCTGCAGTATGGATTACACCTCAACATAAAGAAAACAAAAATCCTCACAACTGGTCCAATAAATAGCTTCATGATGGATGGAGAAAGGATTGAAGTTGTTAAAGATTCCATATTACTTGGTTCCACAATCCACACCAATGGAAGCAGCAGTCAAAATATCAGATGACGTATTGCCTTGGGCAAATCTGCTATAAAAGACCTTTCTCAAGTGATGAAGAGCAAAGATGTATCCTTAAAGACTAAGGTGCATCTAACCCAAGCCATGGTATTTTTAATCACCTTTTACGCATGTGAGAGCCAGATAATGAATAAGGAAGACTGAAGAGTAGTTGATGCTTTTGAGTTGTGGTGTTAGAGAAGAATGCTAAGAGTATCATGGACTGCTAAAAGGACTAATAGATCTGTCCTGGAAGAAGTACAGCTGGAATACTTCTTGCATGCGAGAATGGCCAGACTTCGTCTCACTTACTTTAGTCATGTTGTCAGGAGGAACCATTTCCTGGAGAAGGATATTATGCTTGGTAAAGTGGAGGGTCAACGAAGAAGGGGAAGGCCCTCAACGAGATAGAATGACATAGTGGCTGCAACGATGGGCTCAGGTATAGCAAGAATCATGAGGCTGGCACAGTACTGGGTAGTGTTTCATTCTGCTGTGCACAGGGTCGCTATGAGTCAGAGACAACTCAACAGTGCCAAACAACAACAGCATTATTCATAATTTGTTATGATCCACACAGTTGAATGCCTCTGGATAGTCAATAAAACACTAGTATCCTCTGCTTTCAGCCAAGATCCATCTGACATCAGCAGTGATATCCTGTGTTCCATGCCCTCTTCTGAATCCAGCCTGAATTCCCGGCAGTTCCCTGTCAATGTACTGCTCCAGCCATTTTTGAATTGTCTTCAGCAAAACTGTACTTGTGTGTGATATTTATGATATTGTTTGATAATTTCCTCTTTCTGTTGGATCACCTTTCTCTGGAATGAGTATAAATATGGACCTCTTCCAGTCAGTTGGCCATGTAGCTGTCTTCCAAATTTCCTGGCATAATTAAGTAAGCACCTCCAGTGCTGCAATCTGTTTGTTGAAACATCTCAATAGGTATTCTGTCAATTCCTGAAGCCTTGTTTTTCGCCAATTCTTTTGGCACAGTTTGGACTTCTTCCTTCAATACCATTGTTCCTGATCATATGCTACCTCCTGAAATGGTTGAACGTCAACCAATTCTTTTTGGTACAGTGACCCTGTGTATTCTTTCCATCTTCTTTTGATGCTTCCTGCATCATTCAATATTTTGCCTACAGAATCTTTCAATATTGCAACTCAAGTCTTCAATTTTTTCTTCAGTTTTTTCAGCTGGAGAAATGCCAAGTATGTTCTTCACTTTTGGTTTTCTAACTACAAGTCTTTGGGCATTTCATTATACTGTTTTGTCTTCTGTAGCTACCCTTTGAAATCTTCTGTTCAGCTCTTTCACTTCATCATTTCTTCTACTTGCTTTAGCTTCTCTATGTGCTACGAGCAAGTTTCAGAATCTCTTCTGACATCCATTTTTGTCTTTTCTTCTTTCCTGTCTTCTTAATGACGTTTTGCTTTTTTCATTTATGATATTCTTGATGTCATTCCACAACTCATCTGGTCTTCAGTCAGTGGTGTTCAATGCATTAAATCTATTCTTGAGATGGTCTCTAAATTCAGGTAGGATATACTCAAGGTTGTACACTGGCATTCCATTACTAGACCCTATTATTATTATTGCTAGACTGTTATTAGTTCTAAATTTCCCTGTCAGTTCTTGGATATAAAATCTCTACCTCCTAATTTATTCAAATGGTGTATCTACTGTGAGGATGAAAGAAGTGGCACCCACAACAGGGCTCAGTCATCTTTGGAAGAAAGGGAAACATGCAGGGCATGGAAAGTAAAAAAGTAGTACGTGTACATGCCTGCGGTGTAGTAAATTACCTGGTATGGCTTTTCCAGCCCTAAGTCTTTGTAAACTCTGTGGCAGAATTTACTGTGAGAAACTGAGTAGCTCCTGATTGTTAAAGTTATCCACTTGGGGTATTTCTGTTGGAAGCAACACCAAGTAATTTTCTAGGAAGTTCTCTTTCTCTCAAGTGTATAGAATTCTGATGTTGGGATTGGTTACTTTGCCACTCTGCCAGGCTCAAAAGGAACCCTCCTAGAGGCAGAAGAAATCTCTCACTGCTGGCTGAGAGACGTGAGAGACATTCATTGCTGAAACACTGAGAGATGCACTGCTGGAACAGAGACTGACAGAGACTGTTGGCTGAGACATGGTGGCCTGAGAGAAACTGAGTGTGTTCCTGAACTTGAATTGTAACCTGTTGCTTCCCTAATAAACCCCATAATCTGTGAGTTCTACGTGGCCACTGCAGCAAATTATTGAACCCAGCAGAGAGGTGTTGGGTGCTGTGGGAGGAATGGCTGGTGCCAGGATTGGTGAAAGGGCTGGAGGGAGGCAGCATATCTGGCCTCGCAGGAGTAGGCCTTGGGCTACTGATGGTGATTCTCTCTTCCTCTTATGGGGTTAGAGGAGGTCAGAATATATGGCCTCCCTGCCTCTTTGACAACGCCATAAAGTTTAAACAGGTAAACAATGAAGTGAAAATCTCCCTTCCACTTAAGTCAGTCAAAGCAGCCAGTTACTTTTAATAGACTTACCAGTTAATTATAGGGGCAGGGGGATTCCATAATTTAGGTGAAATACAAAACAGATCAATTTGACTTTATGTGCAAATATCTGACGCTTTCAAGTAAAGAGTCACCTTCAAATCCTCTTTATCATATTGTTCAACACCCTTCCAAAATAACCACTAACTTCAAAACACAGTTTAAAGAGAAAGACAGACCACATACAGCACAAGGAGACTAGTACCTAGAGTTTGGTCCTTGTGTAAGTTCCAACCAGCAGCATGTTAGTTAACAGGTTTGGTTTGGTTCTTCGTGCCTGTGCATCATGACAGTGGCTGATGAATAGGATGTGGGAGGGGTGTGAATGAAAATAAAACTCATGAGGAAATGAAGATGACTCAAGCAGTTCCAGAAGCTGTGACAAGCTAGGACAGAAGTCTATCATAAGGGAGCTACTTGGGGTCAGGTCCCCATCATTTGTGCCCCCACTTTACCCTCCCAGTCTGGGATGATTTGTGGTTAATGCACAAAGTGACAAAGGCAGCACAAAAATCCACTTCCTCTGTTTCCAGTACAATGCACTGGTTCTCAATCCTGGCTTCACATCAGAACTGCCTAGGAAGCTTTAGAAAAAGTACTAATTTTCCAAACTAAGTAAACCAGAATGCCTGGGGATGGAGGCCCAGACGTTGGTATTTGTTTTGAACTTCCCCTAGGAGTCTCTATGAGCAGCCAGAATTGAGAACCAGGGATACAGGGCAGTGGCTCTCAAATATGAGTGTGCATCAGAATCATCCAGAGAGTTTGCTAAAACCTATCACTGGGCCGTTAGAGGTTCTCACATTCAGAAGGTCTGGGATAGAGACTGAGAATCTGCATTTCTAGCAAGTTTCCAGGTGATACTGATGCTTCTGGTCTGGGGACCACACTTTGAGAACCTCTTACACAGGGGAAATGATGTGACTTAAGAGTTAGAGAGATATGGATTCAAACTTCAGCTTTGCCATCATCTAAAAGTATGACCTTGAGTGACTGACTGACTTTCTCCGAGTCTCGGTTTCCTTATTGGCAATGTTCCTATGAGGATTATTATACTGCAGGCAAAGCAAAGAGTACAAGCCCCAGGCATATCCAAAAGTTTAGTACATGGCAGGGCTCTCCCCTTCCACTGGACAAATACAAGACCAGTAGAGTCTGCTAGGCCCACCAACAATGCTCTGTCTGCCAAAGGCCAGGCCCCCAGCTATGCCTCCCAGGCTTACCTGCTGTGATGGAAAGACTTCAGCTTTGGCTGCAACAGCACAAACAGCACCACAAGGAGGAGAATAAGTGCCACAGAGCTGGCAGTGGATGCCACTATGGACAGTGTGGGAACTCCAAGTGACGTGTGAGCATCTTTGTCTATGGAAACAAACCATCATCAGAAGCATTTTCTATCCAGACACATGAAACACGAGCCCCACAGACCTTGTCAAATGCCCCTTTCATGGTACCATGCAGAGACATCCTATAGCCCAGGCTATTTCAGGAATAACAGCACAGAGCAGCCGATGTACTTACGGTGCTTCTGGAAAGGGACCACTTCCCTATTCTTTTTCCTGAATATAAAATTCCCTTTACTTCTAGCCTTTGATCTCACTTTCATAATACACTTATGGTCCTGTCCTCAGGAGCAGGCTGATAAACCTGAAACATTTAGATGGGCACACTGCTCCATCATCTTAAGTTCCACCCACGTTTCTTGCCATGTGGCAGGAAAATCTACAAGAACTGGGCTATAATGACCCCCTGAGCTTCAGTTGTAAATTATAGACTGATTTTCACTCAAGGCCTTTTCTGGGGGTGTTACAGGCTCTGGTAGTGAAGCCTGAGTGTGGAGTACAAAGACAGCTGCACAACACACCTTCCTGCAGGCAGCTGGGTTTTCCTATCATGAAAGACAGGAGGAGGAAGGAGGGGAAGAGGTCTCTGTCCAGCTAAATGTAGCTCCATAATAAAACAGTCCATTTCCATTCAAGGAAAAATAAAATAAAAGACACACTAGAGAAGGTGCTGGTATCTGCTCATTGTGTTACAAGAACCTGGTCAAAGATCACCACCACTAGGCTAGGCAAACAAGAGATCCTGAAAATCAAAGGGACTTTATATAACAGGGCAGATACTTCAGTAAAGCCACTGAGCTGCCAGGCAATTCAGCTGAATTCAAGGAGGCATGCATCAGTAACCCCAAATTTCTTTCACAAAGACAAAGAATCTCAAAGGAAGGCAGGATGCAGGCCACCAAACAGGCTATATCACTCCACAAGCAAAGGGAGCTTTAGAGGAAGCGTATGCCACTTCCCATGAGTTAAAAGAAAGCAGAACCCCTGTAGCATCTCTCTCCCATCTGCCAGACTGACCCTCATTGAGATGGCAGCTAATCTCCATGGCTGGTTTCCACTCGCCATTCTTACACGTCAGGTATTTGTAATCACCCTTCAACATGTAGCCTTCAGCACACAGGTACTCGATGACACTGCCTGCTGTCAAGGGGTCTCTGCAGGGCCGGGGGTGGCAGACGTAGCCACCATTCTCTGGCTCCGGGGGCCGGGGGCACACTGCAAAGACAAGGAGAGAGTGGTGGTACACTGGTGAGGTTGTCTGGTGACATGGAGGGAGTTAGCTCTAAAGGCCTCAACTGGAAACACGAGATGAGCAAAGAGCCATTCCCTTGGGAAGGCTCTTGGCCAAACCCTGGAGATTCCGGTTGCCACCAACAGAGGGAAGTTTGCTTGCTGGCAACAGGGGAAGTTCGGCTGCCTGCACCATTTCCCCTTTTCCTCACACTGTGCCTTAAGAGAACTGCATCCATAATGTGCAATAGACCCTGACAATGTCTTGAACCTACAGAGATCTAGAAATAATATGGTTTTAATAAAATCTCTACAAACACATCATGAACTGCAATGAAAGGTAGTAAAATACTGTTAACCTGTGAGGGGGAAATGTTAGCCTCTTTTGCAATATCAATGCCAGAAAGGGATTCAATAGTATAATAAAAACATGTGTTCTCAGCCTCACAGGGGATTTTGGATGTACTCCTTGGGAGGTTCCCACACCCTCTGTACATCTTCCACTCACTGACTAGTAATTGGCATCACTCTACCCACAGTGAACCCCATACTTTTCGTTCAGGTAGGACTGGCTAGGTTTAAAAGCACTTTCAGCTACACCATTATTCCCCTGTGAAGACAGGACACTGAGGCCCAACAAAAGTTAAGGTGCAGTAAATGGCAGACCTGAGACCAGAGTCAAGTCTGACTCAAAAACCTATGTACTTTCCACCAGAAGATGCTGTGTCTGTTCCACAAGCTGAGCGCTTTAAGAGGGATATAAGGGTCAAAGTTACCTCCCCTTGAAACAGGCTGTTAGGGAGGTGGGGGCAGGGTGCCTAAATGTGGTGGAGATCCTGGCCTGGTTAAGTTGCAATGATGAGAAGTCAGAGGAGCTACAAAGACTGAGCAGCCCTAGGGAGGAGAAGGGTGGTCCCACAGCCTGCCCTTCTGACCACGGTCAGACACTGCAGAACTGAAGCCCCCAGGCACCAGTCTGTTGGGTGTGCCCAGCCCAAAAAGGAAGCACATGGTAGGGGCACGAAGGGACCATTGTTTGTGAGACTGAGCAGGGGGAGAAGAAATGCCGGCAGGATGGCCAGGCACTCACAAATTTCAACTTTCCAAAAGCCTTCCTACTACAAGGAAAGATCAAAAGTTTTCCAAAGGAAACCTGATTTTGCTGACAAATACCCTGTTGCAGCTCTGTCCCCATCCTAAACATCACAAAACATCTCCATCAGAATAAGAACTGTCGTTTCCTTTTTTCACTTCCTCTAACAGGCCTGGAGTGACTGGGAGTCATACCACCGTATCTGTGACTGCCCAACATAAGGTGTCTCCCATTCATAAAACTGAGTGCACGCTCATGCAGATGGACGCTGAAATGTACAGCCTTGTGCACCAAATACCACTTCCTTTCTTGTTACAAATAAAGCAAGCTGACTGCCAGCCAGGCTGAGGAGGATACCAAGACCAAAGAGACATAATGGCCTCCTGCCCTCAAGCTGCTTATACATGAGATGGGGAAAAAAGACTCCATTGGCAGGGGGTGGGGTGGTGGTGGAGGTGGTGGTGATGGTGGTGGTGGTGGTGGAGGAGGAGGATATGCTGAAAAAACAAAGCTGGAGTAGGTGCCACAGGGATCCAGAGAAGTCTGAGAAGCTTCTCTGAGACCAGTACATGGACCTAAAGAAGGCCCCTCCGAGGACACACCTTCTCTTGACACTGCCCAGTCTTGCCCAATGTCTAGAACAGGAGAGAGACAGATGCCAACACTCCTTTTGGTGACCCTTTAAACTGTGACCAAATAATTAAAAAAGCTGGACAGCAAGGTGTCTGATGAAACCTCAGAAAGCCACTTCACCCTTTCACTTTCAGGACAGTAAGACCACCACAGACCCCTCTGACTTATTCCCTGGATCCCCTTGGACCATGTTTAATTGGCTCATTTCCTCCACAGAGTGAATGCTGAGCACCGCAGGCCACATATGGGCCCACTAAGCTGGGAAAGCTGGTCACAGAGGAAGAGCAGGTGGTTTGCAAGTCAGTGCATGCTTTGTTGGGGTTTTCTGCCCATAAAACCCACATCTGCTCGGAGTCTTTGCGAGGAACCCTGGAGGTCATCTAGCACTCATTTTTATAGGCGAAAAAGTGAGGTCAAGGGAAAAATGTCTTACAATTCAATTTAATTTCAAATTAACTAATACTTACTGGAGGAGCTCTGGTAGCATAGTGCCTAAGGCATTTGACTGCTAACCAGAAGGTTGGCGGTTCAAACCCACCAGCCACTCCTCGGAAGGAAGGTTGGGCAATCTACTTCCGTAGTGATACTGCCTCAGCAACCCAAGGAGGGGTCACTATGAGTCGGGGCCGACTCAACGGCACATAACAATAATACTTATTGGTTACTGTGCTGAACTCTGGAAAAGCATAAAAAGGTAAGTACCTGGAGCCAAACAGGGATATGACAAATAAGCACATCATTTAAAAAAATACTATTCTGTATGGCTTCTGGGTTTTGTGTCTTGTTTAAGGACACTTTCCCTACTCTGACATTATAAACATACTCTGGTATTTTCTTCTAATGTTTTATGGATTGAGATTTTGTTATTTAAATTATATATATAGTATGTTGTTTTTGTTGTTGTTATGTGCCCTCGAGTTGGACCCAACTCATAGCGACCCCTCCCTGGGTTTCCGAGGCAGTATCACTATGTAAGTAGATTGCCCCATCTTCCTTCCGAGGAGTGGCTTGTGGGTTTGAACCGCCAGCCTTCTGGTTAACAGTCAAATGCCTTAGGCACTATGCTACCAGAGCTCCCTATATATAGTACAGGAAATATATATACATGGTATAAAATTCAAAAAGTAAGAAGGGCAGAAATAAAAAGTAAACCCCTCTCCTGTCTTCTACTCAGTTCCTTCTCTCAAAGGTACCGCACAAGTTCCTTCAGTATTTTTCTAGAGATACTCCACACACAGATTTATTCTAATTCATGTCAAAGAGTCTGATTAGTGGCACGAAAGAGGAAGCTCAAAGCTAGCATGATCACATCTTGTGTGGCAGAGATGAGGAAAGGCTCCGTAGAGGAAGTAGCATTTCAGATGGAGCTTTATTCAAGGGAGGTGGTAGTTTGAAGCAGATGAACTGAAACAGGAAAGCATAGTGTAAGCCCAGGGAAAGTCAAGTAGCTCAGGTTAGCTAGGTTGCAATAATAAAATGGAGAAAAGGTGGCTTTAAAAAAAAAAAAAAAAAAGTGAAGACAAGAAACCAGTTTGTATACATACACACAATGGAATACTATGCAACATTAAAGAATAATACAGAATCTGCAAAACACTGCATAACGTGGATGAACTTGGAGGACATTATGCTGAGTGAAATTAGTCAATCACAGGATGACAAATGTTTTATTAGTCCATTATTGTAAAAAACCAAGGAAAGGTTTACATATGGAAGGAAATTTTCTTTGTTGGTTACTAGGCGTGGGAGGGAAGGGGAGGGAACACTGCTAGACAGGTAGAGACAACTATTGATTTTGGTGAAGGGAAGGGCAACGTACCAAATGTAAGTGCTCAACACGGTAGCACTGAAGAAGAGGAAGACATAGAGAGGTACACGGGAGGTACAGACAACAAAGATGAACCCTTTTGCACATACAGTACTGCCTTGTCAGCGATGGCAAACACTGATCTGCACGGGTGGACAGATGAGTAGACAGGCTGAATAATTAGGTATGTCTATGAAGTGGGGAGTGTGCCCATGACCATGTATAGGGTTGGCAGACAATGCTTCTACAAGTGTATTTGTATGTTCTCTGAGAATTCCTGGCAGCTCTGGTGGTGTATTGCCTAAGGCATTTGACTGCTAACCAGAAGGCTGGTGGTTCAAACCCACCAGCCACTCCTTGGAAGGAAGTTTGGGCAATTTACTTCCATAGTGATACCATCTCGGAAATCCAAGGAGGGGTCACTATAGCTGGATTCGACTAGATGGCAGTGAGTTTGGTTTTTTGGAGTAAGAATTCCCAGGTATATAGTGAAGTCAGAGATGACTCGACGGCACCTAACAACAACAGTAGAGCTGACAAGGGACAAGGCTGTAGTCACTTCTTAGCCACAGCCTGCTACTCAGGAAGAGTTAATAGTTAGACCTGTGGGCTTGGGACCATGGTCGCAGGGGACATCAAGCTTAACTGGCATAACATACCACACAAAAACATTGTTCCACATCCATCTTTGGTGAGTAGCAAATGGGATCTTAATACCTTGCAAGCGGCCATCTAGATGCAACAATGGGTCTCTCCTCATCCAGAGCAAAGAAGAATGAAGAAAACCAAAGTTACATGGAAACAATTAGTCCAAGTGACTGGTACACCATTCAATCCTCAGCCTATACAACTATGAGACCAGAAGAACTAGATGGTGCCTAGCTACCACTGTTAACCACTCGGAAGCAGGGTGGGAGAACAATGCGGAACAAAACTCAAGAGCATTTGAAAAAAAGGGACCAAGTTTGCTGGTCTGATAGAGCCTGGTGGAACCCCTGAGACTATGGCCCCTCACTTATCTTCAGGTCTGGAATTGAACCCACTCCTGTGGCTTCCAGCCAAACAAAAGTCAGGCACATGAGCTGAACATCTATATTAGGTAGACATACTCCTTAGAGAGATCAATCATAGGACAATAGAAGGGCTGTGTATACACAGGGAGACAGCTTGGGGGGGCAGAAGTGCATGAGAGAGAAGGACACAGAGAAGAGGTGGCTATGGGGAGGAAGTGGAAGGAGAGCTGTTGTATTGTGGGAGATTGCAGTCAATGTCATGAGACAAAGTATACGTGAACTACTGTGTGGAAAGTGAATGTGCTCCGTAAACTTTCACCCAAATAATGATTAAATAAATAAATAAACACATACATAATTGCAAAGTGCATTTGAGTTGTCATAGAAAATCAAGCAGGTATACAAAGTACTCAGACAAATTGGATTTGAATCCAAAAAAAGACTGAGCAGTTAAGGAAAGACTCACTTGAAGATACTGAAATTAAGAACACAAACAACAGACCCAATTGAACCAAAATTAGGAGATGTATCCCTATGTATCCTGACTTTCAAAGTGCCAACATAGCCTGCAGTCTGAATTAGAAATATTTGGAAATAGATGTTGTGACACATTAAAAAAAAAGAAAAAAGAAAGCATTTTGTAGAGGGTCTTGAATGCAACAAGAGGATTTTTATACAATATTCAAAGGAAAGGGGGAGCCACTGACAGTTCTTGAGAAGGGTAACATCACAAGAAGATCTGAATTTGATATAAGATGGACTGGAGTTGGAGAGACTCCTTGGATTACATGAAGAGTAGAGCAACCCTAGTATGGTAAAATAAATTTAGTACAAAAAAATTCTTTTATGTTTATCTAAGAAGGTCTCACAAAGGAAAAGTGAAATGGAATATGTCAGGGTCAGCATTGCTAAGAGGCTCCCCCAGTTCCAGGCAAGGTCCAAAAAAAAAAAAAGAAAAGCAAGGTCATTTTATGACCCTGAGAACACAAGAGAAAAATATGGCACTCTTGTCCAGACAAAGAGCAGGGTGACAAGGTCCTGGCAGAGGGCAAGTGTTGGGGGGTGGGGGGTGGACAATCCCCTGTCAGTGCTGCCTGGGGTTCACAAGAAAGGGAGGACCATCAAGGAAGAGCAAAACCACCAGGCAAATCCATCATCAACCTGTGGCTCCCAGAAGCTACAGTTCTGGGTGAGAAGCTGCCTTAATCTGTAAATCAGGTCTCTCTCTCTCTCTCTCTCTCTCTCTCTCACACACACACACACACACACACACACAGGTCCATAGAGGAAGTTTCAAACTCTGACCATAACTCCAAGAAGATAATGAACTCATTTGATTTGGCAATGGTGCATTATTTTAAAAAGAGAGGGAGAAAGCCAGAAGATAGAAATTTTACAGGGAAAAATCAATGATTCCTCAGTTTCCTCTGCTCTCTCTCCATTATCTCCCACACCACTTAGCCTCCCCAGAACACAGGAAGCGGAGTGCCTGGCGCAACAGGAGGCATTCCGTGAATGTCCATTTCCAACCAGCTGGTGAGGATTCAGATGGAGGAGAAGCAAAATGATCTGGCTGACACTTCTGCCTCAGAAAACCTCGGCCTAAAACCCTGAGTGGAAGCCAAACAACAACCTTCAGTCAGCTCTTCTAAATGAATGTGCTTTGCTTTTGCAATTTCGGGGACCAAACTTTCAGCAGGAAGAGGTGAACTGAAACAAACTTTTATAAAACTCTATAACCAACAAGTTGAAATAAGCTCTAGGAAACGCCCTGGGGCCAAAGTACTCAGTTGAACAAACTGAACAAATACTTGAGTCCCTTCAACAAGGTATGGAGAGTAGAGAGTATAAAGACCTGAGATATGCTTGGGAACCTCAAAGGGATTAGGGATGAGTAGGACACGTAGACATATAATAAATATCTAGTACATTAAGTGCTTGGCTGCTAACCAAAAGGTTGGCAGTTCAAACCCACCTAGCGGCTCCTTGGGAGAAAGACCTGGCGATCTGTTCCTGTAAAGATTGTTGTTGTCAGGTGGGGTGGAGTTGATTTCAACTCACAGTGTCTGTATATGACAGAGTAGAACTGCCCTTTAGAATTTTCTAGGCTAGAAAGATCACCAGATCACCAGATCTTTCTCTCCAGGACAGAAAAGGTTCCCTCAAACGAAACAAACTCTGCAGTTGTAATCACCAGGAATACAGTTGAGGCAACACTGTATATTTCTCTATTTTTTTTAAAAAAATATTTTATTGTACTTAAGGTGTTAAGCACAATAACACTTAAAGCACAATATAAATATTTTTATAAATATAAAATAACACATTTTTCACAATATACCATCGTTCTCAGTTATTCCATTCTGGTTATACCATTTACAGGACTCTTTCCCCACCCCCTTACCTTCTCATCTTTGTTTTAGTATAATTTTTGACCATTTGGCCTCTTATACATGATTTTTTAAAAGGAGCTCATTACTCATGGGTGATATTCTTTATTTTATCAGCCAATCTGCTATTCAGCTAATCCCTATCTGGTTTTCAGGCTTTGCTATTGTAGTGCCTAAGGCATGTGACTGCTAACCAGAGGCTGGAGGTTCAAACCCACCAAGCCACTCCTCAGAAGGAAGGTTGGGTAATCTACTTCCGTGGTGATACTACCTCAGAAAACCCAAGGAGGGGGTGCTATGAGTTGGATCCAACTTGACGGCAGTGAGTTTGGTTTTGTTTTTGGATTTGGTTTTGACACTGTCAAACAATGAGAGCAGGGCCTCTCTACCCAAGAGTGTCCATGACAGTCAACATGACAGGACCATACCTCAGAAAGCTTACAGTGAGAGAGGACACAAGTTGGAGCCATGAAAAACAGGGTGTAGAACCACACCATGGGGTGTGAAATATGTTAAAAAGCCGATGTGGAAAGAAGATAGGTATTTAGCACTGGAAGTCCATTAAGGTTGTTTAGATAAGCACTATTTACAGTGTCTGCTCTAAAAACCCTTTCTTGATCTATGAAGGTCCTATTTCTACTTTTAGCCCTCAGGGGTCTGTTAGGAACAGAGAGAGAGAAAAGAAAAAGAAGGTGAATACAGAATAGGGCAGATTCCTGCCTCAGGCTTTCAGTGGGACCAGGCAATCAGGCTGGAGCTCAACTGGTCAAGAGCTACTTAAGAGCTGCTTCTATCCATGGCTCTCCCTGGCTTTCTGCCTTCCTGACCCCCCACTCAAATAGTCAAAAGTCTGAAATAGGCTGCAGTGAGAAGAAAAGAGGCCATTTCTCATGCCATTTGCAACCTTCCTCTCCTATGAGACAAACCTTCCCAGCAGTCAGACAGGAAGCCCATTGTCCAGCCAGGATCCCTTTTCTCATGAGAACTTCCCACACCCTGGGAAGGGCAGGCCTGTGGTAGCTGATGCCTTTCTCAGAGAGTGGCGCTGGAGCTGGGACTGGAGAACCCACCCATAACTTAGGCTGTCCACCTGGCTCCACTGCCACTTTCTTAAGAAAGACCTTGGCCCAAGCCCTGCTCAGGGAGATCAGTCACTCAGAAGTCTGGCCTCAGCACCCACCCATCTTGTTTCAGACCCCATCCCTCTCTCCACCTCCCAAGAGGGGACAAAACAGCCAGCAGACTCAGAGCCAGCATTTTCTTTACTGCACTGCCTCACATGTGAAGACTTACCACCTGCAGGCAGGCAACAAAATTCTTAGTCATTCATAAAGGAGGAATGCTCTCTCTTCCCCCTGGAAATCCTGACCTGAAACCACTTGCCCTAAGCTAGAAGCTCTCTCATCTTTCTGTTCAAGACTTGGTCCAAGGTTACCTACTCCAGGAAATCCTCCCTGATCTTGCCAGAGAGAATTAAGCAGCATGGGGTAGTGCTTACTATCATGTGCCTATAATCAGGCTGCCTGATTTGTGTACAGAGCTCTGGTGGCACAGTGGTTAAAGTATTCAGCTGCTAACCAAAAGGTCGGTGGTTTGAACCCACTAGCTGCTCTACAGGTGAAAGATGAGGCAGTCCACTTCTGTAAAGATTTAGAGCCTTAGAAACCCTATGGGACAGTTCTACTCTGTCCTATAGGGTGGCTGTGAGATGGAACTGACTCGACAGCAGTGGGGTAGTTTTGGTTTGTGTACTTACTGCTCATGGGGCTAGAATTAAACAGCCTGGTTTGTATACTGCTGCAAACCACTATTTGGTCTTTAGCAGATATTCCTATTCCTCAATTTCTTCTTTCATAAAATGGGGGTAGTAAAGGTATCTTCCTCACAGGATTGCTAAACGGATTACTCATGATTATGCAGGCAAAGTACCTGGTACTGGGTCTGGCACACACCAAGTGCTCATTAAGCAGTAGTTTTACTATTTCTCCTCTGCTCCTATGACATCTTCTTTATTCCTTTCTATAAAGTAGCACCATTATCACTGTGTCACTCTGATTACTTTCTCACAGGTCAGTCCTTCACCCATTTCCATATTAGCTCTTCCCTCCTCCTCCCCCCACCAAGCAGGAACCTGTGCCTGGCACAGAATCTGTCAGACAACAGTTGTTTAGTTAAACTGAGTTGACCTGCAAAACATTTCAAGGCAATGCCACAATGGTTTCTGATTTGAGCTAAGTCAGGAACACATAACAGTAAAGAGAATCCTTCTCCATGGTAGATCTCAGATTCTCTAAGCTGGTATAACCATGAAAATATCCTCACCCCTAACAGATTCAGGGTATGTGAGGGTAGAACATAGTCTCTACCAGACTATGTTCATCAGACAGATGAAATGAAGGTTTGACTCAGAGGCACACCCTGCAACCCTGTCAACTGCTGTAGCTCTTCCACGCCTTACTCCTTAACAGCCAATACCCAGCTTCATGAGGGTTTGAAAGGACTACAAAAACTTCAAACCTGAAAGTGTCTTGCATCATGCTTGGCACATATCAGGCACTGATAAATTTTACTTATTTTCACTTAGCAAACTAAATCCTTATCTCTGGATTTTGGAATGGGACAGGGCAAGGACTTTGGCAAAGAAAAAAGAAAGTACTGTTTCAAAAATTTTGGGGTACCTAGAGAGGAGAAGGCACAGAGCAGAGAGAGGATGTACACTTGGGGAGATCTTTCTTTGTGCTCCCCTCACTCCAGGCTCAGTAATAAGCCAGCCCCTTTCCCACTTCCCTTCTCAGTGCAACATCCTAGGCTGCTCTTTGCTGACAAATGGCCTCCATATGGCTTGTCACCCTTTCACCTCTTCTTGTTCTCACAGTTCAGGGATACCAGGGGAATATAGGCTGCCAGCTGGGACTGGGCCCCCCACTTCCCTTCCAACTGTTATAACTGCTTAAAAGGGGGTGAACAGAAGAACCACTCCCCTTCATCCTGCTGCTTCAGGCCTGGGATGCTCAGTGCCCTAAGTCCCCTACCTCCACTTGACCATGCAGTGAACCACAGAGCAGAGCCCACAGTCATCCTCTACCCCCACTCCCAGAATGGTGGGATGACAGCACAGCTAGGGAGCTAGGCTATTCCATATGTATTAAAGGAATATTACTATATTCCTCTTGAGAGTGGTACTTAAAGGACCAAGGGGTAGTTAAGTGTTAAGAGACAGCAGATGATGTTTTTTCCTCATCTTCTTCACCCCATCATCTCCCCAAGCTACACAGTGTATTGTTTCCCTCCTTCTAATAATTCACTACCTCTGCAGCAGGCTGGTCCTATCAAGGCAGGCCTCAGTCAGCTGCTTAACACTATTCAATCTTAGAAGGGTAATTAATGAGTGGGTGATAATTAACTTAGGAGTCTGGCTTAGAGTGTTAAACAGAGTTGGACTCTTGGGTACAAAGGTCAGAGTTGTGGTTTTCTTTCCAATTCTACCACCTAAAGTAACTGAATGAATTCCAGTCTAGTGCCAGTAACACACAGTAGACCTTTAAGGAACAGTGGGCAAATTTAATGATCTATGTTGTCCAACAGGGTACAAGTGAGGAAGAGAATTAACATTTATTGCCTGGCACTACAGTGAGTTCTTTAAAGTCATTATCCTATTTCATTCTCACCCCCTTTGAGGAAGGTGGTGCAACACCCTATTTGTTCAAATGAAGAAACTGAGACTCTGAAAAAGTTAGTAAGTGGCCTGAGGTAACACAGCCATTAAGTGTTGGAGTCTGGATTCAAATTCAGGTTTGCTTCTTCTCCCTGTTATAGGGAGGCTCCTTCATTACAGACGCCACGGGGAAAATTTACCCAAAGAGTTACAAAGTACAGCGTGGGGGTAGGGGAGTACATCTGGAAAAAAGATGAATTCCTGTTTGGAGAAGAATGTGGACTGGTGAGTTTACCTGTGCCCAGAGGACTTGGCTCATATCTCAAGTGGGGCCGCATTTTTCCAGAAGGGTGGGGGAGAGAGAGGCAAGAGCACTTATTCCACCAATCTCTAAGCACTACAATGGAACTATTTAAGAACCACAGAATGTATGGGGACATTTTCAGCTGAGAACCCAAGTCTTCAAGAGGAAGACTGAAAGAAGATTGTCACTAAATGCAGAATGGGGCTGTAACCTCGAATTAGATAGCGGGCCACCTTTCTGCCAGCTGCCCAGAACACACAGGGCCACTGGGGCAGCTCTGCCAATGCCCAAAATAAACAGCCTTTGCCATCTACCACCAAACAGGGGGTCAGGCAGCGTTTTGATTCTCTCAGGTGCTCAACAGGCCACCACAGCTCACAGACTTAAACAAATGCAATGAAAGAAGACAATCCATAAACCTTCATTATGGGTCGTAGCAGAATCAGCTGAGGCAATGGCCTAAAACCAGCAAGCCACCACAGGTCTTTGAAAAACCAAAGAAAACCAGTCGCTGTTGCGTCAGCACAGAAGTGTGCTCTACAGGGTTTTCAATGACTGCTTTTCAGAAGTAGGTCACCAGGCTTTTCCTTCAAGGCACTTCTGGGTAGACTCAAAACCCCAACCTTTCAATTAGCAGTTGAGCATATTAAACATTTGCACCACCCAGGGATTCCCTTGGGGAAAAAAATATTTAGTAATTGAGGGGTAAAGGTCTGAATGATCTTTTCTAAAAAAGAGATGGGACTGGGTCCTCCTGTGACAAACAAGGCTAATTAAACTAGACCTCCTATTTAAGGCATGTCCTCAAGTAAGACCTGTACATTCTGTGGAGGCTTCTGTTGGGCCTGGCCCTACCACAAGAGAGGGGCTAGGAAACATTAAAAGGGATAAAGAAAGTTTCTTTTTTGCAGGGGGAAGAGTTGAGGGGAAGGCAGCTACCAGTGCCATGGGTCTTGGCTTGATCACCTCTGAACCAACAAGTATAAGGACTGCCGTAATGAACGTGCATGGGTAGATGGAGTCAACAGTTAAAAAGTCCACTGATCTGGATATTCTTCCTCCTCAGTCCTGTGGGGGGTACAGTTCCCTTCTTTAACCAGTGAACCACCTTCTCTCACAGGACCACCACAGGAAAAGCAGCTTGTCACGCCTTCTTGGTTTCCTCTGCACCTCCTAGAAGGGACCTTATCACCATGTGCCATCTGCCCAGCATGTCTTTTACTCTTCCCTACTTTGGGGTCTTTCTAACGTCCTGGGCCATATGGAGACATAGGGATGAATGTTGGGGTTACTTGCCACAGAGCACTCCTAACAGATTCCTTTCCTGCTCCCCAGCCAGCAGAGAAGACAGGAGAGAGTGCCTCGCCTCCTGTGTGTCCCTTCACATGGTGCTCCCTCAAGAAGCAATGCTTAAATCTCCATAAAAACCTTTAAAAATGAAAGGAAACCATTCAAATCTGCTGTGAGGTCCAGCACAGGGCACCTGGCCCTCAAGGTGCTTTTCCACATGTCTGGGACTTGCCTCCCTTTGATTTTAGCCTGTTTATTTATCAGTCTGGCTCCAGTACACTGCTGGGACTCCTTGACCATTATATAGAGTAGCTTCAAAATACAGATGTAGTGAAACCTGGGCGTGGACCAGACACTGGTGGGGAGGTCAAAATCAGGAACAGAGTCTCAACCATGTTTCATTTGTTAGGCTACAGCACATGTGATTGCCACCTGCCATGGCCTCTCTTGGTCTTTGGACCCGTGACTTTTTTATTTTTTAAATTTTTATTGTGATTTGGGTGAAAATTTACCCAGCAAATTCATTTTCCATACAGCAGTTCATACATATTTTGTCTCATGACATTGACTGTAACTCCCCACAATGTAATAGCTCTCTTCCTACTTCCTCCCCAAACTCTTCCCCTGTCCTTCCCCTCCCAGGTATTCCCACCTCCTAAGCTGTCTCCCTGTGCAAACACTACCCTTCTGTTCTCCCATGACTGATCACTCCAAGGAGTGTTACCTACCTGATATAAACGTTTACCCTATGTGACTGTCTATTGTTTCGCTGCAAACCACAGCAATGAGTTCAATTCCAGACCCAAAGAGTGGCTAGGGGCCACAGTCTCAGGGGTCTCACCAGGCTCTATCAGACTCGCAAATCTGGTCTCTTTTTTTAATGATTTTGAGTTTTGTTCCACATTGTTCTCCCACTCTATTCAGGATCTCCTTCATAGATCCCCCTCAGAGTGATTAACAGTGGTATAGACCCCTGACTCTTGCAAGCCACTTCTGACTGACCAAAACATGAAGAAGTTGCCTGGTGCAGCCTCACTCACACAGCATGTCAATAAATAATTACGCCCAAATGGCATATCAGGGAGTAGAAAAGACTCTTTAATCTCTTGTCTTCCAAACAGTGGATTTAATAATGATCACCCAGAAGAGAATTAAAAAGTTTTGATACTTATTCTTTCTGTATTTCAGTTTTTAACAGGAATTCATTCATTAATTAAGCAAGTATCTACTAAGTGCTAGGTTCTAGACTTGGTGCTAAAATTCAAGAACAAATAACACATATTTCTGTCCTTGAAGAGACTGCAGCCTCTTTGAGAATACAGAAAGATAAGGAGCCCCAAAGGACTGTAATATTAGTAATATGTACTCTGTTTATCTCCTAGCATACATGTAAGGATTACATTTATCTACTCATTCTTTCAACAAGCATTTACTAAGTACCAAAGCACTGTGGCGGGCAATTGGGGGTTCAAGGGTGGGGATATGAAAAAAGACTCGGTAGGAGCTTATTGTCCAAAAAAAAAAAAAAAAAAACCCAAACTCACCGCCATCGAGTTGGATCCGACTCACAGTGACCCCTCCCTCCTTGGGTTTCTGAGGCAGTGTCCCTATGGAAGTAGATTGCCCAACCTTCCTTCCAAGGAACGGCTGGTAGGTTTGAACCACCAGCCTTCGGGTTAGCAGTCAAATGCCTTAAGCACTATGCCACCATAATATACACATTAGAAATCAATATGGGTTCCAGCAGGTTCTGAAGAAGGATTAATCCAATGGCCGAAGAAATCAGAAATGGAAGAAATGGTATTACAGCTCAGACTTCAGGGGAAAGTAGGGATTGTGACTGGAATAAAGGAGGAAAGCAGGAAGAGCACTGTAGAGGGAGAAAAGAGCTTGAACAAGGTCAGAGGAGCAAGAAGAGGGAGTGTGTGTGAGGGAAGCAGCAAATGTTTCCAAGTTTAGCAGGAGATAGCTGGAGATTTCGAAAATCAAGCTGGTGTCAGGAGAGAACCAAACCCATTGTCATCAAGTCAACTCCAACTCACAGTAACCCTGTGAGGATAGAGTACAACTGCCCCACAGGTTTCCAAGGCTATAAATCTTTATAGAAGCATCTTTCTCCTACAGCATAGGTGGTAAGTTCAAACCGCCAACCTTTTGGTTAGTAGCTAAGCACTTAACCATTGTGCAATACCAGGCAGGGCCCCAAATGCAAGGCTACAAAAAAAAAAAAAAAAATCAAAACCACTGTCATTAAGTCGATTCCGACTCATAGCCCACATTGGGTTTCTGAGGCAGTAAATCTTTACAGAAGTAGATTGCCCATTCTTCCTTCCACAGACTGCCTAGTGGATTTGAACCACCAACTTTCTGGTTAGCAGTCAGATGCCTTAGGCACTGTGCTACCAGAGCTCCTTAAAAAAATGCAAGGGTAAGGAATGTGAAATCTTGGGTTCCTCGTCCTTAAAATGAAATTATTAAGAATGCTTCCAGTCCTAAAATGTAAAGCCATGTTATTCATTACAAAACTCAACATTAGCTGGAGGCTGTGTAGTAGTAACCCAGCTGAAGAAGACAGCTACATAAATCCGCCTCCTATTCTGGAAACTATTTTCCAATGGAGCAGGTGTGCTGGTGCCCTGGAGAAGGGAAAGGGGAAGGACAGAGGGAAAAACCATGCGAGTTTTCCAGTGTAGATTCATCATGCTTTTCAAGTGTGTCAAAGTGCAAGGGGACCGGAGAGGATTGGAGAGGCTGAAGCAGAGAAAAGGAATACAAAGGTATCTTGTGGCCAATTTCCTTCCCAGGATTCTCTCACATGGCAGCAGATGGCCTATCCCTGGAGGGCTGGATCCCACAAAGCAGCTGCTCTCAGGTCCAGGTTCTAACAGTTGGGGTCACAGGACCTCTTTGCAGAAGCTGAATGCCAGGAATCAATGGAGCACATTGTGCCTGCATGCATGAGCTCTTATATCCAGGCTCATGACCTATGCCTGCGTGGAACAGAGGACTGGGAAAAGTAACACTATGCACTTTGAAAAGTTGCACCTAGCAAACTAATGGTAAGATATCAAATTATAAAATTCAATTTTACTTAAACTGCCTTGACTTTGCTGGGAAACTATTGAGATGCTAATTATTTGGGAGATAAAAGACTTGCCCAACAGAAGGTCAAGGAGGCTGGTGAAGGCACAGAGGGGAGAGTCACAGTATCAAGAATGCCTCTGGTCCTCCTCTTCTTCCTGCCCAAGGCACAGTCTGGTTATACCAACCAAAAAAAAAGGCTAGATGTTTTGTGCACTAGAAAAAGGGATAAAAATCCACAAAATGTTATGTGTGTACACAGAGGAGTATAACTGTATGATTACATAATTAGGCACATTAAAGTATTTATGCTGCTGAGAGTAAAAGCCCCTACTCAAAGCATTCCACTAAAGTTGAAAGGGGAAAAAAGAAAACAGAAAATAAAGCATCTAATTGCAATCTTCCACAATCCCCAGCTGGTGCCACAGCTGAATTCTCTTAATTAACATGTTGTAACAGCAAATATGAAAGACACTGTATGCTTATCAACTCCATGCCCTGGCCAACCAGGCATGGGAGAAGCCCACAGTACCGCTGTAATTAGGGAGACTTTTCTCTTTTCTATTATAATGGTACCCTGATGTGAGATGCTGGTTATTTTTCCTTAAACACTTTATTGTTTCAAGAACACATATAAAACAACTCTATACCCACAGAGTTAAGGACTAAGACTAAAGAATATGAAAAATTTCACAGTCTAGCTGCTAATTTCCTTTTCAGTGGCTGTTTTTTTCTTAACTCCCCAAACTTGGGACTCACCCATGTTAGAGTAGGTTGGTAATGTTTGAATAGCCTCACCTATTAAATAAAAGCCCACCTGACAGCTTAAAATCACAGGTTAGGTGAATCTAAAAGGAATAAAGATAACATAAATTGCCATATAAATAAATATAACACAGGGAGAAAAGCATTAATGCATCAGAGACTAGGTCAAAATGTAACGTATTCCAGACAGCAGACGCTTGCAGTTCTGGAAGGGCCTTTTACATTGAGAACAAGGGGTTTTATTTCCCCATGACTCTCAGCCACACCAAAACCTGGTTACAGGTAGTCCCTTCACTTCCCTTTAAAGATCCCCCAACATTAAATCTATTAAGATCTATTATTGTTATTTATCTATTTTAAGATCTCAGAAAGTAAAAAATAAAATGCCTAATTATACCCTGCCTTTTAGATACAATCTTGGACAATGTAATTTAGGCCAAATACATTATTCTTTAACTGCGTGTATTTTTCCCTCTTAAAACACACACATAATACCACTCTCTACTCATAAAGTTAAGGACTAAGGCTGAAGAAAATGAAAGGTTCACGACTGAGAAGGGCTGCTGACTTACGGTCAACAAATGTTCAACTGACATTAATTAGATTCCCAGCTTTTGGTACCCTGACTAAAATCTTTTTCTCAATTATGTTAATTTTAGAAGGCCTACCCTTCTTATAACTACTATCAACAATGTCATTTGTCCTGTTTTCAACTTATCCTTACAAAATAAAGGTCCAAATCCACTAACTCAAGTTACTGCTCCAGCATGCCCAGCTGTACAGCTGGGGCTGGTGACGCTGCTCAACACGTGGCACTGGCTGGCAGGCACCCACACCTTACGAGCGCGCCAAATTCATTACACAAAGGTGATTAGGGGGTTGATTTATAATGTACCAGAGTACAGGTTGTTCCTAAGATAAGTATTTAAAAGTTAACTGCTCCGTGTTGCCTCAGAACCACTTCATCAGGTACCAAATTTGGATTCCTTGCCCACTTACTCCCTTAACCCCAAAGCCTCAGAATCATTTTGGTGAACTCTGAGAAAATATAGTCTTAGGTAGGTCCATATATAAATGAGGAATGTGAAGGACTTGATGGCCCTCAGCAACATACACACACTTGCATTTTACAAAGAGATCAGGACTGTATCCAGAGCTCAGAGGGTTGCACTGGGAAGTCAAGCTCATCAACACCTGCCATAAGCCTGTTACTCAGAACAGCTCATCCTGGGATTTCCTCGGCCTCTATGCCTTGTTGATGGAAAAGGCTTGTCAAATATGCAATGAGGCCCTTAAGAGTTCACAGGTGCTGCCAGCCAGACCTTGCTATGGAATATCATTAGCAGCACAGTAGTTCCTTCCCCAACTAGGCCAATGGGAAACAAAACTCAGTGTGCCTCAGAGTCCAGACAAATAAGGAACTTCCTCAAGGGCTAGTCCACTTGTTAACTGCAATCTTCCCCTGTGAAACCAAATAAAACCACCCACCTCAAGCCAATAGGGAGGATGCAGAGCAGCTGACTATGAACTCTGAGACAGCATTCGCCACCAACTTGTCCCTGAGTCCCCTCAATCTTCCCATCTACCCTCACCTTTCAGAGCGATGGAGAAAAACACAGAAAGATCACTGGGCCTTCCACAAACATGGGCAGAGCCATTGAAAACCAACCACTGTTTTGGAGGCCACCTGTTAATTCTTAACTTTAACCACGACAAAGTGATGACTCAGAACAGTTTACTGACCAGCAAAGCAAAGGAGAATATATAGGGACTTGTAGCTTTCAAGAAAAGGGAAAGGTGGTGTTGAATTTTAAAGGCAGTACTCACCCAGTGTGGGAGAAAGATGTGGCAGTTTGCTCCCATAAAGATTTACAGCCTTGGAAACCCTATGGGGCAATTCTACTCTGTCCTGTAAGGTTGCTATGAGATGGAATCGACTTGACAGCAATGGGCTTTTGGGTTACCCACCCAGAAAAGAGCTCTGGTGGTGCTGTGGCTAAGCATCCACAGGAGAAAGATGTGGCAATCTGCTCCTATAAACATTACAGTCTGGGAAACCCTATGGGACAGTCTTACTGTGTCCTTTAGGGTCACTGAATTGGGAATTCTGCTGGCGTTTCAAACCCCCTAGCCACTCCTCAGAAGGAAGATTGGGCAATCTACTTCTGTAGTGTTACTGCCTTGGAAACCCAAGGAGAGGTTGCTGTGAGTTGGATCCAACTCAACAGCATTGAGTTTGGTTTTGGTTTTTGGAGTTGGAATTGACTTAATGGCAATGGGTTTGATTAGTTTTATCCATGAAGTGGTGCTGTGGAAGAAAGGTCTGATGTTCCGTGTCCATAAAGAAAACCCTAGGGAGTAGCACTCCTTTATAACACAGGGGTAGCTATGAGTGAGAATCGAGGGCAACAGGTTTTTTGGTTTTGGTTTTTAACCTGAGGTAAAAGGTGTTCACTTAAGGCTCCAAGCTAAGAGATCACCCCCCTAGTACCTCTTCTGCCCCAAGACCCCCAAGCCCTCAGTGAGAGAGTCAAGGTGGCCTGCGTCCCAGCCTGGCAAGAGGCTGGACTGATCCCCAGAAAGGAACTGTTTCCTAGGGCTGCAGACAGGGCACTTCCACTGGCCTTGCTTTGGGTCTATGCCAGGGTGTTTGGGATGGGTGGGCTGTGAGGGACAGGTCCAGCCTAGGAATGGCAACTAGAATGGAAATGCTCACTCAATTTCTGTTAGAGAACTAGGCAGTTCCTCACTTGGCAACCATTTACTTTGCTCTCTTCTACTGGAAATTAACAGATCTTGTGATAAGCATAACACATTTATGCTTGTCTATTCCCACTGATATAAGCTCTGAACAAAAAATTATTTTCCCAATTTCCATTTTTCACCAGGAGCCACTTGCTAGATAGCTACTCTGTTAAGAAGAGCACTTTTGATGGGTCTTTGTTTTTACCTATAATCCAAAATTACTTATTTAAAAATTTTAAGGGGGTGCAAGGCACAGGGGAACACACAATACCCAACATAAGCAGGGGCTTAGGAAAACAGCACTCTTCTACTGCTGATTAGGCATGAAGTGACTGGTGCCAACTGGACCTGGGCAGTAATCTCTGACCTATCTCATTCTAAAATGACCAGCTAGAGGCCTGAGGTCTGTTATACATTATGCCTGGCCTCAGTGGGCCCACCAAAGGACATAACATCACTTTCATACCAAGCAGGACCTGGTCAAAGCTTGACTCAGGGTGGTGCCCAACAGCTGATCCTACCCAGCCAGCAACAACCTTGTTAGGGCTTCAGCTGCTAGCCCTGCCAGGGAGCTTCAGAGGGTGCAAAAACGGCAAGGAGGCCACATGTTCCGACCTCCT
>NW_006921675.1:8146850-8149734 GCF_000298275.1 Orycteropus afer afer | reverse complement strand
GAGTTTACAAAGACTTATGGGTAGAAAAGCCACACTAAGTAATTTACTACACCGCAGAGGGCCAACAGACCCACAGGCAGTACTGTGGGACCATTCTCCAGCAAGCCAAAAGAAAAAGCTACCAGATCATCTTTCCCAGTGCATTACAGCATAACTTCCTTCTAAGAACTAGGGGAAGAGTGGCTCCCTCTTGCTGCCTACCTGGAAGTATACGCCAGTTCACCCTGTCATGTAAAGCTTCCCCAAACACTTTTTCCCTCATGACACTCTCCTTTCAGAATGTTCCAAAGGCCTCCAACGTCTTTCTACAAGTCTGACTTTGTCAAAAGGCTCTCCGTAATTTGGCTCATCCCATTTCTCTAACATCAAGTCCTGCAAGGTTACCTCCCAATGGCCTCATGGACCAGGCAGGTCCTGTTCTCCTCATGGTCCCATGATCACAGCTCTGGCCTCAGCTCTGCTTTCTGGCTCTTCATAACTCCTTCCCTTCTTCAATATCCTCCATTTTTCCCTCTATTTATTCAAAATCAACCCATTACGCAAGGCCTGATCTTAGTGCTCTTGTCTTCAGGGATGCTCTTCTTCTCTGAACTACAGCACCCATGGCTAACAGTCTAGCACACAGTTACATACCATTTTGTTCACCACTACTCAACAGGAGTGGGTCCTGCCTCTCCTGGACATGAGGAACTCCTCAAAAAGGCAGAGAGCACATCCCAGGCACATTAAGGCACTGAACAAACCCCTCACGGAGCCTGTGTCTAAATGGGTTGATACCTCTTACAACATAGACAAAAGAAATGCTTAAAAAGGAGGGAAGACTCTGCTCTTGCTTCCCAGAAAGTCTCCTCCCCACACCCCACCCACAACCTAGTCCTGGCAAACTCCTAAACTTCTGCCTGCAGACAGCCAGCATTCCAGCTCGCATCAAAGCAGCGAACAAAGGATTTCATAATGCTGCCCTCCCTTGGGCTCCAAAGCGCATCAAGGGCACCCTGTTTAAACAAGAGGTGCAGTATATTTTTGGGAAATGACTAAGCAACTTCCCACAAGAGGAAAGAAAAAAAATTCCCAAGTACAGAAAAGCTTCTTGGAAAACAAATAGAATTGCTTCCCTGCCAGGGCAGAGGAAAGGGATTTGATATCCAGGCTTTTCATCCTTGGCAAAGGAGCATATTGTGCAGGGAACAGGCAAAAAAAAAAAAAAAAAAAGAGGCAACTCCTCATGGCCAGATGTGGAACTCAGTAATTTTCATTTAGAGGTCTAACCTAATGCTTCATTCGGCTGCTAACCAAAAAGTCACTAGCCACTCCGGGGGAGAAAGATGAGGTAGTCTGCTTCCTTAATTAAAGGCTTACAGCCTTGGAAACCCTCTGGGACAGTTCTGCTCTGTCCTCTAGTCACTAGGAATGGGAGCTGACTTGGCTGTGGGTTTGGTTTTGGGTAAGGTACCACTGGAATTCCCTCTAACTTTTTCTCTCTGTTTTCATCCTTTAGTGGGAGAGAATTTGTATTTCATATATTCTTGTTATAACGATTTGTTATAAGGATTGTTTTCTCACATGCTAGATTGCCTGTGTTTTGGAGGAGGGGACATTAGTAAACTAGGATACCAAACCAAAACCCACTGCCATTGAGTTGATTCTGACTCATAGTGACCCCCGATGGGTTTCCAAGGCAGTAAATCTTTATGGAAGTAGACTGCCCAGTCTTGCTGCCATAGAGTGGCTGGTGGCTTTGAACCACCAACCTTCTGGTTAACAGTCAGATGCCTTAGGCACGGTGCTACCAGAGCTCCTTAGTAAACTGGGATAGAGGAGAAAATTCATACCATTCTACTTGATCTGAAAAGTTTGTGTAACTACTCCTCATATTTCACTTTTAAAACTATTTTAAGCAAATACTACAGCAACATTGTTGTTGTTATGTGCTGTCGAGTCGGACCCGACTCATAGCGACCTCTCCTTAGGTTTCTGAGGCAGTATCACTACGGAAGTAGATTGCCCTATCTTCTTCCGAGGAGTGGCTGGTGGGTTTGAACCACCAGCCTTCTGGTTAGCAGTCAAGTGCCTTAAGCACTATGCTACCAGAGCTCCCACAGCAACATTAGCAGGACTCTAAGCAAGAAGAAAGAGAAGCATCACTCACAAAAGAAACTTCTCTCTCTATCCATGGATCCCTTCAGGTCTGTGTCCATATGAAGACCTAATGGTCTGATACCTGGCAACATAGCATTTATAAGTGTTTAGGCCATACGTCTCTGGCATAAGCCTGTCTTCTGAACTTGAGAATTCATAATCACAAATCCTGTCTGCTTAGATTAGAAGACAGTGTATGACAGATCTAGTATCAACATTGCTCTGATCAGCAACATGGGCTATGGAATTACACCTTTTCCCTCATTTTCTGTCTTACTTGCCCCACCTGTGTAGCGACCGTTCTTGAGCATTAATGAAAGAGCCATAAACAAGCTGCCAGAGAAAGTCAACTCTTTCAGATGCAATGACACTCTGAAGTAGGTTTCTACAATCTCATCACCCACTTTTGTCCTCTCTGCAGGGCCTTCCCCTTCCTCTTCCTACCATAACTCTCTTATTGCACGCCACTCAGTCTGCAATCTTTCAAGGAGATGGAGCCCTTCTCTTTACCCTGGACTCCTGCTATAAAGCTCTTTGAGAAAGTAAAAGTTAACCTGCCTTTCTGCATTTCTAACATATTTCCAGGGTTAAATTTTATTTTTTTAAACTGCTGATGGGGGAAGCAAGGGGCTGGGTATAAACAAAAAAAATAGACAGCCGTCTAGAATTCTTGTCCTGAGCAGGGCCTTTCTGCAGGCAGCACTGAAGCATACATGCAACTCATGCACCAATTTTTTTTTTTTTT
>NW_006921675.1:8128095-8142765 GCF_000298275.1 Orycteropus afer afer | reverse complement strand
TAAGCACCTGAGAGAGAGCCTCCCATAACACTGCGTTGTGCCAGGCCCAACAGAAATAACCCAGGTGGATAACATTTACAATCAGGAGCTCCTCAGTTGCTCATTCCACCACTGAGTTTACAATGACTTATGGGTAGAAAAGCCATACTAAGTAATTTACTACACTGCACCTCCCTACAGGCAAGACAGGCTGGAAGACAGTTTATCAGGACGTCTACATTAGCTCCTTAACCACAAAAAAGAAATCCCCTCTCATTGCAGCTACTAAAGAACTGGGCTGCAAAATCACAGGGGCCAGGCTTGTAAATAGAATTTATGGGGAAAGAACTTGTGGGGAAGGGGTGGAGATGTATTAGCTTTCTCCTAACAAAACCACAAGAGAAAAAGAAAATTAACTCTGAGCCTTTATTTGAATTGGCAAGGTGAGTCAGTGCAGGAACTAAGATGAAAAAGGAATCACTTTCTTATAATTCATAAACCAAACAGAATGTCCTCCAGCAGACAAATGAGGAGCAACATTTGAGACAGACAACAGCATACACAAGGCACTGCAGGCACACTACATGGAATATTACGGGTACAGTGAGATGTCTGGTGAGGGCTCACGACAGGGCATAGGACAGGCAGCTGCTGGAGAACAAGCTGAAAGTGCAGATGGGGGTTATGTTGCTAAGAAGTATGGACCTTACTATGTAAGTCTTCTAGAAAGCCCTGAAGTTTCCTCTCTTTTGTTTTCAGCAGAGGAGTATTATGCCAAGTGAGATGTTTAGTTACTCTGGCAGCTGAGTTGGTGTTGCTGCTGGGTGCTGTTGACAGTTGATTTTGACTCTGCAACCACATCAGTGTCGGAGCTGAACTGCACCCCACAGGACTTTCTTAGCTGTAATCTGCTAAGAAGCAGATTGCCGGGTCCTTCTCCCGCACAGCCCCTGGGTGGGTTAGAATCACCAATCTTTCCCTTAGTAACCACGTACTTAGCTGCTGTGCCACCAGGACTTCTTTGGGCAGCAGGGTAGAGGATGGATTTGGGGAAGGGAAGGAAGCCATGGTGGAGACACAGAAACCAGTAAGAGTTCTGGTGAGAGAATGATAAGGCCTTGGATATCAGCAGTGGTTTTTCTTTTCCCTTGGAGGGCACTATCATTTATGTACCTAACTGCAGTTACCTCACAGGCTGCCCACCCATCCACTGTCCCCCTCCACATGCCTCCACACAGATACTGTCTAAAAGAAGAGCATGGGTACCTCTATGCTGACAATTCAAGTGTCCATGAGAAACTGGGTGCTTTGAGGAGAAGATTTGCTTCCAGAATCCCTATCACTGGTGGATTCTGGGCTTCTGGACAACAAGCTGGAAAACCAATGAATGCAAGGATCTAAAATAAGAGTGTACAACAAATTAAGGGGGAATGCTGTACTCTGCAAACTGGTATGAGACCCTCTTGAACACAAAAAGGTCTGGTTCCTGTCCACTACCTCAGTCTCCTTCAAAAAAGCCAAACAAAACTCAGAAAAGTTCTATTACAAGGATTTATGTGGAAATTTTTCCATTCAGGCTGTAGAAGTGTTTTTGAGAAGGTGTAAATTAAAATACCATTCTTAGTGGCTAAAGGGTCTGGGAAATGGCAGGCCCACAAAAATACATTTCAAAACTTCCAGATAAAAATGTACGAAACTATCTCTATGAAATTGGGATAGGAAACAATTTCTTAACCAAGACAAAGAAAAACCAAAAAGCTGACTCTGTAAAACAGCAGTGGTTCTCAAACTCTTTCTTCTCAGGTCCTTTCACACTCTTAAAAATTATTGAGGATCTCCACCAGAAGAGGTAGATGATAGCTGGTTACCACTGTCAACCACTTGGAAAGGGATCAATGTAGGAGATCCTGGATAAAGTGGGAGAAAAATGTGGAACAAAACTCAAAATCATAACAGAGACCAGGCTTATTGGTCTAATGGAGACTGGTGAAACCCTTGAGACTATGGCAACTAGTCACCCTTTTGGGCCTGGAATTGCACTCACTCCAGTGGCTTTCAGCCAAACAACAGACAGGTGTATAAGGTGAACATTTATACTAGGTAGGTACATTCCATAGAACAATCAACCATGGGAGATCAGAAGGGTAGTATTTGCACAAGAAAGAAGGACATAGGGAAAAGGTAACTATAGGGAGGAAGTGGGAAGAGAGTTATTACATTATGGGGATTGCAATCAATATCATGAAACAAAATGCGTATGAACTGTTGCATGGAAAATGAATTTGCTCTGTAAACTTTCATTCAAATCACAACAAAAAAAAATTACTGAAGATCTCCAAAGCTGTCTGTCTCTACTATTATTTACCATACTTGAAAATAAAACTGAAAAAAATTAAATGCTTATAAATTCATTGAAAATTATTAATGATAAATTCATTACATGTTAGTATCAGGGGAATCACATCAATGTTTGTCATTATTGCCTTTGGAAACTCCATTACACACACCTGTGAAAGAATGAGTGCAATAAAGGCAAATAAAAATTTAGTATTAACATAAAAATAATTTTGACCTTTTCAAGCCCCTGAAAGAAGATTAATGAATAGTCTCAGGGACCCCTAACAACAACTGCAATAGAGAAAGTTAAAATAATCTACAAACTGGGAGAAGATAATCAAAGAAATGCAAAATTAGTCGCAAGGATTTTCTATTTCATATCCATCAGGTTGGCAAAAATCATGTCTAAAAATACCAGTTGTTAGAAAGGATTTAGAGAAATAGAATTTTCTCATACATTACTAGTGATAAAAACTGGCACAACTACTTTGGAGAGCTATTTGGCAACATGTAGAAAGTTGAAGACAAATTTCCAACCATGCAGAAACTCTACTAGCTAGGTATATATGCCAGACAAATCCTGTACTCATGATAGATGTATACAGGATGTTCTTTGCAGCACTGTTTGTAAAACAGTGAAAAATGGAAGCCATATACACATCAATAAAAGAGTTTAAAATATGTTTGAACATTAATATAATGGAGCTCTGGTAGCATACTGGCTAAAGCACTTGACTGCTAACCAGAAGGCTGGCGGTTCAAACCCACCAGCCACTCCTCGGAAGGAAGGTTGGGCAATCCTACTTCCGTAGTGATACTGCCTTGGAAACCCAAGGAGGGGTTGCTATGAGTTGGGGCCGACTCGACGGCACACTACAACAACAACATAATTAAAACAGACATCAACAAGACTAAATCTCAAAACCAAAGTTGAGTAAAAAAAAGGCTATGGAAGATTACATACATTTTAAAACCTATAAAACAAAACTCTGTATTGCTTAAGAATACGTAAGTAAAAAATCACAGAAACATGCTGGAATGAAGCATGTCAACTAAGGTACTAGCTCCCACTGGAGGGAAAGATCTGAAGCAAATATGGCAAGATACTAAGTCTGAGCAGAAAGCATTCAGGTATGATGACATTATTCTCTGTATTTTTAAAAAACTGTTTGAAATTTTTCATTGAAAAAATAAAAACAAGGTAAAATAATTAAAATGGCTACTACCTGGAACATATTTGCAGTGTAGTAAATTACCTGGTATGGCTTTTCTAGCCATAAGTCTTTGTAAACTCCGTGGTGGAATCTGCCTTAAGCAACTGAGTAGCTCCTGATTGCTAAAGTTATCCACCAGGGGTATTTCTGTTGAACCAACACAAAGAGCAATCTCTGGGAAGTCTGCTCTCTCTCTCAGGTGTACAGAATTGTGATGTTGGGATTGGTTAGTGGTCACTCTGCGAGGCTCAAAAGGAGCCCTTCTAGAGGCAGAAGGAGTCTCTTTGACTGCTGGCTGAGAAAGACGTGCTGCTGAGAGAAAAGCGCTCCTGAGAGACACACACTGCTGGGAGAAAGACTGAAAGAGACTATTGGCTGAGAGAGACTGAGCGTTATTCCTGAACTTGAACTGTAGCCTGATGCTCCCCTAATAAACCCCATAATCTGTGAGTTCTGTGTGGCCACTGCAACGAATTATCAAACCCAGCAGAGAGGTGGTGGGTGTCAGGGTTGGGGAAAGGGCTGAAGGGAGGCAGCATGACTGGCCTCACAGGAATAGGCCTTGGGCTGCTGATGGTGATTCTGTCTTCCTCTTGTGTGGTTAGAGGAGGTCAGAAGATGGAGCTTCCCTGCCCCTTTGGCAATATTATATACAATTTAAGTGTTAATTTCCTTTACCTACAGTTATTTTTATAAAATCCCAAACTAAGGCATATTATTTCTTAATACAGTATTTAGAAACTGTTTTATAATCTTCACAACCACTGTGGTCCCAATTGGTCCCAAAATACATACAGAAAGCCCCAGATTCACCAGGACTGTTAACTCCTACAGAAGACAAAATTACCTTCTCCAGCATTCTCAAGGTGCTGCTCTGAATCCTAGAGCCATTTCCACCCACATCCACCCCCACAAAACACAAATGTAAAAGCTAAGCTACCAAACAGGACTTGTAAAAATGCTTTTTACATGCAGTAACCCTGAGCAGCCCAAGAACACTGTTTTAAAGGTGCTCAGCCTCTACGGTCCCATCACCTGCCTTTGAGTCAAGTTAGTGTCAGACTGACACAGTTGTCAGAGTCAACTTCCATCATTTAACAGCCAAGCCTCCTCTCTCATTGACTTCATCATCCTCAACACTCTCAGTCCTCAGGAGTGGGGCATGTTGATCACTAACACTTTCTGCAACAATGAAGGGCACCAGAACTCTCTTGGGTTACAGTGTTTCTCAAAGTGTGGGTCACCATCATTACCAGCAACAGAACTATGGGGGCAGCTGGTCAAACAGTTTCTGCCTCTGGAAGAGAACATATAAGCCTGTACCCTTGGTTTCTTCTCTATATTGCTTGTTGTTGTTGTTGTTATGTGCCGTCGAGTCGCCCCGACTCATAGCGACCCCTCCTTGGGTTTCCGAGGCAGTATCACTACGGAAGTAGGATTGCCCAACCTTCCTTCCGAGGAGTGGCTGGTGGGTTTGAACCGCCAACCGTCTGGTTAGCAGGCAAGTGTCTTAGCCACTATGCTACCAGAGCTCCCCTATATTGCTTAGGAATATGTAAATAGAAAAAATACAGGGGAGACCTGAAGGGCTGACAGACTGTTTAACATTATTAAAAAAACTTTTAAAGAATGCAGATTGTTGGGCTATACCCCAGATCTAATCAAAGGTTCTTTGTGGGCACAGGTTGTGGGAATCTGATTTTAAAAGCACAGTAAAGTTGCAGAAGTAATAGCCTAGAATATGCTGGTTTTCTAAGTCTGATGAATGACCAGATCTCACCGTCTTCTATGTATCCCCAAGTCTCAGGCAGTCAAATGTGAGCCCAAACTCCCCTTCCCAGCTCTCCGTTGGCTGGATCCTACTTCTCCCCAGGCCTAGTTCTTCTGGAAGCCTTCCTGGATAGCTCTCAGGGTTAATTCTCTTCCTTCTTGTAGCACTCAGTACCTGAACCATTCAAGAGGAACTAAGATGTACTGTTTTATCTCTTCACCCAATTAGACTATGAGGCCCTCACTTTTTGGCAGAGGGCCCAGTGCATACATAATAGGCTCTTAACACAAAAGTGGTTGAAGATAATGATAAAGACAACAGCATGGGGAAGTCAGTGTTTAAAAAAAAAAAATTGTGTGCCTATGCTTCTGTATACAAACTCATACCACTTACATACACACACACACATAAACCTGACTGTGACAGGTTTATTGTCAGGATGATAATATAACATGATATATGGGAAAGTGCTTTATATCTTGTCAACTTCCAATAGTGGTTAGCAGTTATCCTATTGTTATCCAGTATTTCTCAGTCCTCCAGAGGTGGTCCTCTTTAGAGCCAAGAAAGGGAAAGCACAGGAACAGAAGTTGCAAGCATAAAAACAGAGAAAGAGTCCCAGAGGCCACATTCCCAAGTCCTGTAGCCACAGCCCGGCTGGAACCACACCTTTTTTAGGCCTTTGCACTTCCACCAGGGCAGGAGGTGGTGCCAGGAACACTCAGTAACTAGAACAGTACCTGGCATACCCCAAGAGGTCTATAAATGTTGAGTGATGAAAATGAGTAATGAAAGGCTTACATTTACTACCTGGGACAAGAGAGATCTCACAGAGATCCTTCCCCACCTGCACACCAAGAACTAAGAGGGGTTTGACAGGAGCAAGGTGAGCAAGACTGAAGCCCCCAAGCAGGTGAACTTAAGCACAGGAACAGTCTCAGCCTCTGGAAATACTGTCAAAGGCAGTCATTAAAACCATCTTCAAATTGCCCTTCCAGTAAATGAAAAAGCACAGTGCTGTATCCAGCTGCCTCAAATTAAAGCAGGGTGGTAAGGGAAAATGAGAAACAGAGTCAGGATTTCCAATTACCACTAACAGGAGGAAGTTCAGCAGGGAGGAAATTTATGGAATCATCAAAAGGCTGGTGATTTCATTCCAAATGAAATTAATCAGCCTCAATCTTCCCCCAGTTTCAATGGAGACCTCAGACTAGTCAGCGCATGAGCTGCGTGGAAGTGTCCAAGCTAGACCAGAGGGGTAAAGTGACAATTAACCAGGGATGGGAGATGTTCCTTCTGCTTCTCCTTTGGACAGAGGCTGAAGAGACAGGGTCAGACAATGGTTCTGAGGCAGGACACACTGGTACTCTTCAAGCTGGGAGTCCTTTGTCTGCCAATACAAACACCATCAGGCTCCGGTGGGAAATAAGACGCTGAAAGCATGGTGTCAAATTCAGTCTGAAGAACAGCAAACTCCTCTAGGATGGTGAAAACATTTGGTAACTCACAGCTACCTAGCAAAGTGGGCAGAAGGGGCAAGGGGTAAGGAAGAAGTCTGGGGATCTTGGGATGTGCCCATCACACAGATGGTTTAAGTACGGTCTTTTGTGATCTCCCCACATGCTTCCACCCCTAATATGCTCAACACATACATGCAGATGGTCAGTTCTGCTAGAGTGAGAAGTTAAAATGAGTACAGAGGAAGGAGGAAGAGGGAGGATGGAAGAGGAGGAGGAAGGAAGGGAGAATAATTATAGGAAGTTAAGAAGTAGGGAAGGTAGAAAGTGAGGGAAAGAAAAAGAGATTCTTGGATACAACTCCCTATTCCATCTACCTAACAAATATTTACACAGGCCTACCATGAGCCAATAGGAATCCTAGTGGTGCAATGGTTAAGCCTCGGTTGCTAATCAAAAGGGTCAGCAGTTCAAATCTACCAGCCACTCCGTGGAAGAAAGCTGTGGCAGTCTCCTTCCATAAAGATCACAGCCTTAGAAATCCTGTGGTGCAGTTCTACTCTTTCTATCAAACTCTCTGCCATCAAGTCAATTCCAGCTCACAGTGACCCCCACTGGGTTTCCAAGGCTGCAAATCTTTACAGAAGCAGACTTCTGAGGCATCATCTTTCTTCCACAGAGAGGCTGACAGGTTAGAACCACTGATCTTTCTGGTTAGCAGCCAAATGCCTTAACCACTACACCACCAAAGGCTCCTTATTCTTCTTATAGAGGCTCTGCTATAAGTTGGGATTGATTTGACAGCAACAGGTATCATGAGCTAAGGTTGGTGGTTACAATCTACCCAGAGTGCCTTTGTAGAAAGGTCTGGTGATTTACTTCCAAAATGTCACAGCCACTGAAAACCCTATGGAGCAGTTCTACTCTGAAACACATGGGGTCACCATGAGTTAGAATCAACTGGACAGCAAATGGTTTTTTACCAAGAACCAAGCCCAGTGCCAGGCTATGGAAAATGCTGAAGACCAATTCTCAGTACCCTTGGATGATCTGAAGTAAAGGGATCAAGGATATGGATGCTAAGTCATTCCTCTCTGGAGGCAGATGTTATAGAAGCAATATAACTGCACACGCCACAGACTCTCTTTTTTTTTTTTAAAGTTACTGTCTCCAGTTCGCCAAACTTTTCTCTAGTTTCACTCTTGACAAGCAAGTCCCTGAAAGAGATTCTGATTAAGCACTGCTTAGTAGCCCAAGTCCTCACACATACAAAAAAAAATTTTTAAGTAACAGGAAAACAGAAGTTCCTGACCTTGAGGGAGGAAGCTTTCATTATAGAATCCAAGGTATCAGAATCAAAGGGCCCTGGAGAGCTAGCCCACCCTCACTTTACCCTTGAGGAAAGTGAGGTGCCTGCAGTTACTGCTCCAGTGCTGGGGTGGATACCTGGGACCACCAGCTCAGGGCTCTGCTCTTCACACCCCAGAGCCCAAGCTGAGGTAAGCCTTCCAAAACCGCAGACTTTTAGAGTGCAGTGCTGCCCAAGAAGGCTGAGTGGGGAGTGGTGGAAAGGAAGTTGTCCAAAGTGGCCCACCCCAGGGACTTGCCAGGTCTGGTTCCTTTCTCTGAAGGAGATAGTCTGCAAGGACCAGAGCCAGCTTGAAGAAGATGGAAGGCAGACCTACCAGCATCCTCCCAGAATCATGTTACCTTTCCCCAATTTGAAAACTAAGTGGCTCTATCTGCAGTACCCTATTTGCAAACCGCTTTTCCATCTCTCTGTCCCCATCTTACCAAAAGTTGCTCTGAAAGGGTCAAATGGGCCTGTTCACCCCAAATGTGTATCAATGGTTCTCAAAGTGTGGTCCTGGAGCAGCAGGACCATGTGGGAACTTGTCAGAAATACAGATTCTCGGGCCCCATTCCAGACCCACAGAATCAGAAATTCTAGGGCTGGGGCCCAGCAATCTGTTTAACAAATCCTCTGGGGAATTCTGATACACACTCAAGTTTGAGAGCCCTTGTTGTAAATAACCTATAAGGTCCAGCCTGTTGGTTCTCTCATAAATATGAGCCCTTAACGGGCATACCTGACTGACCTTCTCTAGAATTTCAAGCTGGGAGCCCAAGAAGCTGCTGCTGAGCAAAGAAGAAAACTAAAGATGCATGGAAACAATTAGTCCAAGGGACTAGTAGACCATGAGATCCTTAGCCTATATGACCATGAGACCAGAAGAATTAGATGGTGCCTGGCTACCACTGTCAACCACTTGGAAAGGTATCCATGCAGGAGATACTGTACAAAGTAGGAGAAGAATATGGAACAAAACTCAAAATCACACATACACACACACACACACACACACACAAAGACCAGATTTATTGGTCTGATAGAGCCCGGTGAGACCCCCCAAGACATAGCCCTTAGCTACCCTTCAGGTCTGAATTAAACTCACTCCCATGGCTTCTAGCCAAGCAACAGACAGGCATATAGGGTGAATAGTCATATCAAGTAGACACACTCTTCAGATTGATCAATCATGGGAGAACAGAAGGGCAGTGTTTGCACAGGGAGACAGCTCTGGGGCCAGGAATGCATAGGAAAGAAGGACACAGGGAAGAGGTAACTACAGGGAAGAAGTGGGAAGAGAGCTGTTACACTGTGGGTAATTACAGTCAATGTTATAAAACAAAATGCATATGAACTGCTGTATGGAAAAGGAATTTGCTCTGTAAACATTCACCCAAATCACAATGAAAATTTTTTTAAAAAAGCTGCTGCTAGAAGAAGGAGCTTCCCAGCTCAGCATATCCTTCTTCCACTTCCAGACTTCAAGATCTAATATAATAAAGTACACAGTGTGAGGATAGAACTGCCCTTTAAGCTTGGCCAGAAGCAGGAAAGCGTGGGCTTGGGGAAAAAGGGCCTGATGACCCTGAAGGGCCTCCCCAAGTAATGTGAACAAAACAGAACCTATCTACAGCAGTGAGACCAGCCTTCAGAGGAGACAAAGGTGGGCTAATGGGCCTACGCCTCTCCCTGACTGCAGGACTGACATGAAGTCAATCTGCCCAATCACCCAGACCCCATCCTGCCAAATGTGGACTGTAGTACTTGTTCTGCAGTATAACTGGTCTGGGCTGAACACTAAGCAAGGTTCCTGGACTCATCTCCATGGAGTTTCATCATGGGACCTGTAGAACACAATGAGCACTTGCCGTGGGTCTCCCCTGACATTTCCTGGGACACATCAGAAGGGAGAGTGCGGTGCAGGAACTTGTGTAGAACTTGGTATCACCAACCACAGATGAACAGGACAGAATTAAGAAATCAGCCAGTTCCCTTGTTGCTTCCCTGTGCTTTGTCCCTATACCTACCCCTTGTTATCAGCCTTTTGTTTCTCTAGCTTACATCAAAGATCTTGGATCAGGGCCTCATTCCCAATAAGGGTACAGTGGTTTCTCTGAGGAAAATGTGGGTCAAACTTCCAAAATCCAAACTACAGCATCCAGACCTTATCTGAAATGACCAATTGTCTATGAAAAAAAGAAAAAACAAAAGTTTTTAAGCAACCTCTCCCCCTTTATCTTGTCCTTTCTCTCCCAGAAATGAGGTATTATGATTTCTGGAGCTCATGTACTGAGTCAGCCTTCACAGATTTGCATTTCAAACTCAAGATCTGGGGCTCTGTTAGAAACATTAGTCTAATCTTGTACACAAAGGGGGCTATTAAACTCCAGCCTCCCACCCAAGAATGGAAGGAGAATTAACCAGCTAGTGTTAACAAGTGCTTTTGAGCAATTCAAAAAATAGAGATGACTGGAAAATAAAAAACAAACAAAAAAAACCCAGTATTATAGTAATCTCTTCCATTGGGATAAATTTTTCTTTACCAGCACTTACATATATATATTATCTCACTTACTATTATTCACAATCTTAATTATTCCTGCAAGGCCCAGATCTGCTATTACTGGTAACAGATTTTCTGCATGCCAGAGAGGCCAGTTGAACCACAAAGCCTCTAAACTGCCTTAACAACAAGGTACTGAGAACAATAGTGGGAAGAAATGGCTTCTTTGCTGAAAAGCACTCTAAGGAAACCTGAGAAACAGCTCTGCTGGAAGTCACAACAGTTCTCAGCACTCAAACACACATCAAATCACAGACAGGCCTCACCCCAACTTTGTCAATAACCCCAGCTCAATCCAAGATGACAAATCCTGGAATACATGTGCACACCCCAGATGCCAGCTCTCCTCCACTCTTCTCCCTTCCCCAATCAATTAGAACCTCTTACACCTTTCAGCCTCCCCAGAGAATTCGTGACTCCAGCTAAGACCCACATGGGACCTGGTGTGTCAGACCTGCTTAAATAAGAGGACTTTGGCTGCTAACCAAAAGGTTGACAATTAGAAACCACTAGCTGCTCCACAGGAGAAAGATATAGCAATCTACTTTCATAAAGATTAAAGCCTTGAAACCTTTATGGGGCAGTTCTCCTTTGTCCTGTAGGGTCACTGTGAGTCAGAATCTACTAGACACCAATGGAATGGGTTTTATCAGTCAGCCTCCCACAGGTTCCCTGGGCTGAGGCACAGGAAGAAGGGTGAGACGCACAGACTATGGCAGCCTGTCCTAAGTGACCCCCTCTCCTAAGGAAACTGACAACCTACTGCTAAGTAAGGCAACCTCACTTAGCCAGTCACTTGCTGCTAGGATGGGCAAACAGGATCCCAACTGCCAATCTTTTCATCCCCAATCTTCTCCCACAATACCTAAAGTTAATACTCTCTTCCAACTCTTTTTATTTTCCTGTTGAGGCTCACTCAATCCCTAATCTATTAACTGGTGCTTTTGCTTGTTTTGCTTTTTTAACCCGTTCTTTGATCCTTAAGGCCCCCTAGCACAAAGCTTCCTCCTCTTCTACTCTCCTCCACAAGTATGACAACTCTGCTAGGAAGGGCAATCTGCCTCACCCAGCAGTATCTCAACCCCCTGGATGTTTCCCCTAAAATGCTTCTGGTGATATCCAGAAGTCCCTGAACTCTCAGCATAAGATCAGACTTTATTTTTCTTTATTGAAACCCCTGCTTCCAAACGCACCCCACCAAAGTAGAGGAGACCACTTCTTCATCCACCAGGGCAAGGGGCAAACTATAAGCCACTATACTTAATCTCCAGACTCCCCCAACACGCTAGCTCTACCTGCTACTGGTGAGGTGCCCCATAATAACAACAATAATGATAACAGTAACGTTTCACCTTTACAACCTTATGTGTTAAGTATGTTATCATCTCAATTTTACACATGAAAACTGAGGAGAAAGAGTTTGAGAAACTTGCCCCAAATTACATAACATGTTAGTGGCGGAACTAGGACTCAAACCACCCAGTCTGGCAGAAGAGACTGCATTCTTAACCTGCTTAAGAATGCCTTATCTTCCCTACTTGCTAACTCTTACTTCCCTTCGGTCTCAGCTTAGCCTTCTCTCTCTCAGAGAAGCCTTCTTTGACTGTTCCACACTGCATCAGGAGCCCCTCCTATGTATCCTCCAGGGTCTGCAATGACTTCCCCAATCACAGCGTGTATCAGACAGAGCTGTTACATTTTCAGTTGCTGACACAGTCTTGACACTCAGCACGAGCCCCTCAAGCACTTGTAGAAGAAATCGAAGCATTAAACAGTAAGCTTTGCATTCGCACCAGTACAGAGCACTGTTCCTGGCTGCAGTTGCCCTCTTCTTCCAGGTTTACTGTAAGCACTAAACTACTGATGATAACTTCCATCAAGTTCCACTCCAGTGTCTGGTCCTCAGAAGGCCCTGCATGGCATTACTTATCTCCTGCTGTCCTCCCTGCCCACTCTACGTCAACACACGCTTGCTGAATAGGTCAATGCCACTAATAAAAATACCAAAACCAGACTCTCCCACATACGTCACCCAGGGAATCCTGGTAGTAATGTCATTAGGATTTGAAGTTAAGTTTTTGGGTTTGTGTACCATGATCTGTAGAACAATGGGCTAAGGTTCCCCAAAATGCAATTCCTAGAGTCTTAGTGGGATACCTAATCCCATCAGTTAAAAGATAGTTTTGATGCTAGGAGTTGGAATCCTGCTCATAGGAAAACCTGAAACTAGGAGTTGCTGATAACTCACTTCAAGAAATACACTTCATATGCTCTCCTCCCCAGACTCTACTGCTACAGAAATGGGTGTTGTCTTATGGGAGAGGTGGCTTTAAGCTGGATCTTGAAGGACGAAGAGAAGTGTGCTGGAGAGAAGGGAAGATTCTAACCACCGGGAAGAACAGGGTAAAAACAGTCTTGAAGGCGCTAACATTCAGGGGAATGGGAGGGCGGAGGAGCCCTCTTAGCCTTGACCTCTCTCAGGGACAAAGTTACAGGAATTGTGGCCACAAAGGCAGTTGGTGAAGAAAGGAAGAGAAACCCCAAGGTACCCTTTTCCAGTATCAGCATTCTGTTTTAGAGCCAGCATGTTTTCAAATACATTCCTCCACCTGACCTTAACCCCCCTGAGTAATCAAAGTCTGTCCTTTTCTCCCTTGTCATCACCTAAAGGGATTCACACTGGGTTCAAAGATCCTCACCCAGGCTGAGAGTCAGCATATTGTGATTAACTCCTCTGGGCAATCTGCCTAGTCTCACTTCTTTCAACTTAGAAGAGCCCCACCACCTGCATCCCCTGGGGCATGAAGATACTTTCATGTGCTTCTCAACTGTCTCTAAGGCTGGGATACCAAAAAACCCAAACTCCCCGCCGTTAAGTTGATTCCAACTCATAGCAAGCCTATAGGACAAAGTAGAACTGCCTCATAGGGTTTCCAAGGCTGTAAATCTTTCTAGAAGTAGACTGCTTCATCTTTCTCCCACGGAGCATCTGGTGGGTTCAAACCACCAATCTTTCGGTTACAGCTAAACACTCAAACTGCTGTGCCACCAGAGCTATTGCGGAACCATAAATCAGTGGAAAGATTATCCCCATCAGGCTGCTACCGCTCTCAGGGCCCTGAATTTAGTCCTGCTTCTTCTCACATATAAGACAGAATGTGCATACCTCCTTCCATGTGTTGACCCCACCCCTGGAGCACCTTCTCTGGGATGTGCTCACTGGGTCCACCTGGGATAATCACTGAGCAAGTAACAAGCAAAGGAGCAAAGTACAAAGGACTCTGTTCTTGCCTTCAAGTAGTTTATGTGCAAACTCATGTAATATCATGAATAAATAAACAAAAAGTGGCAAAGACCAAGAGACATGTATAGAAAACCATAAAGCTCAGAGACTGAAGGGGTCTACTTGTCTACTTGGGGGAGGGGGTCACAGGGACAGGGTATAAAGCAGAGTCACACAGCCTACTACCATCAACAACTGATTACCAATTTTGAGCAAGGTTATCCAGGAGCTTTAAGGGGCTGCGGTGTAGTAAATTACTTAGTGTGGCTTTTCTACCCATTAGTCGTTGTAAACTCCAAGGTGGGATTTTCTATGAGCAACTGAGGAGCTCCTGATTGCTGAAGTTGTCCACCTGGAGTTACTTCTGTTGGGAGTGGCACAAAACAATGTTCTGGGAGGTGCCCACTCTCTCTCACGTGCTTAGAGTTCTGATGCTATGATTGGCTAGTTTGACCACCCTGCCGGGCTCAAAAGGAGGTCTCCTAGAGGCAGAACTCTCTCTGACTGCTGGTTGAGGAAGACGTGCTGCTGAAAGAGACACACGCCCCGGAAAGAGACACGCGCTGCTGGGAAAGAGACGCAAGAGACATGCATTGCTGAGTGAGACACCAAGGGACCAGCACTGCTGGGAAAGAGACTATGAGAGACTGTTGGCTGAGGGACGGTGGGCTGGGAGAGAGACTGAGCATTTTTCCTGAACTTGAATTGTAGCCTG
>NW_006921675.1:8087468-8126330 GCF_000298275.1 Orycteropus afer afer | reverse complement strand
GGGTTTGAACCGCCCGCCTTCTGGTTAGCAGTCAAGTGCCTTAGGCACTATGCTACCAGAGCTCCTTAGATGACAATAGGTACAGGTAATGTAATCACCTTCCAAAATGTAATGTAATCAATCAATTGGTTGAAAGTGGAGTTTCTCAGGGTATAGTCTGCCTTCAGACTGTAAATAGATAATCTGTCAGAACTTGTTCCCTCTCAGTTCGTCAGACCTAAAGATCTTGGGATGCAAGCCTGCAGAAGTCTCTAGCCCGCTGCCTGAATTACAGACTTTGAACTTGCCAACCCCTGACAATCTTGTGGCCTAGTATGTCTCCAGCCTGTCACGTGACCTATGGATTTTGGCCCTGTCAGCTTCACAACTACATGAGCAAATCCACTGAAGTAAAATTAATCAATCTCTCCTTCACTCACTCGTTCTGTTTCTCTAGAGAATTCAGACTAAGACTGTACCTATTAGGCTCTCTATGTCTTTGGCAGCTGTGACTCCATAAATCTTTATTCTGCTATCAACTTTGGCCATAACCTTCTAAAAAGCCACCCATGTTTTGAATGCTCTGTCTATAAAGTGGGAAAAATGACATTTGATCACATTCTGGGGACAACATAGTGAGGAAGTCCTTCTAAAGGTTATTTTACTTATCCTTGTCAAGATAATCATTAGCCAAAATGTTTCCTATCATGGCAGAATTTTTAAAGTGCCCATCCCTGACATGAACCATAAATTTGTGAGGTCAAAGAACTGCCAGCCCTTTTTAACAAGCACAGAGAGGCTAGGCATAGTGCCTAAGGCATTTGACTGTTAACCAGAAGGTTGGTGGTTCAAACCTACCAGCTACTCCTCAGAAGAAAGGTTGGGCAACTTCTGTAGTGATACCGCCTTGGAAACCCAAGGAGGGGTCGCTATGAGTTGGATCTAACTCCACGGCAGTGAGTTTGAGAGGCTAAAGGAAGAGCTGAAGAGAAGAGAGAAAGAAGAACCCATCTGCAGGCCCCAACAGCATTCTGGCAGAGCCTCACTAGCTTCTTGTTCTGTCTTTATGTGTGACGAGGCTGAAACCTGCTGATGGGACATCCTTGGAAGCTGAAAGATCCAAGGCTTCTTTCCCACCTGCCCCCACCTCTGTGGGCCTGGCAGTGTTCAATAAATTTTGAGAGGCGGCTCCTCATGCCCACTCAGTCCCCATCTGGTGTGCAACAATCCCAACAACATTCTTTTCTGCCTCCCACCATCACCAGAGTCAACAAGGCCAAATTCTGTCAGAACTCAAGCCAGTAACAATAAACACACAGGTCCCGCCCTCTCCCAAGGAGACATGTGTCTACTACATGTGAGGAACTGATAGTCAAGCCCTTTGTACTTCATAAAGTGTCACTCTCCTCCTCAGAATAATAAAGGCTACGGCAGAATTACTTTATAACTCCGATTATGCTTGACCACAACTTCCTGAAACACATTTCTCCCTCTGGGTTGAAATGCCTAAACTACTTTAATTTAAAAATTTTTTAATTTAAAAAAAGTTAATTTTAAAAGGGAGGGAAAAAAAAAAAAAAAAAAAGCCAGCAAAGCTCTGCAAAGAAGAAATCTTACAAGCAATCTATCTTCTTTGTACTACTTCCCAAAATTGTGAATGATTAAACAATTGTACTTTAAAAGACTTGACGACTGGCAAAGTTAACAGGTCAAGAAGTTAAACAAGGGAGAAGTATCCATCCCTAGGGAAGCAATGAATCTAGGTAGAAAAAGGCTCTTAGAAAAAGAAAGGCTTTCAAATATGGCTAAAAAAGCTAAGGAGGGGGGGGCGGCAAAAGGACTACCAAATGGAGAGAGGACATGCGATGTTTCATTTTTTAATACGAATGTTCTATTTTCCCAAATATGTTTTGGAATCTTTTAAAATGTAAGCCTTTAATCACATTACTGCACTGACAAAATGAGATATGTCTTAAAAAGAACAGCCCCCTGGCCTTCTCAAACTTAGTATGTAAGGCTTCAAAAAGGCCTCCAAAAGTTCATAACCAATACGGCTTTGAAGAAGTCCACTCTGCAATGCTAGCAAGACAGCCTCACTGAAAAGAAAGGCCCATGGAGAGATTACCTAGCTGACCCTCCAGCACCAGCATCTCAAAGGGAATGCTTTCTACTTGTCTTTATGTCTGCAATACCAACATGTGGTATTTGAGAATTTAGGGACTTAGGAAATCTCAAAATCAATTCCTAATGAACATCAGGGGATCCAACTCTATGCAGTAGATACTGAATTGAATTAAACAGAATCAAAGGGATACTGAAGAAACAAAGAGCGTCTTCCACCTCTGAATCCATCTGAACTAATTAGCTGTAGCTTCATAAAAATCAGAAATGTAGACTAGTATCAACTGGTGTTAAAATCTGATCTCTTTGTAAGCCAAGCCATGTTCCAAGTGCTTTATATATGCTATCTTATTTAATCTTCACAACAATATTATGAAGTAGGCACTGTTATCATGCCCCTTCCGGGTAAACATCAACAGCAGTATCAGGAAAATCTGTCCAAGGTAACACAGAGAGCAAGTAGTGAAGGCAGTATTCAGACCCAGGCAATCTGACTCCAGAGTCCATGCTTTTAATCACTATTACTTTGCCCCTGCAGTGCAGCGAATTGGTTAATATGGCCTTCTATCCATGGTCCTCCATCTTGTGATATACTGGAAATCCTAGCCTCTATGCTTGTTTAGGATCTCTGGTAGCATAGTGCCTAAGGCACTTGACTGCTAACCAGAAGGGTGGCAGTTCAAACCCACCAGCCACTCCTCAGAAGGAAGATGGGGCAATCTACTTCCATAGTGATACTGCCTCGGAAACCCAAGGAGGGGTGCTATGAGTTGGGTCCGACTCTACGACTCTACAGCATATGGCATATAAAAACAACAACAAATGCTTGTTTAGGGTAGGACGTATCTTGAGTCCCACCTTGCTAGAGGGTGTGATTCAAGTTACCACCCTTAGTTTCCTTAAGGGTACATATGTGAATGTTCTAGGGAAGTCTGCTCTCTCTTGCTCCAAATCCTGAGTTTGGTCTGTTATCATCTCACTCCTGGGCTTGAGACAGCAGCCAGTCATCTGACCTGCCAATGTGGGTTCGTCAGCCCCTGCAAGCACATGAGTGAGGAGAATCCTCCAGAACTACACCTAACCCATGGATTTGGGACTTGCCAGCCTCCTAGCCTCTACCACTAGCTGAGCCATTTCCTGGGCAGTTTGTAATTTCCATGAGACATTACAGTGAAATACAGAGCTCTAAGACAGGAGGGAGCATACTGAGAGAAGGAGGAGTTGATATTAGAGATGATGGAGTGGTACAGCAGTTTGGAAAAGCTGGATATTTGGGACATCTATAACCTCCGCCTCGCAGGAACCAGCCTTGTGCTGATCCTTCTAAAAGAAATTATTTGAGCAGGCCCCTAAAACACATGGTGAGGAGATAAAGCATAACCAAAGCTGTACCGATCTCAGTGGCTCTGTGAGTATCAAGGTGGCACTTGCTCTTTTAAGGTGTGTATGAACTGATTCCTATTCCATCTAAAAGAGACAGCTATTTGAAGAAATTCTAGGGACAATCCTTTTTTTTTTAAAAAAAAAAAAGTTATAGTCTCATCCTCATCTTCAAGTATATTCAGGTTTTTGTGTATCAGGTTGGCTTAAGGTGAGGTGGGTGAAAAAGGCTGGGATAAGTTAGCAGCCAGTGCACTCCTCACTCACAGTGCACCATGGAAAGGAGCTCTCTCTAAAGACTGCTGTCCCTCTGGGCCCAAAGAGAAACATGAGGAGGGTCAAGGTCATTCCTGATCTGGCCACAGTCCAGGCAGCCACCCACATGGAATATGAGGGCTGCTCGTACCTTCTGCAGACTCCTGCTCATGAGTGATGCAGGGGAAAGGAATCTCCCAGCAGGTAAGAGGTAGTAAAGAGTTCCTCTTTTAAAATAATTAAACACTCTGAGTGCTAACCTGAGTATTTTTTTGTTAGCATCCTGTGACTTCCTTTTACAGAAAGAGTTGAACAAGTAAGAAGGATAATCCCCCAAGCTGGCAAAGTTAGTGTCGGGTAGTGGGGCACCCTTGCTCAGCACATGGAATTTGTGTTGAATGAAGACTTTAACCCAGTGAAGACTGAGTTAGGTGTTCAGTTTGGTAAACTCATGTATTCTTCTGTTAGAAAAGTACAGGGCAGGGATGGTACCACAGATTTGCAATGTTCTAAAAACAGCACAACAGTCAGTCTGCAAAGGGTAATTTCTCAATGTCTTTTCACGACGCTAGGGTTCAACAAGCCTTATAGTGACCCATCCAACCTCCCACTACAATCCCCAAGTCTTTTTATAGTCACAGGTAATTACACCATGGAGAGATTACATCACTTTCGTCAGCAGGCTTTGCAGCTGACAGGAAGATGTTCTGCGGATGTTTTTGGGAACTTCTCATTTAGCAAACAATTTGCTATGGTCCCTATTGTTTCCTTCCAAGAATAGAACCGCCTTGGTAAACCTTGTGCCTAAAATGGGAACCAAACAACCAAGGGCCACTGTAGATGAGAAAGGAAACAACCAGAGAGGGAAACATGATGATCCAGAGATGATCCTCTGCATCCTTTATCCAGGGGAAGAGAACACAGATGGATGTCTCTTCCTGTCAGGCTAATCCTCTGAAGGCTGATCTGAGAGTTCCAATAAGCAAACACAAGAAAGATCCCAGAGAGAAGCTTACCACTCAGCACAGGTAGTACAGTTCCCAGCAAAGACAATGGACAGCAAAGTCAGACAGACTGAGTACAAAGCCCAGTCAGCTTCATCATTTACAGTGGTCTGTCTCTGAGCAAGTTATCTAACCTCTCTCTGTCTTAGTTTCTCATTTATATCATGGTTACAGGACCACCTAGCTCACAGGCATTTTGAGAGCTTTAAACGGTATGACTGATAACACAAAACCTGACATATGTCAGTTTCCTACCTGTCTTGTCTTCTTGACTCAATGTACATTATCTCTGACTCTACATCCCTTCACAGATGGTGAGGAGAGCCAAGGCCACCTGCCAACATTTCTCTGCCATGCAGTGCTGAGAGCCAAAGCCATGTCATCTCCCAGAGAGTCCAATTCTCAACATTTTCCATCTTCAATGAAAACTGCCCGGCTTTCCCAATCTGCTGCATAAAAATTCAGGTGGTTGTTTTCCCTGTTATTTAAAATTGCTTTATATGCTTTGTGTGATTTTTAACATGACAACATTTAAAGGGAAAACAGAATCAGTAACAAATACTCAATTTGTTCAGTAAATATGCTCAGTAAAGGGGAACAATGAGGAGTAAAAAGCTTTGTACATGAGTCAGCAAGCCAGTTGTGTTAAGATTATCAAACTACACAAACATGAGCTTTCTAGAAGGCAAAGAAGGTTCTAACCAAAGAAGCAAATGAAACTCACTGCCGTCGAGTTGGAGACGACTCACAGGGACCCCTCCTTGGCTTTCTGAGGCAGTACCACTATGAAAGTAGATTGCCCAACCCAATTCCTCCTCAACTAATCAAGTTTTCATCTCCTCCCAATTCTTATCCCCAACCCAAACAATGACTATGTATGTTCAGCTTTGGTTTTTGAAGACAGCAAGGACATCATGTGCATAAAGTCCCCTGCCAACATGACTCAACAGTAGGGCACATACCAACTCTACTGTTGTTATTTGGGAATTACATCGTCCATTTTATATGCCAAGTGCTTTCCAATCATTTTTATTAGTCTATTCAACAATGACTTTTAACATTCTTAAGGATTGTTATTTCTGTTTTATAGGAAACGCAAAGAGGCCAAGTGATTTACCTAAGGTCACACAACAAATTTCTTAAGCTCATAGGTAAAAAAAAAGGATTGAGAGACCTGGAAGAGGCTGCTAACTTTCAGGATCCTAATTAACCCGGATGTAAAACTAAACCCCAAACATGACATAACCACCCCAGAACTCTCAAGTACCTCTTCATACATGATTCTTTTCTTCTGAACTTGAGCCACTATGACCAAGACAAGGGGGTGGCTGTGGTATTTATGACCAGAAACTATGAAGATGAATCACAGCCCATCTCCCACCACGAGGAAGCCCATTTCACTGTCCAGCAGGAAACTCACAGTCATGAATGTACATGTACAGCCCATCAACGGAAGAATGGAGCAACAAACTATGGTACATACACACAATGGAATACTACGCAATGCTAAAGAACAATGAAGAATCTACAAACCACCTTGTAACATGAATGAACTTAGAGGCCATAATGCTGAGCAAAGTCAGTCAACCACAAAAGGACAAATAGTCTGAGGACAAACAAAAAGGACAAAAACTATGGTAAAAAGTCAAGAAAAGAGTTTCACAAAAAAAGAAATATTCTTTGATGGGTTAAATCACTAACTAGAGGGTAGACATATATTAAGTTGGATGAAGAAAAACAGTAAAAAATAAACTAAAAGAAAAAAAAAGTACATGTATACACAAGCATATTCAGGGTCTACTAGAGCCCACTGGATAACAAGGCTGAGTAGTTTACAAGGCAATAACTCTGGAATGGGCATTTCAGGAGCAGATAAGAAAGACAGGTAGGAGAAGAGAGCCTTTTCTGAACTGAAGTGCTTTTTCTTGGCTTCGGCATATCTGAGTCTTGGTTTCTTGGCAAGCTAGCTTGGCATGCTGCTAATGGCAGGCACGGCCATACAGGTGTGCTTGGGTTTCAGGCCAAGAAGCATGCACCTCCCCCTCCCAGGAGCTGGTCCAGAGAGGGAAAAACATTGGCAGTAACTTGGTGCACTGGACCTAAGCAACGGTGAAATCCCTTCCAACTCCAGCACCCTGTTCGTGCCAGTACACGTTTTATAGGGAGTAGAAAAGACTTGAGAGGGAGTATGGTGGGGGAGTGAGGATTCCTTGCAGATGGGGGAAGGGAAAGAAATCAACAAGGCCAACTTTTCCATCCTGGTCTGAGCCCACACTACAAACAGACATATTTTTCCACATTGGAGAATAATAATCCTTTTATCCAGCCAGTCTGGGACCATCAGTCCCTGATAATTGATTTCAGACATTGAGTGGAAAGTTAGGAAGGTGTGGGTAGTTAGAAAATGAGGGTGGGGAACGAGAGGAGGCTGGGGGTGGGTGGGATGGTTTAATGTAGCTAAAGAAGCTAGATACTCTGAAGGCAGGTACTCTGCCACTAACACCACTGTGTAATATGTCGGGACAGCTTCCCCAGAGGAGTCTTAACAAGAGGTAGGTGGCAGGAGTGTGCCAGACACTGTGCCAGATTCTCGTCCTGGCTCCACCTTTAGCTGACCATAAGACACTGGACAAGTACAAAACCTCTGAAGTCCATCATGGCTCTGACCAGTCCCAATCAGGCCATGAAGTCTCTGTTCCAACTACTCATTTCTGTCTTGCCAGCACAAAAGCAGCCACAGATAATATGCGAATGAACAAGGGTTGCTACGTTCTTTTAAAACTTTATTTATGGACACTGAATTGAAATTTCATATAATTTTCATGTGTCACAAAATAGTATTCTAGTCTTTTGATTTTTTTTTTTTTTTTTAACCATTTAAAAATGTAAAAAGTATTCTTAGCTCACAGGTCATTCAAAAGCAGATGGCAGGTGGGATCGGGCCTGGAGGCCTTAGTTTGCCGACCTCCGTTCTAGAGATACAGTGATAAAATACAATCCCTGTACTCCCTAGTTCTGTGATACCGCTTCTGGAGGCCTTTTCTGGCTTTGGAATAGCCCTATGAATACAGACACTGCTTCATTTTGTTTTACATTAGGGTAGTAAGACCTACTTTTCCTTTGGAACCTCACACAACCATGATGCCCACACTGTGGAGTCCCAACAATCCAGTGGTCCCCTGGGTCATATCAGGCATTCCTCATGGCCAAAGAGGTCTCAGGTTTATGGCAAAGGTTGAAGTTAAGAGTCAGAAGACTATGATGGAAAGAAAAACAGCAACTTTCTCCCAACAATTCAACAAAAAACATAAAACTAAATGAGATGCATTATTATCTGTATGCACTGTGTAAGTAGGTGGTGATAGTTGATGAGAAAGGAATGAAAGACACAGCCCTGAGCTATGGGAGCCCTACAAGCTACTTCCCTGTTCCCTTCCAGACCCCTCAGATTCCCCCTCCATGGAATGCTGTCCAAAGTAACTGTCATATATACGTTTCTAGTAAAGCAAGGACCATACAACTCAAAAGGCTCACTGCTGCTCTGTAGCCTGTTAACTCCTCCAACTCACCATCTTCAACCAGAACGTTCTTAGAATCACAAAGCATAGGCTTAAGAAGCTGGAGGTCACCTTAAAGGTCTTCCAGACCAACCATTCACTGACAGATAGAGAAACCAAGCCACAGAATGGTTGTGACTTATCCAAGATCACAAAGTTTGTAGTGTCAGTGATGAGGCTCTGTTTACACTGAATTGTAGTATCTCAAGTATGCACTCATCCCGAGAAAAAGCGAAACATACACACATACATGCATGCACACACATACACGCAAAATAGCTAACAATTACTGTTTATGGTGTTATACCATTCAATCTTCATAACCACTCTATGAGGTAGGTACTATTATTATCTCATGTGCAGCTGAGGAAACCGAGGCTTACAGATGTAGAGAGCCTTGCTGGTGGGTTCCAGAACCAAAAAGGGGGTAGTTCTGGGCTCTGAACACAGGTGGTCTGATTAGGAAACCTGCAGCTTTATCTGTACATCACCTCTGCATCTGATACCTCCACCCTACCTGACAATGATTATGGTCGCAGGGAGGGGTGATAATTCCACCACCAGCTGTCGTTATTGTTGTTGTTCTATGCCGTGGAGTTGGACTCATAGCGACCCCTCCTTGGGTTTCTGAGGTGGTATCACTACAGAAGTAGATTGCCCAACCTTCCGAGGAGTAGCTGGTGGGTTTGAACCGCCAGTCTTCTGGTTAGCAGTCAAGTGCCTTAGGCACTATGCTACCCTACCACCAGCAGGTTTCCATATATCTCTCTGCTTGGCTCATTAGGTCCTTTAGTGCCATGGCCCCAGGAGGACTGGCTCTCTGGTATACCACAGCACAGAAGCCCTCCATCCTCTGCTCTTCTCACAAGGACCTCAAAAAGCATGAAGAGCAACTCTCTGCCAGAGGGAAAGTCCCCTCTCTTGGCCTTTAGGAGAAACAATGGTATCATGTTGTTTCCCTTCCCACACACTGAAGGCAGGTGGGAACTCACCTGATGCAAGTCCCTCTCCAAGCAGGGTGCTAAGGATCACCAGCGGAAGGAATACTCCATGTCCCACAGAGGTACTGGCAAACACTGAGGTGCTCTTTGGTGCTATCCTGCCATGGCACATCTTTTATCCTTCCAAGTCTTTTTTAGAAGAAAAATTTGAAAACCAGAAGTAAAATCCTAAATTCAGCCAGAGGTAGAGTCACCTATAAAAACAAACAAACAAAACAAGGCCGTAAGTACAGTAAAAACTTCAGCCAGAAGTTAGAGGCAGGCACTTTGGTAAGGAAGCCATAATCACTACAAAGTTGAAAGGATTCTAGCAACTAAAGCTATTGCTGCCAGGAAAAGAGACAAGCATGTAAGTGGCTTTTCAACTCCTCCCTGGGGCAAAGCCAAGGCCTGCAGCAAGCTGCTGTCAGCTTCTGGAGCCAGATCTTTGCTTTGCAACAGGACAAGGAGACAAGCTCTGTCTCACCTGGAGATCAGTCAGGCAAGCAGATCTTTCAGAAACTGCCCCAGCTCTGCCCCACCACCTCAGAGGCTCCAGCAGAGGAGAGAGGCAGCAGTTGACACAGAGCTGCTACACCCGAGTCAGGCTATGTCTCTGCCACTTGGACTCAGAGCAAATTCAACTAACCAAAAGGGGAAAAAAAAAAAGAGAGAGAGAGAGAGAGAACACGTGTCTTAAAGGGAGAAACACACCGCCTAGAGAAGGAATGCAGCAGCTGGAGCCCAGGGCCCTGGCTCAGCCTGCGAAACTGTCAGAGGCTGGACGAACCCCTGAGGATCTGACTCGACAGCCGTGCATGTCAAAAATGGACTAATTAGTCTGGCTTACCCAACACACCTGGAATCTGAGAGGCCATCCTCTGCTGGCTGTCCCCCACACTGACAGGGGATGGAGGACAGGTTGTAATTGTTAACTGGCCTCACAACCCATTCTAGTTCAGATAAAGACTTCGGAAGTAAGAGCCAGTGTCTTTTAAAAAATTCAGAGGTCAAGATTTAAAAAATTTTTTCTACATGCCTTCAGGAAGCTGCTGGGTTGATGATACATCATGCTGTGGATCTATTATATTTTAGTTAGCTCAATTCATCTACCAGTTACTCATCTGCCCTAGTTTATAATAGGTATTCCAAATGATAAGATCATACTTCCTTTATTATTATTATTCCACACACACCCTCTTCCTAATTAAGAAGACTTTGTATATAGATACGGAAGCATGCCATCTACAACTCTAGTAAAAAATGCCCCAGAGACTCTGCCAGGGATATTAAGCAGAACTAATATTAATCTGTGTCTGAAGCCTTCACTCAGGCCTGTATTTCCCTCTTAAAGAGGGTTACTACAAACAGCAACATGAGTTACCTGGGTCAAAAGAAGAAAAGCCAGGAAGGCCTTCAATAAGCATCAGCCAAGGTTTCCAGAACAAAACTAGTCACTGGGTCCTTATCCAGTTCCCTCTAATAGTCGTGCCTGTAGCAGTTTCCTGTCTTCAGCTTTTACCCAGTCTCCAACTTGAGCCTTTAAAGTTGTAGCATAGGGATGGTTCATGGCGAGGTCTGGGGTAGAATCTGGGAGTGACCGAAAACAATATCCAAAACTGGATTGTATAAATGTGTGTACATTTACATAGCTAAGAACAAGAGAGTCAGAATGCCTGGCTTCTAATTTGTTTCCTTCATTAAGACCTTGTGATCAAGTTATGTAACCGCCCTAAGCCTCAGTTTCCTCACCTATAAAATAAAGATAGTAACCATACTGTCTCTGGAGGGTTGGTGTAAGGATTAGTATTAAAGCACTTGACACAGTGCATGGTACTTAGTAAGTTCTCAGCAAACACTGGCTGCTGCTGCTCTTGTAATTATTAAGACCTGGGCAAGCAGGGACCTTGGAGGCATTAAGCTCCACCTCCTTGTTTGACAAATGCCAAAACCAACGTCCAATGAGGTTTAAGAATATGGCCAGGGCTACCAGCTGGTTAGTGACAGGACTGGCAATGGGCCCTTTGGGGCTGTCATTTTAGATACTGCCACACCAAATAAGCCTACCAAGCAGTCATCATTCCCTCAAGCCAATAACCACTGATCATCAAGAACAACACCTCCTTGTGCCCTCTCACACAGCACACGCCCAATAAATATTTAAGTAGTGAGTGGATGAGGCCAGATCAGGGTGATGCTTAGATGCAGGAGTGGAGGTGATCAGGGAAGACCACCCAGAGGAAGTGATGCTGAGTCCTGAAGGGTGTGTCCAGTAAAAAAGAAGGAAAAGTTACCAATACAAATGGATTGGTACAGTGGAAGCATAGTACTCCTGTAGAAGCAGCCACAGAGGAGGCTACAGAAGGAGTCTATAACAAGGAGTTTAAACTTTATCCTGAACACCATGTGGATCTAGCAAGGGTTATAAACAAGGAAGTTGTTGGGTGCTGTTGAATCAATTTTAGACTCATAGTGACCCTGTGTGACAGAGCAGAACTGCCCCATAGGGTTTTCTAGGCTATAATCTTTATGGGAGCAGACTGCACGGTTTTTCTGCTGTGGAGCCACTGAGTGAATCTGAACCATCAACCTTTTAGTTACCAGCTGAGCACTCAACCATTGCACTACCAAGGCTCCCTATAAGGGAGTTACAAGACCAAATACATTTAGGAAGATCACTCTGATGGAATTTTAGAGGATTTAGAGAAGTTGTGGTAGGAAAGTGGCAAAGAACCTTAAATTTAGTATTTCGTAATCAATGGAAAGCTTTTTGGAGAGCAATTTGGCAATATCTGCCCCCAAAATGTATATATTCTCTGACCCACTGACTGTACTTTTAAAATCTGTCCTCAGAAATCACATGTGCAGTAATATACACGTAAAGACATTCACTGCTTTATTTCTAAGGACAAAACACTGGAGCAACCTGAAGCTCATCAAAGGTGAACTAGCTAAATAAATTAAAGTAACCTATACAACAGAATACGATGCAGTGGTTTACAAGAACAGGGCAGCTCAATCACTTGTAAGTAAAGAAAACCAGATGTGTGTATGTGTGTGCTTTTAAAAGATGAACACACACACACACACAACACCTGTATACACTGAAAATCTCTGAACTAATGCACAAGAAGTTGCTAACAAGCAATTGCCTTCAGGGAGGGAAAGTGATACAGTAGTTAATGCAGAAGGAGAGAAACTCATTCGTTACTGTATATATTCCTTTTCAATCTTCTTAAGTTTTGAGCCTTTTGTATGCATTATCTATTCAAACAGATAAAAATATAAAATTCATGTAGCAAGGCCTTCCTGTAGACTGCCTGTCTCTTTCCTCAACAAATGGATTTCCATTACAAATAAACCTCAAGAACTTGCTTATTGGGTTCAGCCCAAGAATTATCTCCATGAAGAATTCTTTTCTGACACTTTATAGTATCTGCACCCTAAGTAGAACTGGCCTCCTTCTTACCCCCTAAGTGCCCTGGGCAGCCTGCTATTACTGCACCCGTAACAGGCTATTACATATGTTTGTTTAGTTGTCTCACCCTACTTGACAAGAATTCCTTGAAGGCAGAGACCATGAATTACCCCACCTGGAATCTTCAACATCCAGCTCAGGGCCTGGCACCTGACAAACTCATGAATACTGCAGAGAGGAACCAGTATGGATTGGGAAGGAGAAGATGTTCACATCTCAGCTTCTGGTTGGTTGGTTGTTTTCAGAAATAGTTGGCTCCTTCCTTACCACTCAAGTAGCTATTCAAGCAAAAGGACCGATTTCACCATGAAGACCAAGAACTGACGACCAAGTGCAAAACAGATGGAAGTGATGGAAATGGGACTTTGCAAAGAAAAAAGATAAATGGAGTGTAGTCATTGTAGAATTTGCATTCAAGGTTGGCTGGGTCAAGGATTATTGCTTCAGAAATAATACAGTGTAGCTAACTCCTCCAACCCCAAAGTATCATCCCGAATGGGAGAAAGTCAGCTACTGTGGAGTAAGGGTCACTGTCAAGCTAGTCATTTTAAAAGACGATCTGTTTTGAATATACAATTAGAAAAAAAAAAAAAAAAACTGTCCTTAAAAATGCTTCAGAACAAATTAAGTCTAGATATTCATTATCCCAAGAAGCTCTGGTGGTCTGGTGGCATAGTGGTTAAAACATTCAGCTGTTAACCAAAAGGTTGGCAATTCAAACCCATCAGCCACTCCTTGAAAGAGAGATGAGAAAGTCTGCTTCCATAAAGATTTACAGCCTGGGAAACCCTATGGGGCAATTCTACTCTCTCCTAAAGGGTCATTATGAGTTGAGATCGACTTGATGGCAGTGGGTTTGGTTTGGGTTTTATTCATTATCCCCAGAGAAACAAGCTAAAACTTTAAAAAATAAATAAATAAATAAATAAATCTGTTTCATTCAATATTGTTTTGAAATGTTAGTGACCACTTCTTTTAATTAAAAATAATTATGGCTAAAGAGGAACCTGGAGCTACACCTCATTTTCAAAACCAACACCCATCTACCTTCACAAGGAACACAGAATCTAAACTTGGAGGTGAGAAAGGAGAGGGCCTGGGGCTATGAGTTAGAGTTAGTCCCACTTCGGCCACCAACCAGCTGGCCTGTCAAAAAGGCTCTTGGGGCTTCTTTTTCCACATTTGAAAAAGGCTCTGAAGCTTCTCTCAGCTACAGAATTCTCCACAGCTCCCAAGCTGCTCTTTGTGTAAAACATCTCCTCCTCCAACAGTTAGCTCCCCTACAAAACACAGGGTGAGAAGGAGTCAAGGAAAATCTGCATTTACCCTTCTGATTTTATTTCTTGGGACTGGTACAGCTGCCCCAATACTGTGTGGTAGCAGAAAGTCCCTTGAGCCAGACTGTCAGCTCTTCAAAGTATGGCCTCTGTGAATCCAAAATATCAAAAGCTGGATGGATGACTGTGCAATGCGAACGTGATGTTAGGAACACTTATTTCCTGTCCAGGATAATCAGCACTGTGCCCTCTGACTTTGGGGAAGTTACTCCCTTATCTTTGCCTGTTTCCTCATCTGTAAAATGGAGTGTTGCTTGTTCTGTCTAGCTCACTAGGATCTGCTAAGTCTCAAAAGGGATAAAATACAAGGAGATAAATGTTTTACAAAGTAGAAAGATCTAAGGCCTTCTATTATAGTCTTAGCTCAGAAACAAAGACAGCAGAGGGCTATCTGAGAAAGTGCTTACAAAAATTACAATCAATAACAAGCACAGCGGTCTTCTGCTGTTAAGGAGAACCTGCAACATGAGCCCAAAGTCCACATGGTTTGGTTGCCTGTTGTTGCCATAGATGCTTTCAGGTTAACACTGCTAAGATTAGTGATGTCATGGTGTATGAGAGCTTAAATTCTAAAGCATTTGGGGTTATGGAAGGCTGTGGTCTACTTCATTTTAAGGTTTGACATAAGTTTCAGGTGCCATTTGGGTTCTTTCTGACCATAAACCAGCATTATGGCTATCAATAGACAAGTTCCAGGGCAAACCTAGAGAGGAGTAATTTGCCTTCAGGAAAAGTATAGTTAAAAATAGATTATACTCTCATAAAGAACTAAGGAACTTGCCTAAAAGTATCTTTTTGTAATTTAAATTAAGGCTGGGGTCTTCATATTGTTTAGTAGCCACCTTATGTCTAAGACTCAGGCTGCATGGTCATAAGTCACAACCTATTCAGACCACCACCTAGCTAGGTTCTTAAGACCTAGAACCAATCCTGTAACTTTTCAATTATGTATGTATCCTAATCATGGTCTTTTCCCTGCTTCTGTAGTTCTACCTGTAACAATGACATATCTATCTACCATCAATCATGATTTTATGATAATTTAAACTCATATAATAAGCCACACGGCCATGAGTCGGTGGACTCCATTCAGCTTTCTCATGCTGATGGTTTCCCTCATCCAGGATGACTGTCTTTGTTTTGTCTTTATTCTGTCCAAGGCTTAATAAAAATGTCTCTATTAAACCTGTTTTAATTTGGGGTCTCTTTTCCCCTAAAACAATAGGAGTCACCTTCAAAAATGGTTCACAGATTGGGAGGTGCAGCAGCAGGAAGGGCCAGCCATGAAACAGTGAGGGTACCCTGTTTTCTAGGCTGCCAGGAGCCCAGATTTCTTCAGCCCACCCCTGGCAGCCTTGGGGCCTATTACTGCAGAGAATGCCACAGTCCCGCTGCTGAAGGCTCAGGGTTCTATCACACTCTACAGACCACTGTCTGTGGAAGCCTAAGGGTTCTGACTCAGTCAACCTTAGCTCCCAGGTGCTGGGCGGCTTTGTCTTCATCTCTGAAATTAGCCTCAGTTTACATGTAATTTTCAGGATGACCTACTTCCTAAATCATGGCACATCTGTTCACTAATTGGGAGAAGAAACTGTAGATAAAAACCATTATAAATCTTTTTCTTGTCTCCAGAAAGGGGAAGGCAGGGGTAAAAAAATAGAGTAAGAGAGTTTATTCCTCTCATTAACCATCTTTAACACCAACGTTGCTGTCACGTGACAGAGGAAGACAAAGAACAATTCAAATAGTGTGAACAAAATTTAATCAACTAATTATATTTCAGGGTATAATGACAACAGAAGGCCCAACACTTTGAATTCCAAAGTTCCCCAAAAGAATGTGTTAAGAGAAATAACTAACATAGCCAAAGCTACCAAAAAAACAAAACTACTGCCACTGAGTTGATTCCAACTGATAGCGAACCCCATTGGGTTTCCAAAATTGTTAAATCTTTACAGAAGTAGATCACCCCATTTTCTTCCCACAAAGTGGCTGGTGGGTTTGAACCACTGACCTTCTGTAGTAGCCAAATGCCTTATCCACTACATCACTAAAGTTCCTTAAAAACTACCAAAGTCTTCCCTTATGTCTCATTTCTCTCCTTCAATGTCACCCCTCTTCACTCTCACCCTGAAATGGCCATACTACAGCATCAAAAGACAACTAAATGTTAAATGGATCTCAATGCCTCCCAATCCCTCAAAAAGACTAAATTATTTCTAGGTGCCTTCCATTTATTTTTTCCCCACAGATCAATGGGTCCTTCCAACCTTGCTAACCTCTGTATCTTCCCCCATCTTTCCTTTGTACCACTAACATCTAAGTGATTCAATAGCCACAAATTCTTCTATAGGACTTTAAGATCCCAGAAGGCCAGAATGCTACCTCATCTGTTTCTTTTTTTATTCCTAGCCCCTGGCCCTCAAGACACAAATGTCAAACTCTTGTTAAAATTTCTCTTCCTCCAAATCACAAAATAATGCTCAGCTCTGCTCTTATGCCACCTAAGCCTAAGGGTACTAGAGGGTTTTTTAATTGCTTTGATATCCCTGGAGAATCATACCATTTCAGGGTCACATTTTCCCCATGTTACTCCTTGTCTAGTTTCTTAGTGCTGCTATAACAGAAATACAAGTGGGTGGCTTCAACAAACAGAAATCTACTTTCTCACAGTTTAGGAGGCTAGAAGTCTGAAATCAGGGCACCAGCTCTAGGGAAAGGCTTTCTTTCTCTGTTGGCTGTAGGGGAAGGTCTTTGTCTCTTTTCATCTTCTGTTCCTTGGGTTCCTTGGCAATCTTCATGTGGCCTGGCATCCATCATTCCCCATCTATGCTTCATTGTCTCTGTGCCTCATCTGCTCTTTCCACATCTCAAAAGTGATTAGATCTAAGATACAACCTACACTGATGTGGCCTCGCTAACATAACAAAGAAAATTCTATTCGCAAATGGAAATACATCCACAGGTACAGGAGTTAGATTGCAACACATAATTTGATGAGAGACAATTCAGTTCATAACACTCCTCAAACATCAGACAGTAGGAACACCAATAGACTACCATTCCATCCCTAAACCTTCTCAAGACTCTGGTATCTCTCTTCCAGTACCCCACAGCAGGATGACTGCAGTCCCAATTCCACCACTAAGCCATGGTTTGGCCTCAGGTAAGTCCATCAGTTTTGGGGGATGGGGGCTGGATGATCCCCAAAGGCCCTTTCAGTTCTCAGGAATCTGGAATGTCTTCTAGGGAATAGGAGGGGCTCAGAAGTATTTCCTCTAAAAATTTAAGTCAACAAAAGTTCTGACTGGAAGGAAGAAATGTTCGATCTAGCCTCTTTGTTCTGCATGAGGAGTCCTTTTCCTCTCATCTTCCAAACCCTATCCTAGCATGCATCTATCTTTGCATTACAGCAAACCCAGGAGACTCCACTTTCCCGTTTAGGGCTTAATCAATCCATCAGCACATTTGTATAAGCCATCTGTACAGAGTGTTCCTAAAGTGCTTTCCAAAAATAACAAACATCTAACAAAAAAAAAAAAAAAATCCCAATCTCTGCACATGCAAGAATCACTGCAAAGCTGTAGGGGCCCAGAGAGAAAAGAGAAAAGATGTAAGAGACAGAAGGACAGAGAAGGGAACAACACAGATTCAAAGACACGACAGATACAAGAAGAGAAAGAGGCAGTCTTACAGAGAGACTACCCAGACTGTAAATTCCCAACACTGAGGGCAGGAAACCACCTCTTCCCTGCTTCACCAATGACTTATGGGTTGACCTAGGTCAAGCCACCTCACCTGACCACCCTATGACTCCACTTCCTCATCAGGAAAATGAAACAGTTACACTGGATGTGGGAGGCTGTTGTTGTTATATGCCCTCAAGTTGGACCCGACTCATAGTGACCCCTCCTTGGGTTTCCCAGGTGGTTTCACTAAGGAAGTAGATTGCCCAACATTCCCTCCAAGGAGTGGCTGGTGGGTTTGAAACACCAGCCTTCTGGTTAGCAGCGAAGTGCCTTTAGGCACTATGCTACCAGAGCTCCTTATGTGGGAGGCTAGGACTGTGAAAAGATTCTGGTAGACTGAGTAGCCTAGGTCAAGTTACTTTCAGTTCCCATGTGTAAACTGGATAAGTGAATATCCACTTCATTGGTTTGTTGTGAGGTAGAAATGAGATAAACATAAAGATGTCTGAAACAGAGTGGATACTCAAACTGGCTAATGTCCCTTTCTGCTCTGACAGGGTCCCTAAGAGGACCATTTGAGCTGGTTTGGAAACACACTGAGACTGGGCTCAAAACACAAAGCTAGTTTAGACAATAGGTTAAACAAGTGAACCTCCATGGCTCTGTCCCATCAAGCTCAGGCAAGGATAAGGGCACAGAGCTTACATGTGCTTAGTTTCTACAAATATTCTTATTATCTTACAAATGGTCAAGCACGACTGCCAGCTAGAAGATTTATGGTTAGAACCCACCCAGAAGTGCTTCGGACAACAGGCCTGGCAATTTGTTTCTAAAAGTCTCCTTGAAGACTCTATGAAGCACTTCTATTCTGCACATGTTGGGTCACCATGAATCAGAATACAATGGGTCTGGGGTTTTTTGTTTTATGTTTTAAAGGGGAAGGTGAGCATAAAGCTGGAAGACAAATACAGCTAACATCACCACCTTATTAAGTAGACAGAATACTCTTTTTGCAGATAAATGGAACCCAAGGGACCTTTCACCTGCATTCCTACTGAAAGTGGCTCTCTTTGTCTACCTCTTCTGGGAAAACTGCTAATCAATTCTGTCCACAGGAATTCAAGACTCTTCTGGGCCCTAGCATCACTGCCTGGACCACAAATGGGACAACCAACCATATTCCTCCCCGAGGGCCACTCAGTTACTTTTGTATGCTGCGCTTACTGCATGCAGGTAGTAAATTCCTGTAGAGACCACCAACTCTGCTTCATTCTGCCCACAAAGTGCTCAACAAATACGTATTAACTGAAGGAGAAAAAAAAAAAATCTGGGTAATAAAATTGTATAGAAAATTTAAGATCGCAAAGTAGCAGCAGTTACGAAACAAGAAGGAAAAAGGTGTATAAATTCTGAAGTTTGGGCCAGGTAGCAAAACAGACGCTTGGTAGAAACTGCTCTAATTGGTTCCTAAACTCCAGAGATACATTTTATGTGTCATCACACTCCTCTGCTCTGGTTCCCATCAGAGCTGAGCAGCGCAGGCTTCAACACCCACTAGGCAAATAAAGTCCAGGAAGCTGATTTGCTAACTCTGACTTCTTAGAGTTCCGTGTTTCCAGTGACTACACTGAAATTTACCAAATATTTGTCAGCTGTCTTCTGTGCAAGGCTTGGAAGATCACAGGGCATAGTTCTTACTCTCAAGGAATTCCAAATTTATGTGAGAGGGATTATATTCGTGTTTATCTGTAATATTGTTAAATTGTCACTGTTGATAAAAAGGTAGAAAAAGTACTCTGCAAACACAGAGGAGATAGGAACAAAGACTTGTGATGGAGGCTGGGGAAGAACTGATAAAGTGTTGAGCCAGAACTTAAAGATCATACACATATTTAGTGAGGCCTTAGGACAGTGTTGCAGACATGGTGTTAGTTACAGAGAAAGATAAAGAAATGTGAAAATAATTCACCAGGAAGATGCAGAAAAAGGAAAAGAAAAGTTTCAATTTGTATGCCAAGTACATACTATACTGCATGCTGCTGTACAGTAAAAAGAAATCATAATCGTTGATATATCCTCACTTGAAGGGGATGTTTAGGAGCTGGAGTCTGGTTCTCAGTAGCTGTGCAGCAAACACCTCCTCCAGGTCAAAAATAGCAAACCCAAGAGAACTGGCTGATGCAGTTATGTTTACTTTTTACCATCTCTGTGGACTGCTTTACAAAGGTCCCCAAGTGGGATGGTATAAACAGGTCTGTGTCACTTCCTGGTTCTCAGGCCTTCTGCTGCATTCCCCGTCAGTCTGGGAAGGCTGCCTATTTAAAAATAAACTTTTAAATTCACCAAAACCCCAACTCTAAACCACCCTTCCCTCTCCTTCATTCAATTTCACTGAAATTAAAAGGGATACAGCAAGACATGAGAAAAGACTGACCACAGAGAATGATTCCTTAGGTAAAAAAAAAAACAATGTGCTCACTGTGTTCAAGGTCAGGATATTGTGATTCTACTCCTATTCTGTCTCTAATTGGAAAATGTGACCTTGAACAAGCGAGATGCTCCATCTCACTGCACAATAGCTGTGTCACCATGTTCTTAACCACAATGCAGTAGAGTCAGGCAGCTTGAGTTCAAATTCCAAACCCACCTTTAAGGGCTTCTTCATTCATGGACAAGTTAGCAAACTTTTCTGGGCATCAGTTTCCTTATCCTTAAAATGGTCCTGTTATTACCTACCTCAGAGGGACCTTGTATTATATGGGAAAACACACAAAAAGTCCTTACTAAGGGTACCTGGCACTTAGTGAGCCCTCAAAAAATGGTAGCTATTATTAAATTGCTACTGTCATCATCATCTGAAAATTAAGAGTTAGGCTAGATGATCTCCACTTGAAGAGCTTCTATGGTTCCAAAATCTTATGATTCTTAAAGTCACTTTCTCATTTTCTTTTTCCTTTTTTTAGGGGGCAGGGTGGTGAGAGAGGGTGATAAACTTGATGAAGTGTGACAGTTACAAACACATCCTCAGCCTTTATATGATTAAAAAATCTACCAGTCAGTAAATTGGGGCATATTATTCTTCCCACTTGAAAATTCTTGCCTATTTCCCACATTAAATCCACAGCATGAGACAAGTTCACCCACAACACACTTGTCTGTATTCTATAAGCACTACAGAAAAGCACCCTCCTGGGCCAGCACAATCTGACTTCACTCATCACCTGTGACAGTATAAACAATGTTCCCAGCTCCTTAACCAAAAAAACCAAACTCACTGCTGTCGAGTCAATTCGACTCATAGGGACCTCTCCTTGGGTTTCCGAGGCAGTTATCTCTACGGAAGTAAATTGCTCAATCTTCCTTCTGAGGAGTGGCTGCTGGGTCTGAACTGTCAGCCTTCTGGTTAGCAGTCAAATGCCTTAGGCACTATGCCACCAGAGCTCCCTCCCAGCTCCTTAGAGCAACCCTAAAAGATAGCATGGTGCTATGACTAATCCTACATGACCCTCCTCCTTGATATAAATTGAAGGTGGCCTAAATCAAAAAACTTTCCCAAAACTTAAATAGTACCAGGGGTGTTCGTTCAGCTTTGCTAATGCCAAAATATGGACTTGTAATTAAACAGACAAAATAAAAACAGTAAATTCATTCAGTGTTGTGATGTTCCAAATGCCAAAAATGAGTAAGATGGGCTAAACAACAGCAAAAAGCCAAACCCACTTCGAGTCAATTCTGATTCATAACATCCTATAGGACAAAGTAGAGCTGCCCCATAGGGGTTTTAAGGTTGTAAATCTCTACAGAAGCAGACTATCTCAACTTTCTCTTGTGGAGATTAAAATCACCAACCTTTTGGTTAGCGACCAAATGCATTAACCACTATACCACCAGAGCTCCTAGGATGGGGTGAGTGTGAGCACTAAAGCATGATACCTAGGTTTCTGGCCTAAGGGACTGAGTTGATAACAGAAGTTACTATAGGAAGTGGCGGGGGGGGGGGGGGGGGGGGGGGAGGACGGGTGATAAAAAACACAGGCAGACAAACTGGGTTTAAAGGGATGAAATGAATTTAGTTCAGACTGGTGACTGAACTAACCTATCCTATCTTGTATATGCTGAGTTGGAGGTAACTGAAGGACCTGGGGAAAAGCCCAGCAGGCAAATGAGAAATAAGCATGAAACCGTGCAGAGAGCTTGAGCTCCCTGGATTTATCAGCCTGTAAGTGATGGCTGAAACATGAAAAATAAATGAGACCACTTAGGAAAGAGGATTGAGTGAGAAAAGTGTCAAGGACAGAATCCTGAAGAGAGCACCAAATTTTAAGCAGCGTATTAAAGGAGAGCCTGTGAAAGACACTCCAAAAAGTACAAGGAAAACCAGAAGGAAAAGTACAAGGGAAACCATGAGCCTAAGTATCACAGATGTCGAGGGATGGGCAGAGACTGAGAAGGAGATAAGGAGCAGTATGGCAGTGTGGCAGATGCAGCAAAGTTTCTGTAAGACAAACACTAAGAAATGTCCACTGACCACTGAGAAATCCCTGATGACTTCACCGAAAGTACTTTCATTAGAGTGGTAAGGGAAAAGCCAGATCATGTTGACTTTAAACACAAATTCAAAGTGAGAAAGTAGATACAACAAGGGCAAACCTCTAGTGGACAGGGGGATTTGGAAGAAAGGCCGAATGTTGGCTAGAAAGGATTTGTGTCTTATAAGTTATACCTTTTCTATTGATTTGGGTGAAGGGAAAGGCAATATACCAAAAGTGAGTGACCAACACAATTAACACCAAGGAAAAGGAAGACACAGAGAGGTACACAAGAGGTACAGGCAACAAAGATAAATCCTTTTATACAATACTGTGTTATCAGTGATTAAAAAAAAAAAAAATTAATCTATAAGTAAATAGATGGGTAGACAGACAGGCTGAATGATCAGGTATGTCTAGGCAAAAGGGAATATACTCATGACCATACATAAGAATGGCAGATGATATTTCTACATAATTTGTATGTGCTATAAGAATGTCCATATACATAACAGAGCTAACAAGAGGCAAAGTTATGGTAACTTCTTAGCCATAGCCAACCACCCTGAAAAAGCAAGTAGTTGGACCTGTGGGCTCAAGACCATGGTGGCAGGGGACATCAAACTCAACTGGCGTAACATACTACACAAAACACTGTTCTGCATCCTACTTCGGTAGGAGTCGCAACTGGGGTCTTAAAACCTTGCAACTGGCCATCTAGATGCAATAATGGATTTCTCCTCAGCTAGAACAAAGAACAAAGAAAACCAAAGATGCATGGAATCAATTAGTGCAGGGGACTAGTGGACCATGTGAACCTCAGCCTATATGATCGTGAAACCAGAAGAACTACCACTGCCCAGCTACCACTGTCAACCACTCGGAAAGGGATCAGTACAGCAGATCCTGGATAGAGTGGGAGAATAATGTTGAACAAAACTCAAAATCATTAAAAAAAAAAAAAAAAAAAACAGGTCTGACAGACCCTGGCGAGATCCCCGAGACGAAGGCCCCTAGTTACCCTTCAGGTCTGGAACTGAACTCACTCCCATGGCTTCCAGCCAAACAACAGACATATGGGGTGAACATTTACACCAAGTAGATACACTTCTTAGAACGATCAATCGTGGGAGAACAGAAGGGCAGTATTTGCACAGGGAGACAGCTCAAGGGGCAGGAATGCATAGGAAAGGAGGACACAGGGAAGAGGTAACTACAGGGAGAAAGTGGGAAGAGAGCTGTTAACACTGTGGGGAACTGCAGCCAATGTCACGAAATAAAATGTGTACGAACTGCTGTATGAAAAATGGATTTGCTCTGTAAACTTTCACCCACATCACACACAAAAAAAAAAGTTGTACATTTTCAGTTAAAACCAAAACCAAACTCACTGCTGTTGAGTCGCTTCCGACTCATAGAGACCCCTTCTTCGCTCTTCCGAGGGAACTCTGGTGGCTTAGTACCTAAGGCATTTGACTGCTAACCAGAAGGCTGGTGGTTCCAGCCACTCCTCGGAAGGAAGACTGGGCGATCTATTTCCCCAGTGACACTGCCTCAGAAACCCAAAGAGGGGTCGCCATGAGTCAGATCTGACTTGACAGCAGTGAGTTTGGTTTTTCGGTTTTCTGTATCTCCTCAGAAGTAGAGTGCCCAGTCATCCTTCTAAGGAGTGGCTAGTGGGCTTGAACTGCCAGCCTTCTGGTTAGCAGTCAAATGCCTTAGGCACTACGCCACCAGAGAGGGCTTCTTAAATGTCTAGTTGAGTTCTGCTACCCCTCCACCGCTGCATGCAAAGGCTCCCTGAAATGACCCTCCCACATGCATGGCTAGGAGAAGCTAGGGGTAGATACTGAAGAGCTGCCTGCCTAGGCAACAACGAAAAGCCTCTCTATACCATCACCCCTCCCTGAGACTGCTACCTATGCTGCAGGATTCACACGTGGAAAGAAACAGTCTACCTAGTGGCAGGACCAGAGAAGTGGCCTTCCCCAGTGATGTTCTTCATGAATATGGTCCTAGTTTGTTATTTTTCCCTTCTTCCTACTCAAATGACACCTAAGCTTTTTCCTCTGGAGTTCAGGATCAGAATTCTAGGACCATAATCTTCACTTCCATCTACTGACATGTAATAGCCCCAGTAAGCCAAGCAAGACACTGTCTTCTAGCTCTAAATGTTTTTCTACCCTGTGTAAGTTCTAAGAAGTTTCTTAATTTATAACCAAACCATGATTCTTCCTGTCCTCTTCCTCACAAATTACCCAAAGTTCCTGTAAAGTTGTTGGACTGCAGGCTTCAAGCAAAAATGAGAAGCAGGAACTTGCCCACAGTTCCTTCCTCTTTGATCAGTCCCATGCCCCTGCCCTCACCTACACCCTTCCATTAGCCTCTAATTGTACAAAGTCCCTCCACAAAGGCTCATACTCTCCAGTTCTAATCCCAATCATATTTCCAGTTTCCTCCAGGGAGGGCCCTAAATCACCTCACTGAGAAGAAAGGAATCTGATTAAATACACTCACATCAAGGGGTACTTCCTTAAATCTCCAAATAAATATTCCAAAGTAATCTCAAATTAGCCAAAGTTCAGGCAGGAGTACCAAACAAAATACTTCATAAAGTCTGGGTAATATCCTAAAAAAAATTAACAGGGATTATGATAAACAGAGCAGACAAAGAAACATTATAAATTAACTAGGAAATGTGATTATTTCCCTCCAGACAAGAGTCATTCCTTAAAACATATCTTTCTTAAGGAACTCACTGACTTCATGTAACAAATTTACTGGGCACCTCCATATACTAGGCGCCATAAGAAGTACGAAGAGGGAATGTGGGGAGCACATACCTTTAAAGAGTTCACAGACTGCTGGGGGAGATGAGACATGTATACAAATAACTACAGCATGAAACAGAAAGTGAAAAGACGTGTGAGATACACAGCTCAAGTATCACAGATCAAACAGGGAGGTAAACTGTAGCCTAGAAGAGGGAAGTAAAACAGAGTATTATAGGGTCTATGTGTTCTAGCGAGTAGTGCAAGCATTTTAGAGTCACACAAAAGGAAGTTTAAATCTGCTCTGTCTCTTGCTTCTCAGAGGGACTAGGCATGCTACTTTACTGCTGTGATCCTCTTTGCTGCTGTTCTGTCAAGAATAAAACTGAGTTAACAATAATAACTACTAATACTAACTACTAATACTACTGTTGTTGTTATGTGCCGTTGAGTCGGCCCCGACTCATAGCGACGCCTTCGTGGGTTGTCGAGGCAGTATCACTATGGAGGTAGATTGCCCCATCTTCCTTCCGAGGAGTGGCTGGTGGGTTTAAACCGCCAGCCTTCTGGTTAAGTCAAGTGCCTTAGGCACTAAGCTACCAGAGCTCCTAATAATAACTATTAGTTAACAATAATAACTACTTCATAGAATTGTGAAAATTCAATGATTCACACACTTTTAAAGGATTTAATATAGCATTCTGGCATAGACTAGGTGCCCTGGTGGCACAGTGGTTAAAGCACTTGGCTGCTAACCAATAGGTTGATGGTTCAAACCCACAAACCATTCCACGGGAGAAAGATGTGGCAGCCAGTGCCTATAAGATTACAGCCTTGGAAACCGTACAAGGCTCTGTCCTATAGGGTTGTTATGAGTAAGAATTGACTCAGTGGCAGTGGGTTTGGTTTTTGGTTGCTACAGAGTAAGCCCTTAACAAATAATAAGAATTATTAAGAATACAGAATACTTATAATCCCCCAGTCCTTGAGCTCTGTTGAGGCCAGGTGAGATGGAGAAGCCCACTGCATACACAGGTTTAATGCCCCTCTCCTCACAGGGCTGTCTTGGCCTAACTCATGTACAGGCAGTCAGCTATGCTCCTGTTGTTTGCTGATCAAATGTGACTAGCTAGTTCAACTGGTTGCCGAGGTTTAATGGGATGATGGTCAGGAGGTATAGGAGGAAGGTTCAAATTCAAAGTATCTATGTGTAGTAGGAAGAGAGAGAGCTGTTACACTGTGGGCAATTGCAGTCAATGTCATGAGACACAATGTATATGAAATGCTGTATGGAAAATGAATTTGCTCTAAACTTTCACCCAAATCACAATTTAAAAAAAAAAAAAAAAAAAGTCTATGTGTGCACATTCATGCCAGGAAAACAAATAGATGTACACACCCACCCTTCTACTAGAAAATAGTAGAATACAGGTTACAGATCAGACCACACACAGCCTGACACTGGCCATGCCATTCTTTTGAACATAGTGGATGTTCAATAAATGTCAAGCAAACTGACATGATCTGAACCTGATTGAATTCTCAATAAAATCTATCTAAATGGATCCATTTTTCAACAAGTAAACACAGGAGGAAAACAACATCTAAGGTGACAGTGTAAGGGGACTTCTGCCTCCCATCATGACAGAGTAACTGGGATTAGATTTACCCTCCTTTCTTAAACTACTAGAAAACCAGAAAAAGTGCACGAAACAATAGTTTTAGACGTTAGATAGCAGTCAACAGGACAGTGATCCTTGAGAGAAGGGAAAGAAATGCACTGGGCCCTATTAGAGCCCAAACTCACTGTCTAGAGAGTTTCCAGGCCATAGGGTAGGAAGGGGAACCTGAAAGAGTTCCAGTCTTGCTGAGTTGAAGAGACAGAGTTGGGAATTTGAGAAGCCATGGTGACTAGAATTTATAAGGCAAAATAACTGAAAGTAGAGAACATCGAAGAGAAAAAGCTCCAGAGATCTACAGATCCTCTTGAGTTTTTGGCTGGGTACAGATCTACTCATCCATGTGAGGAAATTATCAAGGCTGAGGAAAGAACCACAGGAAAGAAGTAGGTGGTACAACCCCCAGAGCTCACACAGTGCCAAAAATAGTTCATAATTCCACCAGCTAAAGTAGAAAAATCTCCTAAAATACAGGGCATCAGATAGAATCTTCAGAAGACTTTCGCCTCAGTAGTGGTATAATCTTAGTCCCAGGCTAAAGACTATTCTAGACCCACCCTAACGAAGTATAAAGCCAGCCTTGAAAGGATCAAACTGACTTCAAGTAATTAAATTTCTTCTGAGAACAAAGCTCAAGAGTATTTAAAAGAATACAAAAAGTTCCAGCATCTAGCAACATAAAATTCACTATGTCTGGCTTCTAGTCAAAAAATAACAGGCATACCAAGATGCAGAAAAATATGACCCATAATTTTAGGAGAAAAATCAAACAGCAAAACAGACCAAGGAATGACACAAATGATAGAATTAGAGGATAGGGATGTTAAAACCACTATTGTAAATATACTCCATATGTTCAAGATAATAGATGAAAGTGTGAGCATGACGAAGAGAGAAACATGAGATATAAGATGAACCAAACTGAACTTCTGGAGGGAAAAATAAAAATAACTGAAATGAAAAATATACAGGATGAGATTAACAGCAGGTTAGATACTGCAGAAGAAACAATGAACTTGAAAATACAGTAACAGAAACTAGCTAAAAACGATATAAATAGAGAAAAAGGCTGAGGAGGCAGGCAGGATGAAAAGAGCATCAAGTAAGCTGTGGAACAATATCAAGCCATCTTACATATGTATAACTGGAGTCCCAAGGAGGGGAGGGAAGAGTTCTGGTAGTGTAGTGTTTAATTAAAACACTTGACTGTTAACCAAAAGGTCAGCAGTTCGAACCCACCAGCTGCTCCCCAGAAAGGAGCAATCTGTTTCCATAAAGATTTACAGCCTTTGGAAACCCAATAAGGGTCACTATAAGTCAGAATCAACTGAATAGCAGTGAGTTTGGTTTGGTCTGGGTAAGGAGAAAAAGGAGAGTGCCGCAGAAAAAATATTTTAAGAAATAATGTCTGAATTTTCTCAAATTTGATAAAAATGACAAATCCAAGAAGCTCATCAAAACATGGGAAACCCCCATCACCACACAAGCCACATCAGACTGAAAAAGCCAAAAATCTGTGATAAAGAGAAAATCTTAAAAGCAGCCATACGGTATAATGAGCAGCAGGTAGTGTTTTAAAAGCCGTGAACAAACATCTAAGGTGCAACTAACTACTGGTCTCTCCCTGCCCAAAGCAAAGAAGAATGAAGAAAATCAGACATAGGAAACAAAGGACTAATGGAGCACATGAACCCGTCTCCACAAGTCTGAGACCAGAAGAACTAGATGGTACCCAGCTACCAGTGCTGACTGCTCTGAAAGGGATCACAAGAGGTACCGGATACAGAGGGGGAAATGTAGGACAAAACTCAAAATCATTAAAAAAAAAAAAAGACCAGTTTTACTGATCTGATGAAGACTGGTAGATCCCCCTGAGTCTATGGCCCCTAGATACCCTTCAAGCTTAGAACTGAACTTAATCTCCAAGACTCAACCAGCAGCTAAACGACTGTAACAGCATTTTCCCAGGGACAGAGCTAGGACAGTGGGAGGGGATGGGAAGGAAGACCAAAGGGAAACGGGTAGGAGAAGGGAGGAAATGGGAAGAATGTTATTACAGTGTGGGGATTGCAGTAAATGTCACAAAACAGACGGCATGTGATGCACTAAATTACCTGGTATGGCTCTCCTAGCCGTGGTCTTTTTGATTCCCACCAGATGACTGGGTGGTGGTGGAGTTGTTATGTGCTGTCAAGTCGGACCCGACTCATAGCGACCCCTCCTTGGGTTTCCGATGCAGTATCACTACGGAAGTAGATTGCCCCATCTTCCTTCCGAGGAGTGGCTGTTGGGTTTGAACCGCCAGCCTTCTGGCTAGCAGTCAAGTGCCTTAGCCACTCTGCTACCAGAGCTCCCGATGACTAGGTAGAACTATCTATGCAAATGTAAGATGCTTGTGATCCACCAAGGGGATTGCATAGTTTGTGAATAATGTAAATAAGGTACATGGCACCCTTGTGGGGGTGGGACCATGTGAATAAGATATGTTGTTATTGTTGTTATGTGCCGTCGAGTCAAACCCGACTCATAGCGACCCCTCCTTGGGTTTCCGAGGCAGTATCACTACGGAAGTAGGATTGCCCAACCTTCCTTCCGAGGAGTGGCTGGTGGGTTTGAACCTCCAGCCCTAATAATGCGGGGATTGGTTAGTATTGTCATTCTACTAGGCTTAAAATGAGGCCCCCTAAGGACAGAAGGGAGGATCTCACTGCTATCAAGAGAGAAGAGCCAGAGGTGGAATGGAGCACACTCTTGGACCCGAGATACCTGCGCTGGACCTCCTTGGAAGAGAGACGGCAAGACATGATCACCTGCAACAACGGGCAGAGGAATCAAGAGGCATGAGACAGAGCAGTGGGCTTGCCGGCAATGGAGCACCATCGCTGAGTGCCTCTGGGCAGAAGACTTGCTGGCAGAGTGGGGCATGACTAAGTGCCCCTATCAGCTGAGGTAAAATTAACACTTACCTAAGCTGGGCAGAGGCCAAGCCAAGAGGCCAAGGGCCAGGGAGGCATGCTTGGGGGTGCAGCAGAGGGGATACTGTCCTGACTGAAGAACTGTGTCCTGAGAGCACTCTTGAACCTGAATTGTAACCTGTTACTTACCTAATAAACCCCATAATCATGAGTATTATCTGTGAGTTCTGTGTGGCCGCTGCAATAAACTACCGAACCCAGCAGAGAAGTAGTGAGTGCCATGTGAGGGGGCTAGAAGGCAGATGGCATGTCTGGCCTCACAGGAATAAGCCTTGGACTGCTGATGGTGATTCTTTCTCCCTCACATGAGGCTGGAGGAGGATGATATTCTTTTTGCAGTTTATGGATTACTGAATGGAAAACCAATTTGCTCTGTAAACATTCACCCAAATCACAATTAGGAAAAAATTAAAAGTAGCCATAGGAAATAAAGGAAATAGACACACTGCATACCAAGGAACGAAAATAGGAATTAAGATTGACTTACCATCAGAAACCATGTAAATTGAGAAACAACAGTGTAAAGTATCTTTAAAGTACTTTTTTTTAATGGTCTGACACTAGGTAAGGAAAAGTCAAGAACTATGATGTTCCCATCAATGCTTTTTGTACTCTAGGATACTGAGCTCAGTGACCCTAAGAACATCTGCAAGTATAGTATCCTCTGAAAAGTAAAAAAAGATAAAGATCCTTTCTTAGGCTCACACAAAGGGCTGTTTACCCATATTTCATACCTATGTACTGAGAATATTACCGACTATAACCTAGATTCTAGTCTTGTTTCAACACTGCTTAACACACTGGAAAACAGATCATAAAGTTTTATCAAAGGATTCATCCTACAGGAGAAAATCAAGTTAAAAATAAAAAAAATAAATCTCATTAAGGAATGAGCTATCCCATCAGTGTGAGGCCAGAGTAGGCCTTCCTCCCTTCAAGTATACATGTCTTTGGTTAATGTGTCTGACTGGCTTTTACAGCTTCAAAAAAGTGTTTTCTTAGAATGGAAAATGCTCCTTGAGTAGAAAGTAGGTAAGAGTAACTCAAGATACGAATGTTTGTTGTTGTCGTTGTTAGGTGCCGTCGAGTCGTTTCCGACTCATAGCGACCCCATGCACAGCAGAATGAAACACTGCCCGATCCCATGCCAGCTCCATGATCCCTGCTATACTTGAGCCCATCATCTCAGCCACCGTGTCAATCCATCTCGTTGAAGGCCTCCCCCTCTTACGTTGATCCTCCATCTGACAAAGCATGACATCCTTCTGCAAGGAATGGTCCCTTCTGACAACATGACCAAAATAGGAGAGACGAAGTCTGGCCATTCTCGCTTCCAAGGAACATTTCGGGTGCACTTCCTCCAGGCAGACCTATTAGTTCTTTTAGGAGTCCATGGTACTTTCAGCATTCTTTGCCAGTATCACAACTCAAAAGTATCAACTCTTCTTCGGTCTTCCTTACTCACTGTCCAAGATATGAATGAGAATTACGTAATTCTTTGCTAGGTGATCTAACCCAGGGCAGCCAACTCTCTTTCACATTAAGTACCTCTGGTACAAAAAGCACATGGGGGCAGAATCTCTCTCTGACCTCCTCTATCTTCATGAGAGGGAGACAATACCATCAGCAGCCCAAGGCTTATTCCTATGAGGCCAGACATGCTGCCACTCTCTAGCCTTCTTGCCAATTCTGATACCATCATTCTACCCATGATGCACTCTACCTTTTTGCTGGGTTTGATAATTTGTTGCAATGGCCACACAAAACTTCCATACGATACTCATGATTACAGGGTTTATTAGGGAAATAACAGTTTACAATTCAGGTTCAGGAACACTTTCAGGATATGATTCTTTGATCGGGACAATGTCCCCTCAGGTACGCCCTCCGAGACACCTGTCTTTGGCCCTCAGCCTCTTGGCCTGCCCTTTGCCTCCGCTCACGCAAGTGTTACAAAACTCTCTTAGCTTTACTGACAGGGCCACCTAGGTGCACCTCTACTCTGCGAGCAAGCCTACTGCCCAAAGGCACTCAAGTTTCTCGCCCCGTGGGCTGGCAAGCCCACCAGTCTCATGCTTCCTGGTTCTGCTGCTGCTGTCTCTCTGCTGTCATCTCAGCTGATCATCTCTGTCATCTCTCTGCCAAGGAGGTCCAGTGCAGGGAGCCTGGGTCCAAGGACACACTTCATTCCACCTCCAGCTCTTCTCTCTTGATGGCAGTGAAATCTTCCCTCTTTTGCCTCTAGGAGGACTCATTTTAAACCTAGCAGAATGACAAAACTGACCAATCCCCACATTAGGGTTCCATACACTTTATATCCATGGCCCCACCCCCACAAGAATGCCATGTACCTTGTTTACTAACAAGCTATCCAATGCCCTTCGTGGGCCACACGCACCTTACATTTGCATGGTTCTACCCAGTCATCTGGTGGGAGTCACAAAGACCATGGCTAGATGAGCCACACCAAGTAATTTCAGTGTACTACAGATGGTATCCCATTCTTCAGAGTCCAGCCTGGGGCTCTGTATCTTACAGGAGCCATTAAGATGGCAATTTATTCCATGCATGTTGGTCTGGTTGTCCCACTAAACTAAACTAAACTAAACTGTAAGATCCCAGGAAAGCTTGGGTCCTATCTGTTTTATGCTTCCTTTATAATCCTGAGACCAACACAAAGAAAGAAAAGAAAGAACCCACAATACATGCCCAAGAGGGGCCCTCCTCCCCCCAAATGCTTGTTACCTGATTCAGTAGATCTCAACTTCAACTGGGGGTAATTTTGCCCTCCAGAGGACATCTGGTAATATTTGGAGGCATTTTTGGTTGTCACTACTTGGGAAGGGTGCTATTAACATATAATAGGTAGAGGTCAGGGAGTCCTCCAAACATCTTACAAGCACAGGACACCACCATCACAAAGACACATCTGGCCCAAAATGTGGACAGTGCTTATGATGAAAACCTCTGGCCTCAGTGATAAACGTTGAGCAGTAGCGATCACCAGTAATTCTACTTTAATTGTACATGCAGTGCAAAATTCCCTCACACCACTGTGAGCTTTGGTAGCATAGTGGCTAAGGCACTTGACTGCTACCCAGAAGGCTGGTGGTTCAAACCCACTAGCCACTCCTCAAAACGAAGACGGGGCAATCTACTTCCGTAGTGATACTGCCTTGGAAACCCAAGGAGACCCGCTATGAGTCGGGTCTGACTCGATGGCACATAACAACAACAACTCACTGGGAAGATTTTTATCCTACCCCATGTCCCCAAACCAACATTTTGATCCTGCTAATGTGGCTTTTCACTCCAATCTTCAACAGACATGTCATGAAACTATTCTGGGTCAGCATCCTCTTCAATAAAATAGAGGGATTAGGAAAGATGATCTAAGAGTTCTTTCAGCTCTAAAATTCAATTTAAAATGGCTATGTTTGGCCTTATCTTTTTACAATGAGCCAATGAGAAAGGGGAAGGATCTGGTCTTAGGAGTATGCACACACAGTTTCTAAAGGACAGTTCTTGTATGGTGGAAACCAAGTTGGACCAAGAAGAGCTCCAGAGAATGAGGGACTCAGGAAAAGACTCTGTGACATTGGCTGAGGGCACCCTAGGTCCTCAGGTTTAAAATATGAAGTTCCTTACTAGCCTTCCTCTTGCCTGCTCCAAGTCGATTAAATCAAGTATTAAGTAGAGGAAGAAGGGAGTTGAGATTTTACTATTCAAAGTATAGTCCACACAGCAGAAGCACTGGCATCATTTAGAAGCTGGTTAGAGATGCTGAGTCTCAACCCCCAGCAGACCTACAGAATCAGAATTTGCATTTTAATAAGGTTTCCCAGGTGATTCATATGCAGGTTAAAGTTTAGGGTTCAGGATATAGGGCCCTTCCTTTCCCTCATTAGTCACCTCCTCACTTGATAAAGGTGACTTTTTTTTTTTTCTATTAAAGAAATTAATTCAAAAAACCTTCACACAAAGAAAACTCCAGGCCTAGATAGCTTCACTGATGAATTCAACCAAACACCCAAGGAAGAACAGAAGAGGAAAAACTCTTCAACTCATTTTACTAAATCAGTATTATTACAACGACACCAAAGTCTAACAAAGTAAAGGTGACTTTAAGCCTCTGTCCACACTCTCCTCTAATCCCACCTCCTTGCACAACATCACACACACACACACATGAACGCATGCGCACACATACCCACACTCCAATTCAGAACCTCCAAACCCAGAGTCAGTAAAAGTGATGGGGGTAGACGACTTTCTCCCACTATCCTCCCACACAAAGCCAGGAGAAGCAAGACTTAAAGCACAGGCAAAATTAGAAGAGCTCTGCCAAGTGACTTATTCAGCCCACCCCTGCCATTCAAAGATTCTCCAAGAGGGATGGGAAAAGGGGTGGTGAACCCAAAGGTAAAAACTCTGATGGGGAGAGACTCATATTTTGCATCTGAATAGAGACCAACATCTGTTTTGTTTTCTTGCTGCAGTCTTTCATTACATAAAGATTCTAGGGGGCATGGTAAAAGGGCAAAGCACACACACAGAACCAACAAACGCACAGCAAGGGTTCTCTTAGCAGAATGGTGGGGGGCAGCAGCTAGAACAAAAACAAGACCTCAGTGAAGTGCTGCATAACAGTACTGGAACAGAAGACTATGGGGAGAAGTGGGGCCGGACACTGCTAGGCAGCCAGTGCAACTAGGATTAGGTTACCGCTCAGCTCCCTCCCCTGCACAGGCTGTTTACCCCTCACCCCTCACTGTCACAAATAGCAGATGGCCCAGCCCAGGCAGCTGGCAGAAGACAGCAATCTGCAGGATCCTGTGCCCCCTTCCCCCAGGACTGGAGATGGAGGAGAGCAGGGCAAAGGCCAATGTCTGGGAGAAGGAACATCTTCTAAGAGTGTCCTGGGTGAGGTATGGCAACACCACCCAATGCTTTGCCAAAATGAGATGTAGCTCAAAAATAACTTCCAGCATTATCCAAGGTTATCTATCCAGCACCCACAACCTCTTAGAGAGACTGAGCCTTGGTGTGAGGAAAGTGGCATGGGGAGGGGCAAGACCCAGAACAGCTCTCAGAGTGTACTGGGACATGTTGGCCCAGGAGGGGGTCATTCACTCACACAACATTTGCTGCATGTATACCACATTCCGGGCACTGTGCCAGCAACTGGGAATACAGCTGTGGTAGGAGACACAATCTCTGCTCTCAGGAAGCTCAGGGCAAAGTCAGGAAAAACAAAGAAACAAGGTAATACAATGCAGTCAGTTAAGTACAGAGCACAGAATGGTATGGAAGCACAGAGGAGGGGCACTCGCACTGATATAGAGGCAAGTAAGCTGAGACCTGACTTGAGGTAGCTGTTAGCCAGGCAGAGCAGAAAGAACTGGGTAAAAGGAGGAAGGGGCTTTCCAAGGAAAGGGAACAGCATATACAAAAAGCCTGTCGGGCAAAAGAGAACTGAAAACTGCAAGTTATTGTGTCTGGTCTGTGCCACCTCTGGTCATCTTCACCAGAGCTGACTTTGGTAAAGTCCAATCTGCCTTTTTAAGAGGGTATCTTGAGGTCTAGATGGGAGAACGACTAGCCCAGGAATACAGAGTCTGTTAATGGTAGACCAGAACTCAGTTCTCCAAACTCTTCAGTAGGCAAAATTTCCTTCCAAGCCAAACCTGGCCAGTGAGCCCTCTTGGACAGTGGCAGCTCCAGCACAGCTCTCCACCGAGTTCCGTCCATTCCGAGCACCCAGGGAATGGCTCACACACAGGCCTCTCCAGATTAGGAAATCTAGCCACATTAGTCTACAGGGACTGCAATGTGGCAGGAGCAGTTAAGACAAGAAGGCACACCTCTCTAGATGCCTCTTCTGGCAAGGAGGCAAAAGGCACACATAGCAATCTTCAAAGTACGTTTTTGTGTTTACATTAACAAAAACAAGTCGCCCTTGGAAATGAAGAAAGGCTGTTAAAGGAAATAATGATCAGGCAATAAGAAATAGGCACATCTAAGGCATTGCCAAGCCAGGCAGTCTTAATTAAGGCTCTCCTATCCTCTTTTCCAGGAGCTCTGGTAGTGCCTAACACATCTGACTGCTAACCAGAAGGCTGGCATTTCAAACCCACCAGCCACTCCTCAGAAGGAAGACTGGGCAATCTACTTCTGTAGAGATTCGGCCTCAGAAATCCAAGGAGGGGTCGCTATGAGTCGGAACCGACTCAATGGCAGTGAGTTTGGTTTGGTATCCTCTGCCCGGAAGCCTGACCCCTCCTCTGGCTGTCACACTAACCTAGTTGTGAGATGCAGTCATTGCAGGAAAGCTGAAGATAGCCTTCTTGTCCTAGACTTAGAAGATGGACCATCAGCAAGCAGTTGAATCACTGCAGCTTGAGGGGGCCAGATGCCTTAATTGTTACCCCAATCTCCCTCTTCAATAGCACTTGCTTTATTGTGGTCCACCAGCCTTCAATCTGCCACCCACTCTGAATTAGTGTGTGTGCAGAGTGGAAGAAAGTGCTCATTAGTTTTTTGAGTGTAACCCTCTATAGAATCTAAATAAAAGGCAGTTATCCAAATGCAAAAGAACTCCTCCTCTTTTCATAACAAAACAAAGATAGATGTAAATGCCATGGAGCTGGCTAAAACTGCAGAAAGAGGCCAAGAGGGGCCAGAGTTAAACCCATTTACTAACACTACCCACCCCCCCATGCCTGGGGAGTCTCGGCTCCAAAGTATCTGAAGCATCACTGTGGTGAAAGCATCCCAATGGTCACAAATGCTTCCTGTCCTAGATGCCCTCATATGCTGCCTCTCTGACAGCACACTCAAATGCAGTCACCACTGGCCTTCAGGACGCCAGACATGGATATCCAGGGCAAGAAGGTGGCTACCAAGAAAACTGACTTATTCAGTCTGAAAAGCAATGTTATGTTATGTTACATATGTGCCGTTGAGTCGGACCCGACTCATAGTGACCCCTCCTTGGGTTTCTGAGGCAGTATCACTACGGAAGTAGATTGCTCAACCTTCCTTCCAAGGTTAGCAGGCAAATGCCTTAGGCACTATGCTACCAGAGCTCCTTTCTGAAAAGCAATGTTTGGTATAATTCAACAAAGGGGCAGGGATGGGCAACCTTGTGTCCTAAACTCCTTCGTATCTGCCAGAGGAACCCCTGAGTGAAGGTCCATTTGTGTGGACAAATGGGGGGGTGGGGTAGGGGTTAAGTATAACCAGAGGTCTTTCTCTTCCACCTAAACCACAGCCCTTTAGAACTTGTCCTTCTGGGAGGCAAATGAGGTTCTGATTTCCAAACCTCACTGTTTAAGAGAGAACTTCTTGTTTTCTCTCAACTTTTTAAAACAGATGAATACTCCCCTAGGGAAAAAGCAGCTGTAAATACAACAGAGGGTAGAAAAAGAATGCTGCTTTGACTTCCAGAAGAACCATTATACTATTATAAAAGGCCCTCTCAAAAGAAGCCACACACACCCTATCCCAAAGAGAGCACACACAGCTTCATTCACAGTGCTTCTCTAAAGTGTAACCTGTGGGCAGATGATTTCTCTACAGTCCAGGGCTGCTTCCTCCTCTGCACAACAAGAAGACTTGGGCATAAAAGTGAGTTGGCAATATTCTTCCTGGGAACCTTGGAAAGAACTAGCTTACAACTCCATCAGTGTACCTACTACTGGGTAGCTATTATCATCAGCAAGGGACTACACTTCATTATCAAACTGCTGCAGATGTTTAGAAAATTTAAGAAAGGCTTTACCTTTTTTGAAGGAACCTGGTGGTGCAATGGTTAAGCACTCAGCTACTAAGCACTAACTGAAAGTTGAGCAGTTCGAAAACATTCAGTGTCTCTGTGGCAGAAAAAGACCTGGTAACCTGCTCTGGTACAGCTTACAGCCTAGGGTACGGTGCAGTTCTACTCTATCTCAGAGGGTCACTTTGAGTCAGAGCCCACTGTTACGTTAGCACACAACAACAACATATCTTTTTAGGCAGATGATGTAATAGCATTTACTAGCTGAGAATAGCAAAGGAAGAGGGTATAAATCTGGGACAGGCTGCCAGGCCTCTGTGTGATTTACTTTCCAAAAAGAGCCACATTTTCAAAAAAAACTCAGATATTGGGAAATTGCCTACTTGTTTACTATATCCCTCCATCCCAACAGGAGTGGACCTGCCACTCTGAAAACCATTTGTCAAAAATAAAAGATCTAAAAGAGGTGTTTCAGAGAAAATTTTTGAGAGTAAAACTTAAGATAGCTATATTCATGATGCTACAATTAAATGGGCTTGCCTTTGCAACCATACTTCCTACCTAGAATTCCAAGATGTTTAGATGCACCCCCAGAGATTTAAAGGGGATTACAGGGAATTTAGCCAGCTAAAACTAGTCCCAGCCCACAGATGTTGTTACCAAACTGTTTCATGGTCCTAGGGGGACCTAAGAAATGAAGGAAAAATAATGGGAAAGAAAGTCACCACAATGCTTAAACTCTGCCAAAATCAGAAGAGGAGGATGCTGCTTTTAATTTTATGGAAGATTCTATTATTAGAAAGAAAAATGCAACATAAGCCTGTAAGCCCCATCAGTGACAAAGCAAAAGAAAGAATGTTTGCATTTGCAAATTACATTCAAGTCTCTAAACTTCCCAAAGAAGTCAAGACAAATGACAAATGCCATCAATAAAAATAAATCAAATAGGTCTACTCATTGTTGTCCCTTAATTGACTGCTCCCTGAGCTGTAAGTTTCCCTGTGGCCAAGCACCTTTCACACCCTCCTTGGTGGGGGTGAGGGGTCTGGGGGAGGGATGAGAGGAGACTTGCCATGTGGAGAACCTAGGTCAGACAGATGCTCCTGGCCTCACCACAATTCCCCAAGAACCCTGGTCAACTTCCAGGATGAACACATCTTCCTCATGAACCAGGGTTTAAAAAGAACCTCAAACAAAACTCAAAATCATTTGGAGGGAAAAAAAAAAAAGATGGTTGGGACCAGGTTTGCTGGTCCAATAGAGCCTGGTGGAACCAGTGAGACTATGGCCCCTAGCTGCCCTTCAGGTCTGGAATTGAACCCACACCTGTGGTTTCCAGCCAAACAAAGTA
>NW_006921675.1:8086028-8087278 GCF_000298275.1 Orycteropus afer afer | reverse complement strand
AACTGCTGTATAGAAAGTGAATTTGCTCTGTAAATCTTCACCCAAATCACAATTTAAAAAAAAAGAACCTCAGAATGAGATGAAGGATCAATCTGATCCTTCCTGCTCCTTCCATTCTCTCTCAGATTTTGATTCACCAAGTCCTGGGTGGCTCTAGGCCTCCAGCCCCTGCTCTGCTCCATGCCCCAAAATTCTACAAGGAACCACACTCACAGCACTGTCAGATCTCCTTTCACCTCCACTGGTTCATTCACTTTTCTCCACCCCACATATCCCTGCATGTTTCCTGACAGCCCTCTATGTAGACGTGACAAAAGCACAGACGGCACAGTCCCCAGGCCACCAGGAGCTTTCAATGGAGTTGAGGAAGCTACAGACCCAGATAGCAAACAATCCAGACACACAATAAGGCAGGAGTATCCTATTTCAGTATTCTACGTGGGTATGAAAAAATGCTAAATTGTATGGCAACAATAATTAGGCAGAATGAGCAGCAGCTAATTGTGAGTTATGGACAGAATAATGGAAAAATAGAGGAGGAGAAAATGGATCTGAACCAAAACAGTCAGATCCTTACAAAGGAAGGGAGATTGAACCCGGGTAACAGCTTTGGGGGTTGAATAGTTATAGAGAAAGGAGAGCATTTCTGGGGCAGGAATGCTGAGGTGAGCATGATAGTTAAAGGGGATAGGGAAAGGAGGAGGAAAGAAATCAAGACTCAAAAAAGAGCAGAAAATAAACTCCATTTTGAGATTCTTCAGGGTAGCTATGTTTGTGTGTCAACTTGGCTGGGCCTGGTTGAGTGGCTGGGCAGCTGGTGGTAGTTATTCCCCATGATGAGACTGGTAATCAACTTCATGGTGGGATCTACCAAAAGCAGCTGAGTAGTAGCTGTCTTTGGGTATGTGGTCTGCTTCCTGTATATAAGGAGAAGTTTTGAGAATGGTCGCTAGCCTATGGCTCGCTTGGACCCTGCATGTAGCCGTGTCGTTGCTGAGCAGCCTTCTATGCTCTGCCGACCTTGGACTTATGATGGACTTAAGTTAATGGCCTGCTGTGTGGTTTGGTAACATTGAAACTGTGCTTTTTACTTGTCAACCTTGGGGTTTCTCAGCCTCAGCAGCCAGCAGCTGTCTGAGTGAAGAAAAGCCTCTACGATTCCTTCAAAAGTTGGAGATACAAATACCATTTGACCCAGCCATCCCATTACTAGGTATATACCCTAAAGAAGTGAGAGCCATAACAAGAAC
>NW_006921675.1:8055845-8081708 GCF_000298275.1 Orycteropus afer afer | reverse complement strand
TCAAAACTCACGTCTACATGTCACCACAGTAGGACAAACTGACAGACAAGTTTGTCTTGCTGTTGGAGACCTCTCGTATCACCCCCACCTGGGTGCCTGTGGCTGACTGTTCCTCTGTCTGGCTTCCTGGCTTTTAATCCCCTTTCTCCTGCTCTTCTGGCCTGCTGCTTTGGGCATCCCTGAGACTTAAAGCCTTCAAATTCTAAGAATAAACTCCTGTTTGTTAAAACCATCCCATTTGTGGTATAGATCTCGTCAGAGAGGCACTTGGTAACCAGAACAGCAAGGGACAGTTCTTACTGGTTTCCCTAGTATCTGTTAGTATACACAAACCATTAAGTATTCCACTGAATACTTAAGGTAAAGCCAATTCACAAAGTCATGAAAAACAGGCAGAAAAATTAAGCCTTGGATCAGTAGGTTAGCAGGCAGCCAATGAATGTTCTTGAGCAAGAAAACATGACTTAATCCAATTCAACAAGAATTTATTAAAGGCCTGCAGAATTTACTAAAGGCCTGCTATGTGTGAGGTACCAGAATACTTGCTCTTTACCCTGAAGTAGCATCCCCACCATGGGAAGGGATGGCAGTACTGCCTCCCACATACATAGGGCTTTATTTTCTCATCTAGTCTCACCTGAGATAACAACAGTGTTCACAGGAGATGAACACAGCAAGAAATACTAAAGCAGCCTGGGATGGCCAGATGGGGGATGATGAGGTCTGGCCAGGGTGGTGGTAACAGGAACCTGGAAAAGAACAAATTGGCAAGGGCCAGTTACTGACTAAACAGAAGGTGCCCAAGAGATGGGACTCTTCGACAACACAGAAGTCAGAGATTGGGTTTCAATTCCCAAATGGTGCCATTATCTTAGGCAATGCTTTGGCAAGTGAACACCAAATGTTAAGGTCAGTCAGCTTGGCCATTCCGCTTGTTTCAGGGAATGGGGGTTACACATTCCACCTCTCCCATCTGGTCCATGGCTTGCCTTTTTTATTCTGGCTGTGATTTCCTGTAATTCTTGCTTACAAGTGGGTGGGGGGAACCATGAGAAGATAAGGATGAGTTGACAATCCCTTTGTCCATCACAGTGTATTAAATATATCTGAACAGCACTGCACTAAAGTTTTAGTGAAATCATTGACAACTTCATTCTCATTCTTCTCTCCATTTATCATGGTGCAACTTATTGGTCCAGTTGTGAGGACTTTTGTTTTATGTTGAGGTGTAATCCAAACTGAAGGCTGTAGTCTTTGATCTTCATCAGTGCATGCTTCAAATCCTCTTTGCTTTACGTGCAATGATTGTGAGGATGGCACAGGATGGGGAAGGGCTTTATTCTGTTGTACACAGGGTCACTACGAGCTGGAACCACTCAACAGCACCTAACAACAACAACAACATAAGTTTTACTAAAAGCTCTTATTCTGGGAAGAGGAGAAATGGAGAAAAATACATTACATTTTAAAAGTCATGAGGCAGTGTTCTCCTTGCACAATGAATCTTCTCCTTCTAGATAGAGCCTCTCCTACTGCGTTTGGAGAGGACGGAGGAATATAACCAGAAAGTATGAACTCTGACAGCCAGTACCAGCACCTACAGAGAAGACAGCCCAAGACCCCTCACCACCTGCCTATGTAAAAAGTGAGCACAAAACCAGGAAACCAGAATCAACATGAACTGGACCAAACACGTATCACAGGAGCATCACCAGAAACAAGGAGTCAGCATTCCAAGGTGACTGTGCATGATGGCAGGGGTGTTGCTAAGTACTTGCCCCAAAGCAGGGCTACCTGTATATGGCTATGAACTACAGGAGAGCCAGCCTGGTTCCCAAAAGTGAAAACTCCAACATCCTGCTGGACAATGTCATCCCTAGTCATTGCAGATTAGAGATATAAGCAGCATAACAGCAGGTGAACAGTACTGACATCTGAAAGGGAAATTACAGGTGATTTTTTTCCCCTTACATTGCTATTAACCTATGCCTTCCTACTCTTTCTTCAAGAAACAAGGATAATTTCTGATTTCTTAAGAAAAAAAAACAAGGAAGTTAACGGGGGAAAGAAATTTGAGATGTGCATCTCAAATTTCTTTATAAAGGAAAAGTGCAACTTAGCTCTCTTTCCTAATCATGAAATAAGGGGGGGGGGGGCAAATTGAAGGAAAAGCAAACAGCTGTTAGATATAAAAACTTGGTGGATGTTTCCTAAGTAAGTTATCTCCCTCCCACCTGTAACAGATTCTGGCTATCTGAGAGCAGCCACACTATACCTTTTCACACGATGGCATTAAAGGACTAAAACTATGGATGTGACCTGAATCCTAAGAATCTGTTATTGTCAAGCATTTTTCTAGTGCTCTATGTTTAGGCATCCCATAGATGGCAAACAGTCTTTTACAATATGTCAATGAAGAGGGGATATTTTGTCATCCTGCAGGGTTCAACTCTGTAGCTGAAGTAGTCATACTCTCATTAACATTAACCTTCAGGACAATAATAATAATAATATCTTTATTATTAACTGGCATTTGAGTGCTTAGTCACTGTGCCCAGGTCTAAGCATTTTACATTTAACATCTGATTTAATCTTCATAACCACCTTAACAGGTAGATACTATCTCCATTTTTAAATGGGGAAACATGTACACCGGGGTTAAATAACCTAGCTAAGTCACACAGATATGTGATGGGCCAAGATGTCAAGCCAAGAAGACTGACTGCAAAGTCTATATACTCTCAGTAAAGGTTCAAATTTATTCCATATTATGTAATGTACTTCATTTTAAATATTAAAATTATCCTGCTGTATTAAGGAGTAAGATGTAAAATTCCCATCCATTATAAAAAGAAAATAGGAAGCTTGCAATCTGTGTTTTCAAACCTTGCAGTGGCTTCAGAAGTTTCCTATAATGCTCCAAAGCAGTATTTGTCAAAATGTTTTTTAGAATCATCTGGCCCATTCTGTTATCGTTAAACGCCACTGAGTCAGCTCTGCACTCCTCGGAAGGAAGGTTGGGCAATCTACTTCACAGTGATACCGCCTCGGAAACCCAAGGAGGGGTCACTATGAGTTGGGTCCAACTCCATGGCACGTAACAACAACAACGCACAACAGAACAAAATGACTGTTCATGCCCAGTGTTGCTTGCATAGACACACCCTCTCAAGATGGGGTTGGCACCTGGCTTCCCAAGCCCACTTCAGAACCAGAGCAAAGGGGAATTTAAGATGCAGATACCAGGGCCCCACCCACAAGGGAATACTGACCATGGGCTGCCTGCCAGAAGAATGAACAAATTTGTCTTGGTCGAAGTTCAGCCAGAAGGCTCCTTAGAAGCCAGGATGGTGAGACTTCGTCTCAGGTACTTTGGTCACACTGTCAGGAGGGACCAGTCCATGGAGGACATCATACTTGGTAAAGTAGAGGGTCAACAAAGAAAAGGAAGACCCTCAACGAGATGGACTGACACAGTGGCTGCAACAATGGGCTCACATATAACAATGATCGTGAGCATGGTGCAGGACTAGGAAGCATTTTGTTCTGTTGTACACAAGATCTCTGTAAGTCAGAGCCAACGCAATGGCACTTCACAGTAACAGGGTGGGCCAGGTGATTCTAAAGAATATTTTGACAAACACTGCTTTGGAGCATTCTTGGAAATTTCTGAAGCCACTGCAAGGTTTGAAAACACAGATTACTAGGTGGTAATGGCTAATTCGCTTGCACTGCTAATGAGACAATCACTTTCAGTCACAGACACTGCATGTTAAGAAAGCTATCAACAGAATGGAGTACAGCAAAACTAAAATTCTGAGAGTTTACCACTGTGGTGGTTAAGGTTGTGTGTCAACTTGGCTGGGCTGGCTGAGTGGCTGGGCAGCTGGTGGTAGTTATTCCCCACGATGAGACTGGCAATCAACTCCATGGTGGGATCTGAATAGCTGCTTTAGGGATGCGGTCTGCTTCCCACATATAAGCAGAAGCTGTGGGAATGGTCCCTAGCCTTTTGGCACGCTTGAACCCTGCATGTAGTCAAGTCATTGTTCAACAGCCTGCCAAGCCCTGCTGATCTTGGGACTTCATCCAGACTTGAATTAGTGGCCTGCCATGTTGTTTGGTAACACTGGAACTGTGCCTTTTTACTTGTCAACCTGGGGCTTGTCAGCCTCAGCAGCCAGCAGCTGTCTGAGTGAAGAAAAGCCTCCAGCTTCAGTGGGCCGCTATGAGTAGGACCAGCAGGAGGCAGAGCTGATGAAGCCCAAGGTTGAGGGGCTTTCACCCAGCCCCTAGAGTCTGGCACTTTGAACTTGGATTAAAGCCTCCAAAACTGTAAGAGAATAAAGTCCTGCTGGTTCAAGCCATTCCATTTGTGGTATATTCCTGTCAGAGCAAGACTAGGTAACCAAAGCCAACCACTGAAAGCTTTCATGCAGACATGGATTGCCTTTTCCATGATCTGCATGTATGTTTACCCCTAATTTTCCACATCTGAAAAACCTGGCTAGAATTTGCCTCAAAAAAAATGACCCTGATTTCTATGGAAAGTAACTGCCCAAGACAGATGCGCTGCATGTTAATCATCAATTTCAGATATCCTACCAATAAAAACTTTTTAAGTGGAAAAGGGTAAGAGAAGAGTTACTTTTAAATAATGTGTGCTCTTTAAAAGTGCCAGCACAAAGTATGTTCCCCGGGTCTTTGCACTCATTTATATATTAGATAAAGATGCATTCACTTTAAGCTTTTGTCTCTCTGTGTTTTATTCAGAGTCACTAAGTATCCAACCACATATATGAGCTCACCAATTCATTCCTTCCTCCTTGGCTTAAATTATCTATTTCAATTGTATTATTAATCCAAGAAAGATGGGGTCCAAGCACAGAAACAGTTTCAATAATTTAATTAAGCTGTGCAGAAATGCTCATGCTTTCTTGGGAACCAGCCTGACCTTATCCTGCTCCCTTCTTGTCTCTGAAGGTATATCCTGGCTATGGCCACCTCTTGAGATGGGAATACTTCTATTCTCCGACTTTTACACCATCTTTACCCCACAGAAGGAGCTGTGGTGGCATAACAGATAAGGCATTTGGCCGCTCACCAGAAAGTCAGAGGTTCAAATCCACCCGCCACTCCTTGGAAGGAAGATGGGACAATCTACTTCCATAAGCTTTACAGCCTTGGAAACCCAATGGGGGTTGCTATGAGTCAGAATCGACTCAATGGCAATGAGTTTGGTTTTTCATTTTCACCCTACAGAGGGCACACAGTGTGCAGCCAAGAGTTTAGACTGCCTGGCTCTGCTACTTACCAGTTGTGCCACCCTAAGCACGTTTTTGATCCTCTTTTGGCATAAATTTCCATAACTGTAAAATGGGTATAATATAAGGAGCCCGCTTCAGAATGGCTGTGAGGATTAAATAAATTAATACATTCACAGCACTTAGAACAATGTCTGACACAGAGAGAGTGCTCAAAACGTGAGCTATTATTATCACATAAGGAGAAGTTTTGCATGAATCTAGAGCTTTATACTTTTCAGTCTCAATTCATATAACTACACCCAAGCCTCACAATAACCACATAAGCTCTACAAAACAGGAATTATTACTTCATTTTAGAGATCACTGAAGTCTTAAGGACACTTCCCCTTGTAAGCAAAAGGAAACAGCTCAACTATCAGAGCCATTTATACATCAGTCTCCCTCACGAGAAGGTCAAAGACCCTCATTCATCTTTGTTGTAGTCCTCCACCACTCCTTGTACTACACACACACACACACACACGAGCAGGTGTTCCATAAATCAGTGCTGAACTGGACTGACCATAGGGTTGCCATGTTGTAAACAGAACCCTAGCCTTGTGCTGAGGAGCTGGGGGATGAAATTAGAATCATCATTCCAGGCATTCTAGCCTCCTTGAATGCAGACACAAGAGGGCTATTTGCCCCAGTCTTGATTCAACTGATCCCTGGGAGGAAAAGGAGCATCTGCAGGAAGGGGAGCAGCCAGAGGTCACTTAGAGGGAAATGGCAGAAGTGTCCCTACACAACCTCTGAGACAGCAGGGCATTAGGATAATATAACAAGGCATTACCCAGTCCCTCCTCCTGGGCCAAACAGGGATCCATAAACACGGTGTTTCAAAGGCAGATAGTGTGCCTTTGCTAAATGAAATGGAAGCTGCCTTTCAGTAGAGTGCAGGCCAGTCTATAAATACCAGGGATTAAAAGACTTCCTGTGAGGCCCCACTGCCACCACCTGCCTAAATAGAGAGGCTATCTGACTCTTCAGGACCCAAACCAACCCCCAGGCACATCCCTCAGGGAAAAGCTGCCAACATCTAATAGCACCCCATTCCCCTAAAGTGATACCTCAACTTCTTTTTCTGATCCATTTCAGTTTTTCTGCTAACCAGTCTCTCCTTTCTACACCATCCCTCCTCCTCTCTCCAGGCATCTGCTGTCTCCCTCACTTTTCCACTCCCATTCTAATTTCCTAATCCACATATATTTCACCTGCTATAGGAGCTCTAGGAGCTCTGGTAGCATATTGCCTAAGGCACTTCACTGCTAACCAGAACACTGGCATTTCAAACCCACCAGGCACTCCTTGAAAGGAAGATGGGCAATCTACTTCCGTAGCGATATTGCCTCGGAAACCCAAGGAGGGGTCACTATGAGTAGGATCCAACTTGACGGCAGTGAGTTTGTTTTTTTTTTTGTTTATGGAGGAGAAAAAAAAACACTTGGAATTACCAATTTTGATTCTAGCTCCAACATAGTAAATTAAAGTAGTACTTAACTTTTCAGAGCCTGGTTTTCTGATCTATAAATGGAAGGTAAGCCCATCTAGGTAAACTGCCTACAAAGGGCTGGCATAGCATACACTCAAATTTTCCTACCTTGTCCCACTCCCCAAGGGATTTCTCTTCTTCTTAATTTTTCGGCACTACAATCACTCTTTCTGGGTATAATACCTGCTAAATCCAAATGTCTTAAGCCAAAGAAGTGACTCAAATTCTTGTCACCAATGGTGCCTCTGTAACAGGCACATTCTGGTGTTTAAAATCATCAAAATTCAAAGAAACTGAAACATGAGGTTTATTCTGAGCAATTCTATATGCACATAGAAAGACCATTCTGATTCAAAAAAAAAAAAAAGCTTGTAATAGGTTGGTTACAATGAGGCTTATACAGAGAAGAGCAGGAAAAAGAACAGATCAACCATTTGCTAATCTTAACATGACTGACCGAACTCAGATCTCCTTTTACTGAAACTGAGATCAACTGATACCTGGTCACAACATGGTCTTTGGCCCCCCATCTACCTGCCGGTATGACATCTTTTGAAATTTAAATTAAGTAAACCTGGCTTCAAACAGTAAAGAGAAGATTGGAAACTTTGGGTACAAAAAAAGCTACTGACAGGATATGATCAGAAATTTTTACATTTAATATTTGGTTTTGTGGGTTAAAAAATGTCCTAAAATTAAAATAATAATTTCACTTCATTCTTCTCTTTGACACTGGGAAAACTGCACTGAGAGGGAACTGGTCCCTTATACCTCCCCACCATAAATGGTCCATCTGGTGATAGAAAGTAACCAGAAAGGATGAGAAGACATAGAGTTCAGAGTCACTTTTGGCAAGAAGCAAGGGTTAAATAAATTTCTCCGGAAGGTAAGGGCAGCCCCTCCACATGCGACTAAAACCCCAAAGGGAAGATTTCCATGACTCCACATTTACATGTAAAATATTTAAAATTAATTCTGACAGCAAGAACATCTGCCAGTTTTACTAGAAACACCATCTGGTTAATTTCTGATAAGGCCCAGGCACAACTCTACATAGGCCAGGGGCTGTCTACAATATGGTTCCCAAAAGGTGACATCCTGGATGACAGCTCCAAGGCAACATGCCATTCCTCTTTCCCTGGCATCCTGAAGCTGCTCCTGCAAATTCATGATTAGGTCTGAAATAAACCCAGAGCTATGTTCTTTTATAATTACTTTCACCAAAATTTCTAATTATCATCACCCTTAAAACCAGAATTAGTTTAAGCAAGTCTATCTTCAAAAACCAGATAAATGTGTTTTAGAGGGGCTTTCACAAAAGAGGTGGGGTTGAGGGCTTCTCCTGAAGATTCTTATTTTGCAATTAACAAGAGTAAGAGGGTCCTTTCCACCAAGTCATTAAGATCCTCCCAGGAAAAGAGGTAACTGACAAGCCAACAGGAAGCACTTCCATGAACTTAATTAACTGAATGGCTTCAGGTTGCCATAAATATGGAAAAGAAACCAAGGTAGTAATTAAGACAGACTTGTCTAAAGAGGTGTAGTGAATTGACTAACATGAACTATGAAAAACGGGGTGGCCTCAAGGGTAGACCCCCTAATACTTTTCAGATCCTGATGGGAAATTACTAGAGGTAAACTCAATAACCACAGCAAGGAGATATTCCAAAGGAAAATGGACTACATGGTATGCCAGCTACTACTGAATGCCATTTTGGAAAAGGGTATATTTCAAACACATGAAAGTAATTCAACAACTATCCAATGTAAAAGTTTGTACAAATCTGCATACCTTTTTTCTTCCATCCCACTACGTAAACTCAGACGAGTAAAACTTTTGACATTGCATTACCTGTATTTTCCATCAAAGGGTAAGTAGTTCATGACCCCTGTGAAGAAGTGAGCAAGGCAGATGTGGAAAAGTGTAACCAAGCACGAACTGAAAGGGCAAGAGTAAATTAGAAGTGTACTATAAAACTCGATGTCGGAAGCTGGGGGCATAATCAGTCCTGGCCAGGGTACTACACTGAAAACAGTCCAAGGCAGAAATCACTCAGTTGTCAAGGGTTGTGGTGGTTAAGTTTGTGTGTCAACCTGGCTGGGCCTGGTTGAGTGGCTGGGCAGCTGGATGCAGTTATTCCCCATGGTGAGATTGGTAATTAACTCCATGGCGGAATCTATTAGAGCAGCTACTTTGAGTATGTGGTCTGCTTCCCATATATAAGAAACAGCTTTGGGAATGGTCTCTAGCTTATGGCACGCTTGAAACCTGCATGTAGCCATGCGTTGTTCAGCAGTCTGTCATGCTCTGCTAACCTTGGAACTTCGAATGGACTTGAATTAATGGCCTGCTGTGTGGTTTGGTAACATTGGGACTGTGCCTTTTTACTTGTCAACCTTGGGCATACCAGTGTCAGCAGCCAGTAGCTGTCTTGAGTGAAGAAAAGCCTCTAGCTTCAGTGGGCCGGGAGCAAGAGGCAGAACTGAAGCCCAAGGTTGAGGGGCTTTCACCCAGCCCCTAGACTTGGCACTTTGAACTCACATTTAAAGCCTCCAAACTAAGAGAACAAACTCCTGTTTGTTAAAGCCATCCCATTTGTGGTACATTCATGTCAGAACGGCATTAAGTAACCAAAACAAGGGTTTTTCCCTCTCAAAATGTAACCATACAGGACAGGAACCACAACAAATCTCAAAATCTACTTCCCACCAAGATTGGCTTTAACACATTCAGTACCACAAACAAAGCAGATAGGAAGCCATGCTGTTGTTGCTGTTATGTGCCGTCCGACCACAGCGACCCCTCCTTGGGTTTTTGAGGCAGTATCACTACAGACATAGATTGCCCAACCTTCCTTCCAAGGAGTGGCTGCTGGGTTTGAACCACCAGCCTTTTGGTTACCAGTCAAGTGCCTTAGGCACTACGCTACCAGAGCTCCCACATGCAGTACCAAAGTGGTACTTCCCCAGGAGGAAAGAAGGAGCAGACTTGACCTGAGTGGCTGTCAGTGTAGACTCTAGAAGCAGGGCAGTTTAACAGAGATAGCAAGACCTGAATTTTCTGAACCTGATAGAGTAAGACAACTGATCTACAAAAAGAGTGGTCCTAAGGAGTCTATGCCACTTGCCAAAACCAAGAAGGTATGGAAGAAAAAACAAGAGCAAGAAAACAAGCCCCCCATCTTCTGTCATTCTGGATGCAGTTCATCTGCTTTGGAAAGAAGAAAAAGAGATCTAGTCCTAAGCTAGCGTCTCCCCTTTATTCCCCTCCTCAAACTTACCTTGGTTAAACCTTCCCATCTAGACCAATGGTGCTCAGTTACATTTCATATCCCCCAGCCCTGGCCAGTGCTTCACGTCTGCCCACCTGACATGACCTCAATGGTCTGCTATCCAGGCTGACAGAGAAAGCACTGAATATGAGTAAGATACACAGTCCCGTTTCTGCTGCCAACCTAACATCTGGTCTTAAGACAAGTCACCTAGTTACTCTGTTTCTCACTTTCTGAAAAGAGGGCACTACTCCCATGTCACTTCAAGCAGATCTGTGACAACAACAGCTGATAAGTTAATATTTACTGAGCATGCACAATGTGCTAGGAGCTTTGGTAGTATAGTGGTTAAGGTATTTGACTGCTAACCAGAAGGTCCGTGGTTTGAGCCCACCAGTCATGCTACAGAAGAAAAATGAGGCAGTCTTCTTCCATAAAGATTAACAGCCTTTGGAAACCCAATGGGGGTCACTATGAGTCAGAATCGACTCAGTGGCACTGGGTTTGGTAATGATGTGCCAGATACCAGGCTAACAGTTTTACCTGTCTCATTTAATCCTCACAACTCCATGTATAGTTGTTGTTGTTGTCATGTGCCATAGAGTCAGACCCGACTCACAGTGACGCATCCTTGGGTTTCCGAGGCGATATCACTACGGAAGTAGATTGCCCAACCTTCCTTCCGAGAAGTGGCTGGTGAATGTATAGTAGATACTACTATTAACCCCCATTTTCATTTGAGCTGGGTTTGACAAAGAGATCTGCCTAAAGCCACACAGCCAGACAGGAAATTTACCACTACTCAAGCAAGAATTAGTTGCTAATATCACTTCTTCTTCAAACTATCATTTGTGTCTCTTTTAGTTGTCAGGTACTATAGATAGTGTTTCAAATATCCTATTTCATTTAATTTTCCTAATAATCCTATAAGGAAGGTACTTTTAAAAATTATTTTGATAAACTATTCAAGTTATACATGCCAATACTGGAAAAACTCAAGTGATAGTGAAGGGAAGTTTAAAAAGTTATAGCTTCCCTTTATCCTTCATCATCCTAGAATATTCCTACCCTAGGTAATCATTATTATTTTGGTGGCTACTCTCTTGCAGAGGAGCTCTGGTAGCATAATGCCTAAGGCACTTGAATGCTAACCAGAAGGCTGGCAGTTCAAACCCACCAGCCACTCCTCGGAAGGAAGGTTGTTGGGCAATCTACTTCAGTATTGATACCACCTCGGAAACCCAAGGAGGGGTTGCTGAGTCAGGTCCGACTTGACAGCACCTAGCAACAACAACAACTCTCTTGGAGACAGGTATTATGAACATTATTGTCTCCACTTTACAGATGATTAAAATGATGATCCAAGAGGTTAAATTTACTCAAGGTCATACAGCAGGCAAGCAGCCAAGGTGAATTTCAAAGCAGGGTCTGCCTGGTTCCAACACTCCACTGCCTTCCACTCAGTACCCACTACTTAAAAACAACTGTCCATTTTCATTCACCATAATGAAGGAGAGAAACTGTGCCTGGTACACAGTTAAGTCTTTCTCCTCCACTCTCCCAACTGGATGGAAAAACAGACAAGGCTGCCCTAAGAACATCAGCACTCCTTCTCATTCCTTAAATCTAAGCCTGCATTGGTACAGTGGGGCCTTCATCTTTAACCTCCTCACTGCCCACACAGGAGCCTTTTCAGCCTCGGAAAACAAGGGTAGGGCAGGATGATGGGGAGGAGGAGATCGAGTCTTGCCCACAAGAGATGCTGGGCTCCTCATGCCATTAGCAAAAGGAAGGAACATCCTTTAGGAGCCCTCGTAAGTTTTAAGGTGAATATAGTCCCCTTTGGACACAACATGAGGGGCACCTCACAAAGGCCCTGGACCCTACCACTGCTGCCTAGGTTCAAAAAAAGGCTTTGGTAGGACAGTTAGAATGAAGGTTCCAACAATGCCTTGTATAGGGTAGGCTTGCAGAGCTGCTCAAAAAACCCATCACAGAGTCCTTAGCCCCGAGGAACTCAGAATTTCTGTTTTGGCTTACTCTCATCTAATTTAAAAAAAAAAAAAAAAAGGACCCTCACTGCTGTCGAATCTCATCTAGATCATCTATTGACTCACCAACTGCTTGGATTTCTAAATATGGGAGTTTTGTCCCCGTGGCTTCCCCTTTCCTCCAAAGAGTAAAAATAAAAAAGCCCCCTGGACTGTATGAAAATTCTTTTTTCTAAATTAGGAGATGAAGGCTGCCCTGTAAAATTATGAACAGTGTCATGTTTTTGTCCCATCAGTGCACAGAAATATACTGAGCATACTGACCTTCAGGATATCTATGCTGATATGGAGGGTGGGGACATAGAAAGGGGATATAATACTGCTTTTCACTGGCAAGTTAAAGTTTATCAAGCCTGCAATACTGGGAGGTTTCCTATTTCCCAGCATAACCTACCAATACTTGAGTTAGCATCTGAGCCCCAGCTGACTCAGCATCACTATTACACAAGCACAGTCGCTGCTAATTGCCTACTGGTGACCAAAGGTCTTGGTTTTCCCATTTGTAAAAGGGGACAAAAGCCTTCCTTGCAGTATTTTACAACATATCATATGTGAAAACACTTTGTAAAATAAGAAAGCCTTACTTCTATTAAATACAGGAAGGAGCTCTGATGGTGTAGTGCTTAAGGCATCTAGCTGCTAACCAAAAGGTCAGTGGTTCGAACCTACCAACTGCTCTGTGAGAGAAATGAAGCAGTCAGCTTCCGTGAATATTTACAGCCTTAGAAACCCAATGGGGGTCTCTATGAGTCAGAATCGACTTGATGGCAGTGAGTTTGGTTTTGGTTTGAGTAAACACAGGAAACTTATACCTGCTCCTCCATTCACAAGGGACTTGAAATCTATGGGGAGAAAAGACTAACCCAAAACTGGAAAATAAATGAAAATATGAACAATTAAATGTTAAACTGTATGCTACAAAGAATCTGTGCAAGAAGATAATTGTATGGGAAAAATCTGGTACCCTACCTTTGTATAATTATTTGTTCAATTAACGAATAAGTGCAGATATGTTAAAAACTATTCCACCTTGTTGCCTTTCTTTTACCCTAAATAGGGTCACTAAGGAGCTATGGGGGAGCTCTGGTAGCATAGTGGCTAAGACACTTGCCTGCTAACCAGACGGCTGGCGGTTCAAACCCACCAGCCACTCCTCGGAAGGAAGGTTGGGCAATCCTACTTCCGTAGTGATACTGCCTCGGAAACCCAAGGAGGGGTCGCTATGAGTCGGGGCCGACTCGACTGCAAATAACAACAACAACAACAAGGAGCTATGGTAGCATAGTGCCTAAGGCACTTGACTGCTAACCAGAAGGCTGGCGGTTCAAACCCACCAGCCACTCCTCGGAAGGAAGGTTGGGCAATCCTACTTCCGTAGTGATACTGCCTCGGAAACCCAAGGAGGGGTCGAGGGGTCGCTATGAGTCGGGGCCGACTCGACTGCAAATAACAACAACAACAACAACAACAAAGGAATCCCTAAGGAGCTCTGGTGGCACAGTGGTTAAAGCATTCAGCTGTTAACCAAAAGGTTGGTGATTCAAAGTTACCTACTGCTCTATGGGAGAAAGATGAGGCAGTCTGCTTCCATAAAGATTTATAGCTTTGGAAACTCTATGGAGACAGTTCTACTCTCTCCTATATGGTTACTATGAGTCAGAATTGACTCAATAGCAACAGGTTTAGTTTTTTTCGGAAAAAAGCCCTGGTAGCTCAGTGCTTAAGCACTCAGCTGCTAACTGAAAGGTCATCAGTTCAAACCCACAAGCTGCTCGGCAGGAGAAATATGTGGCAGTCTGTTTCCATAAAGATTTACAGACTTGGAAACTCTATGGGGTAGTCCTACTCTGCCCTAGAGAATTGCTGTAAGTCAGAATCAATTCAACAGCAATGAGTTTTTTCAGTTTTTCTTAAGTCGAAAGTCACTGGATGTGACCCAAAAACAACAAAAAATATCTCTACCAAGAAGCCCTGGTGGCACAGTGGTGAAGCACTCCGCTGTTAGCAGAAAGGTTGGCAGTTCAAACCCACCAGCTGCAACACGGGACAAAGATGTGGCTTCCCTCAAGTCTGCTCCCATAAAGATTTACAGCCTTGGAAATTCTATGGGGCAGTTCTACTCTGTCCTACAGTCACTCACTATAAATCAGAATCAACTGGCTCACAACAGGTCCATTCACAGAAAGTTACACCAACACCAAAGGCTCTGAAGTCTGTTCCTTCTACTGTTGCTCACATATGTCCCAAGAAAAGCACTCCAGCATCCATACAGAATGGTTCTTCTTTCAAAGAGTGCTTTCAGAATAGCCTGCACAGACCTTCAAGTAAGATGACCCACAGAATTTTTTTTATATATATAATGAAAAGAATGAACCATCCCCAAAAGAGCTCAACCCTAAGAACAAACAGAAACAAGCCATCCTGGGTTAACTACTTCTTTTCCTGCAATTTGACCCACAGTAGATGCTAAAAATAAATAAATAAATATGGCTGGACCACAGAGGTTCATGTGTAAGTTGGTTTCAGGGTGTGACTGATGCCTCCTGAGGCTTTTAAAAGAATGAAAGAGTTCTGGAAACAAAGACCTGGCCTGAAATTACCAAGAATGACTCTGGTCTTCAACCATAGTACTTAAGGGACCCTGTAGTCTGTTTTTGACTAGCCTTGCTAAAACATTCTGAACAACCTCTACTACTCTCCTTCCTTTCCCCTACTCTACCTCCATGGTTCCTGAGCTGTCTTCTTTTCCTGCCATCAGGACCCTGGTGAATGCTAACAGTTTTTATCATCTTGCTTATATGTGTTTTTCACTTAAATGAGACCTCCCTCCAAGTAGCACAGTTTTTAGAATTTCATAATGACCTGTTGTTGTTGTTATATTGTTAGCTCCTGATTCACGGTAACCCCTGTATTATAGAGTAGAAGTGCTCCAAAGGGTTTTCTTGGCTGTGATCTTTATAGAAGCAGTTTACCCAGTCTTTTCTTCTGTAGAGCTCCTGGGTGGTTTCAAACCACCAACCTTTAGGTTAGCAGCCGATCACAAACTACCTGTATCTCCTTTCATCGATGATACCACTCCTCTTTCATTCCTTGTCATCAACACTCATATCCTCAAAGACACTTTGTCGCCCCACCCTTTTAATTTAATCCTCTACACCTGGTCAATTACTTACCAGCTAATTAATTATTCCAGAAGCTGGGTACAAAGAAGTGTAAGACATGATCACTGACCTCTGGGAACTTCTAATCTCAGCCCACAGTCCAACCATCACACAGATATGGCTACCCATAGGATTCCCTGGGTGGCACAAAGAGTTAAGTATTAGACTACTAGCTGAAAGGTTGGCAGAGGCACCTTGGAAGGCAGGCCTGGTGATCTGTTTCTGAGGTCAGTCTTGAAAACCCTATAGAGCACATTCTATACACATGGGTGTCATCATGAGTTGGAATTGACTTGATGGCAAGTAACAACAGCAAAGTAAAATATGTGAGGGACATACTATTTGTTATTGTTGCTGTTATGTGCCATTGAGTGGTCTCCAATTCACAGTGACCTTACATACAACAGAATGAAACACTACCCAGTCCTGTGCCAGCCTCAATATCCCTACAACACCTAATCCCATCACTGCAGCCACCATGTCAATCCATCTCATTGAGGGCCTTCCCCTCTTTTATTGACCATCCACTTTACCAACCATGATAACCTTCTCTAGGGGATGGTCTCTTCTTACAACATGACCAAAGTAGGTGAGACGAAGTCTGGCCATTCTCACTTCCATGGAGCATTCCAGCTGCACTTCTTCCCGGACAGACTTATGAGTCCTTTTAGCAGTCCACGGTACTTTCAGCATTCTTTGACAACACCATAACTCAAAAGCATCAACTCTTCTTCGATCTTTATTCATCGTCCAGCTCTCTCATGCATAAGAGGTGACTGAAAATACCATGGCTTGGGTCAAGGGCATCCTAGTCCTCAAGGAGTTATCTTTGCTCTTCAGTGCTTGAAAGAGGTCTTTTACAGCAGATTTGCCCAATGCAGTATGTCTTTTGATGTCTTGACAGCTGCTTCCATTGGCATTGTTTGCAGAAGCAAGTAATATGAAGTCTCTGACAACTTCAATCTTTTCTCCATTTGTCATGATGCCACTTATTGGTCCTGTTGTGAGGATTTGTTTTATGTTGAGGTGTAATCCATACTGTAGACTTTAATTTTCATCAGTACGTACTCTAAGTCATCCTCACGTTTAGCAAGCAAAGTTGTGTCATCTGTGTATCACAGGTTGTTAATAAGCTTTCCTCCAATCCTGATGCCATGCTCTTCTTCATATAGTCAGCTTCTCGGATATTTGCTCAGCATACAAGTTGAATAAGTATGGTGAAAGGATACAACCCTAATGCACTCCCTTCTTGATTTTAAACCATGCAGTATCCCCTTGTTATTTGTTGTTATTATATTATTTATTGGGGCCTTATTTGTGCCAGTATTGTACTAGATCCTTTAGTTCCCCAGCAGGTTATAAAGCCACAGATGGATCAGGAAAATAGGTATTAAAAGTCCAAATTTATTTCTAAAATTGAAGCTTGGGGAAGATGGAGTGGGGGAAAAAAAGGTTCCCTAAGCACTCAGAGCTCTGGTGGCATAGTGCCTAAGGCGCATGACTGCTACCCAGAACACTGGTGGTTCAAACCCATCAGCCACTCCTCGGAAGGAAGACTGGGCAATCTACTTCCGTAGAAATACTGCCTCGGAAACCCAAGGAGGGGTCGCTAAAGGATATTTCAGGGTCAAAAACACTTCTGTATTAAACACTGAAAGACTAAGTAAAGCTGGAAAACAGAAATCCTCAACACCAGACTAAAACTTCCAGACCTAGCCCACTCCGCAGAAAGAAAGGCAATCTGCTTTCTTGCTAGAGAAGCCAGGAGAATTCTCCAAGAATATTTCTCAAGCTTTCTTCATCCCTTCCAGGGTGATTGATGGTTCAGAGCACAGATGTCACTGAAAAAGCCAAAGCAATTCCTTCAAAATAGAAGAAATTCCTCCAATACTCTCAAATTGAATAACTCATGGGATTCCCCTGGACTGTTACCTCCACCAGGGCAAGTATTGTGTCTATTTTATTCGTTATTTCTCTTTGTTCACAACTGTATACCTAGAACCTAGCCTAGAACAGACACTTAATAAATATTTGCCAAATGAAGGACTACATTTACTTCTTTTTAGTTTTTGCAGCAAACATTTACTCACCTCCCACCAGCCTGACATCACAGCCCAACCAGATTATCAAATTATTATGACTTGAGGGCAGGTGTAAAGGGAGAAGAAGACAGACCAATAAGCTCTTAGGAAACTCAGACCTGCTTTTCTTGCCACCCTGCTGTGTAACTAACAAAATCCCCACACAACTGAAACAAGGAGGTAGACGGCCTTACCATGTAAAAGTTTCTAGCTGAAGGTGGAAAGGAAATCAAGGACTAATAAAGGTGTAGACCAGCCACCAGACCATTTGTTATTTCTCTAGAAATGTCATAAGCATGCCAACTGAAACAGCAGCACCCACGAAAAACACTGCTCGCTGCCTTCTTGGAATGGAAAAGGCCAGCACACAGGACCTCAGCCCACTAGAGAGCTTCTTTCCTTCCTGGCTGGTTAGGCATACAGTTAAGAGATGTGTGTTCACAGTGCATTTCCATGGTGGGCTGATCCTGCATAAAATTAGCCCGGGGAAGTTAGAGCCACAGTTTTGAGGGGATTTGTTCTGCTTATAGGGTGAGGATGAGAGGATCAGCCCTTCCAGACAGCATATTATCAATCATCAGGCAATCCTACTACATGGAGTATGCTACCAACACCTGCCACTGATCTAACCTGGGGCAAGGGGGACCCAAAGGGAAAAATGATACACAGAACATCCCACTGGCCTGGGGTCAAGTGGCATTTTTAGAATTGCAAGAAAGGGCAATATAGAGACAAAATAGGTAAGCAGGCCCAGCCTAAGCATAAGTGCAACCATTTTAAGAACAGTTCTTCTGAGAAAGACTAAAAGGACTTAAAGACTCATTCTCTTTGTAATTAATTTCACTATGAGACTCAAAACCACAGCCACAGAAGGGACAGGAGTTTGTTCTCAATATGAATCACATACCCTGCTTTGTCCATTTAGAACCCCACCCCCTTTTCTAGGATAGACCAGAGGAGAAGAAAAATCGATCACATCAGGTAAAAAAGAAAAAGCCCTAGACTAGGGGGCAGGAGTCCTGGCTTCTCCCCTGGTCTTTTCACCACCCAGAGCAAGTCAGCATTTTATATTCATTACCTAGTTTTTCTTTCTGTAAGAGGAGGTGAGTTATCTCTGAAATCCCATCCTTCCAAATCTAAAATTTCATGACCTATAGAGTCTCTCTCTTCACAACCTTGGTTTGTTGTGCAAAGAGTTCTGGCAACACCTGGATACCTACAGTCAAGAATGTGAATCTTCAAATAAGAGTCTTGCCTCATCTCAGATTTTGAGACTCCTAGCATTTGGGAATAGGAGCTCTGGTAGCATAATGCCTAAGGCACTTGACTGCTAACCAGAAGGCTGGGGGTTCAAACCCACTAGCTACTCCTTGGAAGGAAGGTTGGGCAATCTACTCCCATAGTGATACCACCTCAGAAACCCAAGGAGGGGTCGCTATGAGGTCTGATTTGAGGGCACATAACAACAACAACAACAAGCATTTGGGAATAGAATTTGCAATTACAGGCAGTGCCACTACAAATCCAAAGTTTTGAACAGGAATTCTGGCAAGAAAGTTACAACTACATTCATACACTTTACATACACATACACACAACAGGAGGGAACTTTCAAGGACTTATCCCCGGGCTTGGCTGCAGGTACAGGAACCTAGAGAATACAATCCAAGTTCCTGTTTTTGTCCACCTTGTTGGACAAAAAGGAGCCCTGGTGGCACAGTAGTTAAGTGCTGGGCTGCTTACTGAATAGATAGTGGTTTGACCCACAAGCTGCTGCAAGGAATCGACTAAATGGCAATGGGTTTTCGTTGGACAAAAAGCATATGCTGTCCCACTTCTCTCTCTAGGACGGAACCATTTTGACCTCTGATAAAGCAATTAGGTAGCCTATACATGCACACTTCCAAAAGCTTTTGGTAGGGACCCAAGAACAGGAAAAGCTAGACCAGCTGTTGATCACAAATGTTAGTAATTCCAATTAGGGCAAGGGCAAAAAGAGACATGTTATTGCATCATTTCAGTCTTATGCCTGCCATGATATAAAACCACCCAGGGGTAGAGCCTATAGAGGAAATGACCCTCCCAGCAGCACCATCTGTTCCTTTTGTGTCTGGCATGATCTATATTTTTAATATCAGATGTAACCAAGGTCCACCTGTGAGAGTGTTCCAAACCACTTTCTTTCTTAGATCTACATTTTACCCACACTCACAGCCCCTCTCCCTCCTCCCTACTTACTGGTTGGCCCTCTACTCAGAATATGTGGAAGTGATTTATTTTTTCTCCTTCTATTTTCTAAGCCTTCTGTAATGCTGTAATGTTGTCTGAGTGTATTGACAATTAAAAAAAGAAAGACAGAAATTCCCCTCACCCTCCCCATAGACAGAATGCCTAGAGCGCTACAATTTCAAATGCAAAATCAGCAAAACCATCTTATTTCCTTTTTCAAGTGAGGAGAGACTTCTACCCATTTAATGTATTGAGAACAACCCGAAGAAGGAAGAGTTGGATAAACAGGCTCCTATCCCTTTCCCAGAAACCAGTTTCATTTGTCAAAAGCCAAAGCCTAATGTAGCCAAAGAAAATTTCAACAAATTACACAAAGAACAATTCCACACTCTGATCTTACACTCTAGTGAGTGAAGGCAAGTCACTGCTGGCAGTAGGCTGGATGTGAAAAGACTGTATGTTCCTCCTCCTCAAGAAAGAATGGTAAGAAAAGGGGAGGCTGGGAAATAGTCCCTATTTACAACTTTTGTCTAAGGATTGTGTCCACTCTCCAGCTGCAAGAGAAAATAATCCTGAATCATTTCATTTTTCATCATGGAAGATACTCTTCTGAGTAATAAAGAATTGTCAGTCACCATCTCTGCCATGAATGATGCAGGAAACATCAAAAGAAGATGGAAGAAATATAGAGTCACTGTACCAAAAAGAATTGGTTGGTATTCATCCATTTCAGGAGGTGGCATATGATCAAGAACCAATGGTATTGAAGGAAGAAGTCAAAGCTGCATTGAGGGAAGGGGCAAAAACCAGGGTCCAGGAATAGATGGGATACTCATCAAGATGTTTCAACAAACGGATGCAGCACTAGAGGCACTCACTCGGCTATGCCAAGAGATCTGGACAACAATTACCTGGCCAACTGACTGGAAAAGACCCTTATTTGTACTCACTCCAAAGAAAGGTGATCATACAGAATGTGGAAATTACTGAACAGTATCATTAATATCGCACACAAGGAAACTCTTACTGAAGATAATTCAAAAACGGTTACAACAGTATATTGACAGAGAACTTCCAGAAATGCAAGCTGGATTCAGAAGAGGACATGGAGAGAGGGATATCATTGCTGATGTCAGATGGATCTTGGTTCAAAGCAAAGAAAACCAGAAAGATGTTTACTTTTGTTTTATTGACTATGATAAGGCATTCAATTGTGTGGATCATAACAAATTATGGATAACACTGAGAAGAATGGGAATTCCAGAATGTTAATTGTACTCATGAGGATCTTGTACACAGACCAGGAGGCTGTTGTTCAAACAGAACAAAGGGACACTGCATGGTTTAAAACCAAGAAGGGAGTGCGTCAGGGTTATATTCTTTCACCATACTTACTCAATCTGAATGCTAAACAAATAATCCAAGAAGCTGGACAATATGAAGAAGAACGTGGCATCAAGATTGGAGGAAGACTCATTAACAATCTGCGTTACACAGGCAACACAACTCTGCTCACTGAAAGTGAGGATGACTTGAAACACTTATTGATGAAGACTGAAGACTACAGTCTGCATTATGGATTACACCTCAATATAAAGAAAACAAAAATACTCACAACAGGACCAATAAGCAGCATCATGACAAATGGAGAAAAGACTAAAGTTGTCAAAGACTTCTTATTACTTGGTTCTACAATCAACACCAATGGAAGCAGCAGTCAAGGTATCAGTTGTATAGCATTGGGCAAATCTGCAAAGGACGTCTTTCAAGTGCTAAAAAGCAAAGACGTTTCTTTGAAGATTAAGGTGCCCTCAACACAAGCCATGGTATTTTCAATCGCCTCCTATGCATTTGAGAGCTGAACAATGAATAAGGAAGACTGAAGATCAGTCGATACTTCTGAGCTGTGGTGTTGGTAAAGAATGCTGAAAGTACCAGGGACTTCTAAGAGAACTAACAAGTCCGTCCTGGAAGAAGTGCAGCCAGAATGCTCCTTGGAAGCGAGAATGGCCAGACTTCGTTTCACCTACTTTGGTCATGTCAGAAGGGACCCTTCCCTGGAGAAGGATATCATGCTTGGCAAAGTGGAGGGACAACAAAAAAGGGGAAGGCCCTCAACGAGATGGAATGACACAGCGGTTGCAACAATGGGCTCAGGTATAGCAAAGATCATGGGACTGGCACAGGACCGGGCAGTGTTTCGTTGTGCTGTACATGAGGTCGCTATGAGTGGGAGACAACTCGACGCCTAACAACAACAACAACCAATGCCATGTGCAAACCATGAGAACCTATTACTGTCATCAGGAATCCCAGACTAACTTCCCTCAAGTCAGACAATGGAGCCAGGCTCTGACTGCTCCCCACTCCCCCCCAAAAAAATTGTTAAGACCTAAGTATGTGTTATGGTGGGGGTTGGGAGTAGAGAACATCTGAGGGTACAATGCTATCAGGTAATTTTAAAGATCTTCGAACACAGGCTACAGTAACAGGGAACTACATCTGTTTCTGCTTGAGGCAAATGCTTCAGTAATATCCTGTTTCTGGAGTACTGCATGAATTCTGGGCTTACAGCCTTCAGATGTTTCAAGGGTGGCTATTTTCCTTTCTGAGATGTAGGAATCCAGGAGAGAGAGTCCACCACAGGCCACACCGGAGTCTGTGAAACCCGTTTCCATCTTCACTGTAGATGTAGGTAGCATGGCTGAAGAGTTCCAGCTCAGCACCACTGCAAGGTGTACCAGCAGAGTGAGACTTCCATACTCAGGCAGGAACAAGAGGATGAGACTAGATGAAGGAACTCTGCTAGTTTCTAGGCCAACAAACCAAGAGGGAAAGAAAAAGAACACAGTCGATGCATGAGCACAAGAATGCACCTGCAGGTGCCTGATGGGCTCTGCCACTAAAGCCTAAGCCTTGTAGGAGGTACCTCTCTCTTTCCTGAGCACCTCTATTTTCAGATAAAAGGTTTTTCACATAGATACCACAAACTTAAAATCATCCAAGGGGAGAATGGCTATTACCTTGGAGCCAAGCAAGGCTGGCAGTGACAGAACTCGGTTCTTAAGGGTGCTTGGAATTGTTTCATGGGTCTCACGTCCACATCTGCTAGCAGCTTCAAATTCCCAAGTCAAAGCCCCAGCCCCAACCTTAAGCTGCAGCCTTCACTCCCACTAACATGAAACAGCCCTTCCACATTTTGGGTGATATTTCTACTGCTCTAGTTTCTAAATAAGGAGCTCTGGTGGCACAGTGGTTAAAGCATTTTGGCTGGTGGTTGGAACCCGCCAGCTGCTCTGCAGGAGAAAGATGAGGCAGTCTACTTCCGTAAAGATTTACAGGCTTGGAAACCCTATGGGGCAGTTCTACTGTGCCCTAAAAAAAAAAACCAAACTCACTGACATCGAGTCGGATTCGACTCATGGTGAATCCTCCTTGGGTTTCTGAGGGGGTGTCACTACGGAAGTAGATTGCCCAAACTTCCTTCAGAGGAGTGGCTGGTGGGTTTGAACTGCCAACCCTCTGGTTAGCAGGCAAACGCCTCAGGCGCTATGCTACCAGAGCTCCCAACGGTGCCCTGGAGGAAGGCTAGGAGTAGGAATCAAATCAGTCGCACTGGGTTTAATTTTTAGTTTGGTCTAGTTTCTAAATTTTCTGTCATATGGCAACAAAACTTTAAAATACTATTTAAAAGAAAAAAAGAAAGAACATCATTCCACTAAATGAAACCTCACTACAGTGAGCTACATGGGTGACTCCTAGATTGACTCAACAATTTTGAAGAGAAACCCGGGGATAGAGTTGATATGACTGCAAACGCATTGGTCCAGTCCTCACCCTTAGCCCGAGTTACTGTAATTCTCAGCACTCAGGTCTGCAGGTGAACTTTGGGCCCTGACTGGTAAGCAAGGCCTTTCAAAGTTATTTAAAAAAAAAAAAAAAAAAAAAGACAAACAGCTTCTTCCTCTATTTCTCCTACTGGCCCCCAAAAGAAGACTACCCTACTACCAGGCAGACAGAGGACATAAAATGAATCCTGCTTCAGCTTCGACTAGGAAGAGATCACATGTCAACTCAGGAGGTCAGTAAAATGCTTCACGCATGGCTATTACATAACCCACCTCATGGATCTGCTGACACTCAGGCTGCAAGTGGGCATTCCGTAACTGCCAATGCCTCTCAATAAATCCTCCCGGTGGTACAAGAGTTAAGCACTCATCTGTTGACCAAAAGGTTGGCAGTTCAAACCCACCCAGCAGCTCCCAGGAGAAGGACTTCCATAAAGAATACTTCCACAAACATTTATTTCCATAAAGAATACAGCTTAGAAAACTCTAGGGAGCAGTTCTATTCTGCCACATGGGGTCACTATGAGTCAAAATCCACTTGAGGGCACCCAATAACAATAATAATTGGGAGCCTAGAGAGGAAAGACAAACGGTGTGTACTCTGGCCTTCTGTCACTGCCTGCTTCCGACATTCTCCTGGTTCACTTCTGTTTCAGTATTAAAATGAGGAAGATTATATGACTCACCAATTTTTAAAAAAGATATTGTAACTCTCTGAGGCCATGAAGGAATGGTAACCTGGTTGTCAAAAGAGCTAAGGATACAGAAAAAGAACACAAAGAAAGGTCTGAAACAAAATGCAAGTTCTTATCTGGATGGGGGGAGGTATGGAAAAGGATGGAAGGAATGTAACAGTACTTAGTAGCTATAAACTTGAAAGGTCTTACTTTGAAGAAGCCAGGTGAATTATTACCTTTGAAAGGTGTGTGTGTGGGGGGTGGGGGCTGTAGCTGGAAGAACGGCTGGGCCAGCAGCAGCAAAGGAGGAAATCCCCTGCAAGGAGACACATCACTAAATAAGAGCATGCTGAGCAGAAAGGGAGACTATGCACTGAGGTCTCTTCACCCTCCAGTCTGCATCTTAACACCTCATTCTACATCCTTCCTCTTCTTTTCATCCACCCAAACCCTGGGCCTTGAGAAGACCAAACCAAAAAACCAAACACCCTGCGGGAGAGTCGGATCAGACTCATAGTGATCCCTCCTCGGGTTTCTGAGGCATTATCACTACGCAAGTAGACTGCCCAACCTTCCTTCTGAGGAGTGGCTGATGGGTTTGAACCACCAGCCTTCTAGTTAGCAGTCAAGTGCCTTAGGCACTATGCCACCAGAGCTCCCTTGAGAAGGCAGGCCTCAGCAAATAAGTCAAACGCTGCCATCTGACAGTGAGTTTGCTCTCAGGACACAGGTTGGGCAGGCACACTTCTGAGCACCAAGGGACCTGTCCCTTGTGGGTGAGAATTTGTTTTCATCTGATATTTCTACCAAAGTATGCAAAAAGTCACTCTTAGACAGGAAGTCCTACATATTACGGCTCATACCAGTACTGTCATCTGTTTAACTCGCTGGGCAGAAGTTCCTTAAGCAAGTTGTTTTAAGTTCCTTCAACCTAACAACATAAACCAAATGAAAGACTAAGAACTCCATGGGAGCATGGCTGGGTTCTTCTTCACTGCAGTATACCAATGCCTAGTACAATGCCTGACACACATTTTATATCACATACTGAATGGAAGGAGGGAAGAAGGAGGGATAAATGAACGTTGTACAAACATACTATAAGTGCATACCTTGGAGGAAGAGTTGGGAATGCTCATAATCTGACAAATAGGCTGAAGAAGTGTGAGACTGAGAAGGTTCTAGAAAGAATGTGGTTTCAATTTCATCAAAAGGTATACAGACTAGAAACCAATAGTGTAATCTGTTGAGTGGGCTCCATCACGAATGACCTGTGTGACCTTGGGCAAGTTATTTAACTTGTCTAGCCTTGGTTTCAGCTGGAAGTATATTATGTACCTCTAAAGTTTGCTGTTTATTCAATGTTTATTAAATAAGATCAAAAAATTAAATTCTTAGCACAAAGTTTTATACACAGTAAGTGCTCAGGAATTTTTCCCTATTGTTTCTATTATTACTCTATTAAAGACCTCCTTTACTGAGAAGTAGACATACTCCACCCCAACTCTGCAAAAATTTCGTATCTGGTTGAATGCACATCTAGCTGAAAATGCAAAGCCCAGAAAAGTCAGAACCCAATGCAAAGCACATGTTTTTTCTAGTCTCCACTGGTGGTGGCAATCTGGGCATGGAATGCCCAAAACAGAAAAGGTATATAAAAGTCTACATGTGTGCATCATTCACAGATGTTGTTGTTGTTTGCCGTCGAGTCGGCCCCGACTCATAGCGACCCCTCCTTGGGTTTCC